>NC_137940.1:1885976-1960976 GCF_963969265.1 Rhamphochromis sp. 'chilingali'
GGTGATGTTAAGAAATCAGTTTTACCCCGGTTCTTTTATTCCTCGAGCATCCAGAGATGGCACCGGACTCAGTAGTCATTTTCACAAAATCTTTATTCATCTTTACTCATCTTCATTTATCTTTACTCTTCTTCATTTATCCTCATTTAAGCATGCACTTCTAGAAGGGAAGACGAGGCCGGTGTCCCTCTGCAAAAGTCTTCACCCCTTTGTTAGTTACAGCCAGCTTTATAGAGGCGTCCCCATCATAAAACCCCCCACGGTGTGCTGCAAACTCTGTCTGTGTCTATGTGCACGAGCACATGAATGCCTACATGTGCTCGTGTGTGACTGTGTACGCATACCTGTGTGTATGTGTGAGTGCACATGAGTGAGTGTGCGTGTGGATGTGTGTGCGTGACAGTTAAAACACTGTGGGTGTAGGTGACTCCCTAGAGGTCATAAAACCCCTCTCCCTTCCAGACCACAGTTACAAATGTTGAGACCCCCACCCTAAAACATCCTCTGGGGAATTTCCACTCAGTGGGGGAGAGGCCTCCTACAATCTACTCCTAAGTTCACGACACAGTGAGGCCTTTATTACTTTAAGGGCAGTATCAATGTCTCTACAATAATTCTACATTCTATGATAACACATTTCCAAACTCTAAAATAAGCTAAACATTCTACAGTGAACACCCAACTAATACTCTGTGAAACAGTAAAGGTAAAAATCAAAGTTTTCAAAAGGGGAATGTCCACAATTTTAGATGCAGGATGTTTTATTAAAGCAGTTTAGCATAACCAAAGCAAAAGCATAATCAAATAACACTCTTTTTACTGACCCCAGTAGGCACCCCCGTCCTTCGGCACCCACCAAGGCAAGGGAGCCCAGGCCCATCCAGACCGGGGCCTATGGCAGCAAGACCGCCCAGCCCCACAGGACCCGGGGCAGCCCACCCGACCCCACCGCAGAGGAAACTGTACCCACCCTAACATTCAATCATCTCCCAGACTGCACAAGACAGTAGACACCCACGTTAAGTTTATTCTCCACCTCTCCTATGACTCTCCCCCACCTGCAGAGTGGACTCCTGCAAGGATGGAACAAACTCCCTGTCAGTTGAAGAGCCCCCTAGTTAGGCCGATGCGCCAGAGGTCCCCTGCGCCAGGGCTGAGCCCCCATGCACCCACCCGCCCACAACCTCGGCGACACACCAACAAGGACCGAAGCCCCTAAGGCCCAGCCAGAGCCCCAGCACAGAGGCAAAGCACCCCCGAACCCCAAGCCCCCACGCCTGTAACGCCACAGATTTGACAATGGTCGATCCCACTTACTAATCTTTGGCACTTCCTGATTAACTTTTCTTCACCAGCCTCCTCCTTTGAATATATTTCCTGTGCTTCCTCTTTCTACCATGAACTATCCTTGTCTTCTTTCCTGTTTCTAGATCATTTACACTTTTTAGCAGTTTTTCCTAAAATTACCAAAATATTATTCACATATTCCTTCATTGAGAAAAAAAGAGATTTAGCATGTGGGGGTGAGGTGTGGTTTCACCACGCTCCATGTGCGCCAAGACAGAAATCCGCCTACCGGATCGTTTTCCTCCTTGTTCTCCACTAACGGCCAATAGCCACTGTAGCTACTGATAATGGCAGCGCTAACACGATGCATCAGAGCCACGTCCATCAACAACCGCCATTTTCAGGCCAGCTACAGTCACGTGACTGGATTATGCCAGTAAGTTTAGGGTCACATGGAGTTTTCACCTTCCAACTTCTGATTGGTATAACTGACGTGAACACAACAATGTTACTGTGATTTTATTGGCTCAATGATTAAAAAGAGTTGTCAGTCATGTAAATCGGCCAGTGGAAGCCGAAGTCACCCAAAGCTACAGCTAATTTAGAGTCCATTTAAACAGACTATGGCGCAGGCCCTTTCTGATGTGAGTATTTGGGTAATTCTTAAAAAAATAAAATAAAAGGAATTTGACACGTGTCAAATAAGTTAAATCATTTCTGCTGTTCAATACTCAATACCTAAAAACCTCTATGGTGCCAAAATGTGGCAAAATGCGCAGCTCCTGGCTATTTATTTATTAAAAGTGATGTAATTTTTCACCGTTTCGCTTCAGAAGCATAAATCTTTGATGATGTTCATATGTTGATGTTATCTGGATCTAAAGGTGAATCAAAGCATATTTTCAAAGTGATTATATCCAAAAAATAATAATTAAAATAATTAAATTAGGCGAGGGAAAAAATTAAACTTACTTTTTCTATGTTCCAACCTCAGTAGCTTTGACACAGTAACATCTGATGTAATATTTGCACATCTGATGAAATTTTGCAAGAGTTAGCTTTATCTTGATACCAAGATTGTTTACACATAGTTTGCAATTGCAGAGAAATACTCCATTCATTCGGGGCATGTCATTTTCAAGCAAAAAGCTCAGAAAGCCCCTGGGGGCTTAACAGGTTAATATAATTGTATTAACATAGCCCAACAAGGAGGAATAGCAGTAACAATTTATTTGAAAGCCCAAATCTTAGCCTTATGCAGCCTAACTGGAAAACACACAAAAAAGAACCAGACAAAGAGCAATTCAAAAGACCCCTATGAGAAGAACATCGAGGGAACAGTACAGGATACTGTTACCAGGGCCCCAGGGTCCCGCCCTGGAGACAGGCCCGGGGTGGGTGCCCGAGGGCGAGCGTCTGGTGCCTGGGCCTTAGTCCATAGGGCCTACCTGGGCACAGCCTGAAAAGGGGGCATGAGCCCATCCTCCTGTAGGTCCACCACCCGCAGGAAGCACCATAGGTTCGGGTGTAATGTGTGTTGGGCGGCGACCAGAGGCAGACGCCCTGGTGGACTGATAGCTAACTCCCAAAATTAGTGATTGGGACATGGAAAGGGTGGAGTGCCCACTCCGGGTCGGGGATGAGTTCCTGCCCCAAGTGGAGGAGTTCAAGTATCTCGGGGTCTTGTTCGCGAGTGATGGGAGAAGGGAGCCGGAGATCGACAGACGGATTGGGGCTGCAGCTGCAGTAATGCGGACGCTGCACCGGTCCGTCGTGGTGAAGAGGGAGCTGAGTGTAAAAGCGAAGCTCTCAATTTACCGGTCGATCTACGTCCCTACCCTCACCTATGGCCACGAGCTGTGGGTAGTGACCGAAAGAACGAGATCGCGGATACAAGCGGCAGAAATGAGCTTCCTCCGAAGGGTGGCTGGCCTCTCCCTTAGAGATAGGGTGAGAAGTTCGGCCATCCGGAAGGGGCTCAGAGTAGAGCAGCTGCTGCTCCACATCGAAAGGAGCCAGCTGAGGTGGTTCGGGCATCTGACAAGGATGCCCCCTGGGCGCCTCCTGGGTGAGGTGTTCCAGGCATGTCCCACCGGGAGGAGGCCCCGGGGCAGACCCAGGACACGCTGGAGAGATTATATCTCTCGGCTGGCCTGGGAACGCCTTGGTATTCCCCCGGACAAGCTGGAGGAGGTGGCTGGGGAGAGGGAGGTCTGGGCCTCTTTGCTTAGGCTGCTGCCCCCGCGACCCGACCCCGGACAAAGCGGATGACGATGGATGGATGGATGGATGGATGGACATGGAATGTCACCTCTCTGGTGGGAAAGGAGCCTGAGGAGTTAGTGTGTGAGGTTGAGAGGTACGAGCTAGATATAGTCAGGCTCACCTCAACCCACGGCTTGGGCTCTAGATCCAGTCTCCCGGAGAAGGGCCAGACTTTGTCTCAGCCTGGAGTTGCTCTTGGTGAAAGGCGGCGGGCTGGGGTGGGTATCCTAGTATCCCCTCAGCTTGCTGCTTGTATGTTGGGGTTTTTCCCGGTGGACCAGAGGGTTTGCTCTCTGCGCCTTAAGGTTGGGGAACGGGTCCTGACTGTCGTCTGTGGTGATCCGCTGAAGGTGTGGAAGGAATTTGGAGAGGCCATAGAAAAAGACTTTTGGACTGGCTCAAAGAGAGTCAGGCAAACCGTCAGGTGATTCTACCTACAGTGTGTATAATGCAGGTGGAGTGCTGCTGACATCGACTGAGAACATTGTCAGATGGTGAGAGGAATACTAGGAAGTAGAGTCTGGGAACAAGGGGGACGATTCGTCTATCTCTGGGGGTGAGGTCACTGAGGCAGTTAAAAAACTTCTTGGTGGCAGGACACCTGGAGTGGATGAGGTTCGCCCTGAGTATCTGAAGGCTCTGGATGTTGTAGGGCTGTCTTGGTTGACACGCCTCTATAGTGTTGCATGGACATCAGGGGCGGTATTTTTGGATTGGCCAACCAGGGTGGTGGTTCCCATGTTTAAGAAAGAGGACCGGAGGGTATGTTCCAACTACAGGGGGATCACACGCCTCACCCTCCCTAGGAAAGTCTATTCCAGGGTGCTGGAAAAGAGAGTTCGCCTATTAGTCAAACTTCGGATGCAGGAGGAACAATGTGGTTTTTGTCCTGGTCATGAAACACTGGACCAGTTCTTTATCCTCTCGAGGATAACTGAAGGTGCATGGATGTTTGTCCATCCAGTCTACATGTGCTTTGTGGACTTTTGTTGTAACCAGTTGTCATTACTGTTGATGTGAATTATTATTTTACAAAATCTCTGTTTATCCTTAACCACCAGTTTAAGGGTTCCTTCAATGTTGCCTACTTCAATTAACTATGGTCTCTAACATCACTGTGTTCCAATTTTGCATTTGGCCTAATGTCCATCACTGGTCACCAGGTCTATAAATTCCCGTTGCAGAGCCGTGAGCTTCTCTAAGATCGTATCCATATTGTGTTCAGTCTGAGTACTCACAGCCCTGCCCATCGTCAATCATGTCGGCCAGCCTTGTGGGGTTTTGAACAGCTGTAGCCGCTTTCTTTGTTCTTAGATAAGTCAGGTCAGAGCCAGCTCTGATCAGCCAGAACTCTGAACGACCTCTACCTATTCTGAACCACGATAACAGTGTCCTCTGTGAAGTGTTGCCAGGCACACGGCGCAACCGACCACCGAGTATCAGCAGCAAACGTCTCTGCAGGATAATCAGGCTCTCCCAAGCCCAGGCTTCTCAGCAGGGTGTCAATTTCGTTGTGGGACCAGTTGATCAACTCTATAATTCTTTAGGTTTGAGAGAACAAGACTGAGAGACTTTGCTGTGACTTTAATGTGCTGTATAAATAAAATTGCCATGGCCACTATTGCCAAGTCATGCCCATCATGTTTTGAAAGCTGGCCTATGTTAGAGATGCAGATGTGACACACATGCCATGGGGGTGGCCTTTTTGCACATCTGTGAGCACACAGCAGTAGTTTCACACAGTGCTTGAAAATAAATTACCCACAATGCATACAGTGGCTGTTTTCAAATGGGGTTCAGCAATATTAAACCTTTTTTTAACCTTTTTAAGCAAAACATCTGTCTTGAATCAATTACCTGACCTCATCATGAGCTGATGCATGCACATAATTTTAAAAAATATTATCTAACATGTCTGAAGTGTGGTGTCACAATCACTACAGGATTTGGTCATCTTCAAGGCAATTTCAATCTCATCAGTAATAGTTTTGAAAATTATGTGTAGTGTACCGTTTCAGATATGAGAATGGGAATATAATGCTTCATGTTGACCTCATCCACCAGTTGCTAATCCACAATGATGGTATAATTGAATATGTTACATTTTTCCCCGTGAATGTCTGCAGGTTGCAGTGACTGATGGGATTTCTCTTTAGTATAGGCTGTAGGATCACATACAGTCTACCGTGAATAAAGCCTTTAATTGTTAAAGTAGTTCCTTCTTTCACTCAAATGGGATCATAATTAGAGTTTCAATAGAAGTTAATGTTGGAAGTTACTGTGTGGAGTGTGCCTGTGGCATAAACTCCTTTTAATATTCTTGGCACACACTCACAATAACCTGCAGGCAAATCTGCATTCTTTTGTCTTTCTGGGTCACACACAATCACACTTGTATCTTAGAGTACGGAAATTCAGTAATTCCTACAACTCATTCAGAACAACAGTCATTTTTGTCCTATAGCTCCATTTGGATAAGCATTCACAGAAGCATTTGTGTCATATAGTGGACTGGTGAAATGGAGAACTCAAATGTGCACACACCTTGTGTGGCACATCCACAATATCTTCTTGGGAGATTCTTGAAGTTGAAGACCAATGAGGACACTAAGAGAATGCACAGTGTAGAGAAAATTATGCATTTGTATTTTAACACACACAAGCGTTGTGTATATAAACACGGGGAAGGCATGATCAACTGAAACTCAAGAGACAAAATAACTACAGGGAGTGCAGAATTATTAGGCAAATGAGTATTTTGTCCACATCATCCTCTTCATGCATGTTGTCTTACTCCAAGCTGTATAGGCTCGAAAGCCTACTACCAATTAAGCATATTAGGTGATGTGCATCTCTGTAATGAGAAGGGGTGTGGTCTAATGACATCAACACCCTATATCAGGTGTGCATAATTATTAGGCAACATCCTTTCCTTTGGCAAAATGGGTCGAAAGAAGGACTTGACAGGCTCAGAAAAGTCAAAAATAGTGAGATATCTTGCAGAGGGATGCAGCAGTCTCAAAATTGCAAAGCTTCTGAAGCGTGATCATCGAACAATCAAGCGTTTCATTCAAAATAGTCAACAGGGTCGCAAGAAGCGTGTGGAAAAACCAAGGCACAAAATAACTGCCCATGAACTGAGAAAAGTCAAGCGTGCAGCTGCCAAGATGCCACTTGCCACCAGTTTGGCCATATTTCAGAGCTGCAACATCACTGGAGTGCCCAAAAGCACAAGGTGTGCAATACTCAGAGACATGGCCAAGGTAAGAAAGGCTGAAAGACGACCACCACTGAACAAGACACACAAGCTGAAACGTCAAGACTGGGCCAAGAAATATCTCAAGACTGGTTTTTCTAAGGTTTTATGGACTGATGAAATGAGAGTGAGTCTTGATGGGACAGATGGATGGGCCCGTGGCTGGATTGGTAAAGGGCAGAGAGCTCCAGTCCCACTCAGACGCCAGCAAGGTGGAGGTGGAGTACTGGTTTGGGCTGGTATCATCAAAGATGAGCTTGTGGGGCCTTTTCGGGTTGAGGATGGAGTCAAGCTCAACTCCCAGTCCTACTGCCAGTTTCTGGAAGACACCTTCTTCAAGCAGTGGTACAGGAAGAAGTCTGCATCCTTCAAGAAAAACATGATTTTCATGCAGGACAATGCTCCATCACACGCGTCCAAGTACTCCACAGCGTGGCTGCAAGAAAGGGTATAAAAGAAGAAAAACTAATGACATGGCCACCTTGTTCACCTGATCTGAACCCCATTGAGAACCTGTGGTCCATCATCAAATGTGAGATTTACAAGGAGGGAAAACAGTACACCTCTCTGAACAGTGTCTGGGAGGCTGTGGTTGCTGCTGCACGCAATGTTGATGGTGAACAGATCAAAACACTGACAGAATCCATGGATGGCAGGCTTTTGAGTGTTCTTGCAAAGAAAGGTGCTATATTGGTCGCTGATTTGTTTTTGTTTTGTTTTTGAATGTCAGAAATGTATATTTGTGAATGTGGAGATGTTATATTGGTTTCACTGGTGAAAATAAATAATTGAAATGGGTATATATTTGTTTTTTGTTAAGTTGCCTAATAATTCTGCACAGTAATAGTCACCTGCACACACAGATATCCCCCTAAAATAGCTAAAACTAAAAACAAACTAAAAACTACTTCCAAAAACATTCAGCTTTGATATTAATGAGTTTTTTGGGTTCATTGAGAACATGGTTGTTGTTCAATAATAAAATTATTCCTCAAAAATACAACTTGCCTAATAATTCTGCACTCCCTGTATAATCACAAACAGAACAAGTCTATGAAACAAAAACCTAAGAACATGCATAAAGAAACTGAGCAGGAAATAACTGTTATAAAAAAAGATCTAACCTCAAAACATCACAACACAAAAAATTCATGCCAAAAATAAGGGACAACAATCGAGTGTCCATGACACATGGCTTTAGAGAAACAGAGGTAATAAACTGGGCTGGTTCTATTATAGCGCTTTTCTATTCTACTGGAGCACTGAACATGCTTTATACACCATCCTTTAGAGTTTCAACTTAGAGTTTGATATTTTACCCAAGCATACTTTGGCATGCAGACTTAAGTAGCCAGTTCAATTCAAGTCAATTCAATTTAATTTATTTATACAGCACCAAATCACAACAACAGTTGCCTCAAGGCGCTTTATATTGTAAGGTAGACCCTACAATAATACCTACATACAGTAACCAGGGATCGAACCACCAACGTTCCAATTGAAAGTGCCCAATCACTGCCTGAAAAGTTAAAAACTGCCTGCAGCTGGATCTGGAAACATCCTTCAAGAAGAGGCCATCTTCTTCAATGTCACACCAGTTTATCCATGTTTTACAAGCAAAAAGTTATTTGGTAACAAACATGCTGAAGTTCACCATTGCTCACCATCCCTCACCTTTCTTTATGTACACTTATTATCCTGTTCCATCAATTGGATTGGTGTGTGTCAGAGTTAGGTTAATTCTCTGCTTAATGAGGCTTATACGTAAGTTCAATAAGGAAGATCTATGGCCTCACGTCTGTCCGCTCCCAGGCGCTGCTGGCTGAATCTGAGCTTCATCACTTCCATTTTCCCACGCTGTCAAGCTGTTTGTGTCATCACTGGTCTAGTCCAGTCACCTTCTCCCGGTCTTTTCCAGGCCAATCAGCATTTATGCAACATACTTTGAATCCCACTGCGCATCTGTCTTTCTCCTTCACAGATGCCTTTGTGCAACCCACCTCCTCCCCATCTCCACCTCTCAGCACTCAAACTTCATTCAAGCCACCTTTATGAAAGGTGGAGACTGCCCATCGGAGTCTAACCAAGCACAATAAATCATGTTCATTTTTTCCAACAATCTGTCCTTGTTGAAATATGTTGATAATGAAAACATTGTAATGATAGACTTTTACTGCAATGATTGACTGTCTTTTACATGCTCTCTCTAGATCCTTCAAAGAAATTCCACTTTGGGTCTCATCAAGAATTTTACAATAAAGCAGTTTTGTCAACGGTCATAAAACTTTATTCCAACAACAAAGTACGGTACTCCTTACTGATAAAATGTTTCAATTTTCAGGCAGGGTGTAAGAGTCTGGCCTGGTGCATGGATTCTTAGAACAGGGGTTCTTAAACTTTTGGGGGCCAGGGAACCCCTACAGGTGGTAAATTTTTCCAAGCACCTTCCTATTATCCTCATGCTGATAGAAGTCTGGGTGCTTCGTGATGCGATGCTGCTTCATTCCCGATAAAGCCAAACTCGAGGCAACTGTCATACTTTCTCATTTTAGCTGTCTTGGCTTTTGCAATACTTGCAATACTTAAATATTTGTCCGTTGTTCTAATTAACCCCCAATCTATGGCTCGTGGACCCCTGGGGGTCCGGGAACCCAGTTTGAAAACTACTGTCTTAGAGGAATAGCAGCTTATTTATTATTCCCGATATCAGAATCAGAAAAACCTTATTATTCCAAGAGGGAAATTAAGTTATCATAGCAGCATACTGACAACAAAGCAATTGCATAAAATGAAGTGTAGAAATAGATATAAATGGTAAAATATAGAGATAGAAATGTAAATATAAACATAAGTATATACAAAAATATAGTCTGATACAGAAGAAGAAATGGCCTCCTCTGCTGTTCCCTCAGACAGCCAGGCTGAAGGAGTCTGTTACTGAAATTGCTCTTCAGGTTGTCCAGTGTGTTATGGAGGCAGTGTTTTGTGTTAATATTAATCGTTGATTTCATTATGGTTTTCTCTTTGTATTACATTCACTGTTCCTGCTTTCTGGGTTTCTGTTCTCAGTGTGTTGTATGCTTAGTCTTAGGGAAGACATAAAGACAGAACACTGTTGCACGTCTAGTTACTTTTGTCTCTGTGCTTCATGTTCCCTCTGTTCCAGAGTCTGTCCTGTTTCCACGTCTCAGTGTCTAGTCCGAGCCTTGGTGAATTGTCTCATGTTTCCTGTTTTATTTTGATAGTCCTTGTGCTGTGTGCAGTGTGTCTCGTTATGTTTGATTACTCTCAGCTGTGTTCTCCTGCTGTGTCTCATTCCCTCGTTACGCTTGTGTGTATTTAGGCTCTGTGTTCTCTTCTGCCCTTTGTTGCATTGTACCCTCACTCTGCTGTATGTTTTATCCTCCGTGCTCCTCTGAGTTTTCTAGCTCTGTTTCCCAATTCAGTTCCTTAGCTTCCCAGTGTTTTAGGCTACGTTCACTCTGCAGGTCTTAATGCTCAATTCTGATTTTTTGATCAAATCCGATTTTTTTTTGTCTGCTCGTTCACACTACAAATAAAATGCGACAGCAAACGCGCTCCAGTGTGCTCAAAGCGTCCGCATGCACAAAAGAAGACGTCACACACGACGCGCTCTGTTTAGACCCAGAGCAACAGGATGGTTTGACTGATGGCATTAATATAAAGACTTCGGACTTTACGTTTTCCAATTTCTTGGCACTTTAGTTTGGCAGTAATTATTACTTTAAGTCTTTAGTTCTGCTGTCTGTGAACAGTTTGCCGCTCACAGTTATTATTTACATAATAATGTAAATAACAGGCAGCACGGTGGCACGGTGGTTAGCACTGTTGCCGCACAGCAAGAAGGTCCTGAGTTCAATTCCACCATCAGGCCGGGGTCTTTCTGTGTGGAGTTTGCATGTTCTCCCCGTGTTTGCGTGGGTTCTCTCCGGGTACTCCGGCTTCCTCCCACCGTCCAAAGACATGCAGCTTGTGGGGATAGGTTAATTGGATAATCCAAATTGTCACTAGGTGTGAATGTGCGAGTGAATGTGAGCGTGAATGGTTGTCTGTCCCTGTGTGTTGGCCCTGCGACAGACTGGCGACCTGTCCAGGGTGTACCCCGCCTCTCGCCCTATGACAGCTGGGATAGGCTCCAGCGCCCTCCGCGACCCTGAAAAGGATAAGCGGAAGCGAATGGATGGATGGATGGATGTAAATAACCTAATAATGATCCTTGTTGCTGTTTTAAAGGAGCAGTGCTTCAAAGGATAGCTGCAGATTTCTGTCAGAATCTGCAGATTACACAGTACAAATAAAATGTTCACGTTTCTCCAACGTTGTCTTCCCAACAGTTTCACTGACATCTACACGGGATGGCCAGGAAGCGTTTGTGATGTGTTCTCGGGCGCTTCTGCGTTGCTGATAATCGGCGTCTGTCTTGTGTCAGTGACGTAAAAGACGGATTTAATGCGACCTGACCATCAAACAGCAGTCGCTTTCTAAAACATCGGATATGTGTCGGATTCAGAACCACATACGAAAGTGACCCAGATCGGATTTGAAAATATCGGATTTGTGCCGTTCACACCGTCAGACCATGATGGGATATGGGTCGCATAGGATCAAAAAATCGGATTTGATGCGCTTTCGCCTTAATGCTTTGATTTTACTTTGGATTTCTAGTTCCTTGCTTTCCGTTTTGTTTTCTGTATGTTTGAAGAGTCATTTACAGCCAGAATACAGCTGCTTTGTTTAGTTCACCCTTGCATTTATGAGTCCTGCATCCATACATCCTGCCTGCCACACAGCAAACATTGACAGGAGTTATCTTACATGATTGCTTGCAGTCTTGTGTCATAGCACATAGTCTAGTGTTCAGTTCTTATGTTTTTCTCTGTGGAGTTTGTTCGGTTTTGCTTCCCTTTGCCTCATTGGTTTGATTCAGTTCTGCTGTGTTTTCCCCATGTGTCTCTACTTCTCCTAATCACCCTCTTGTGTAGATTTTAGCTGTGTCCCAATTCAGGGGTCGCACACTTCAGAGGACTCGGCCGCCTGGTCCGGCAGACTCAACAGCACTGCCCGAGACTTCCTGCTCAGCCAAATATCAGGCCTGATTAAAAGTGCCTGTGCAAACTGGGACACTGTAATGATAAGTTCATTACTAATAATCCTGTTGGCTTTTTATTTACACTGTTATTTTCTCAGTTTGGATAATTTAATAGGTCAGGTACAAATAAATTGTTGTACATAGTTTGAGAAAATAATGCAAATACAGCTGGAAGATTTCCAAACTTCAATCCTTTTGTTTATGCAGAACATAGTTTGTAACAAAAACATAAAGTGGAAATATGTACAGTGACTTTTATCATTTTTCTTTTCAACAGGATTTTCCAGGACACCTAACAGCCTGTCCATTCTCTCGGCTCTTCCTTCCTCCGTTTCTCTTTGCTTTCTCATGTCCTCTTATTAATTCAACAAATTCATCCTCCCTGTCCTTCTTTCTTTTGTCCGCTCTTGGCTCCGGCTGGCCCACATCCTCCTGCTCTTCCTGGTCTGGCACTTGGTTGCCCATTACTGAACTGGGCCCTGTAGTGTCCTCCTGGATACTTGCAATCCTAAAGGTAGAGGAAATCAAAAGTGGCAGTTGACAGGTTAACATAAATAACTTCAAATTGTTTCTATTTGGGCTGCAAAAGGGTGATTTTCCCCGCCAGGCTCATCTTCTCAAGCAAAATGTACTAAATTAGGACAACAAGACAGAGAAACCTCTCTCTCTTATGCCTAACTGACTAAAAACCTCATACTGTTGCTGGACCTCCACCCACAGCGGTGAACAGGTGTTCGTTGTCTCTGCAGAGTTGGATGAACTCAGCCGTCTGCTCCTTACTCTCTAAAATATGACAGTATTTGAGTAGATTCTCGATCATCTAACACTTCTGTTTAATCAGTTTTCTGTTTGACGTTTGTACAGCATATTCAGCTGTGTGAAGACTGCAAACTTTAATGTCAGGCAAGCCGATTTATTGTGGAACAAATAAAGCTCTGACAAAAGCCAAACAATAAGGTTTTAAGGTTATTTAAGTGAGTTATATATCATGTTCAACGTGAGTAGTGAGAGCACTTTTGCAAATATGTGATGTCTTGATAAATCAAGCAGATATTTGATGTGTACACAGCAACATTCTCGCCTAAAAATATTTTGTGACCCAGAAAGAGTAATATTAAAACTAATCCTTCTGTTTAAATTAAAAAAAACAGTGGGACTTTGCATTTACGGTCACGTAAGTTTAACAAGTGTCACAAGATTCACCTTAACATTCAAGATTCAACTTCCATCAACTTTTACATCTTAACATTTGTGTCGCTACTTCCAACATATCTTACATGTAAAGATGGAGGTGTCCTCCGCCGCCCTTTCTACCTTCTCCGCAGCTGATGCTATCGTTACAAACTGAATTGGCCGGGTCACGCTATGAATCCTGGGATATGTTGGGCCACGAAGGCTACACCGACCCAGCCTTCACATTTGGGCAAATGAAGGCCGCATTTGTCGGCTGCATTTTGATCCTTCACCCCACACTGCACTGAGTTTGCACATCTTGCAGGCTCATCACATCTTACCAGCATCGTGTCACTGACCACCTCCTCCAGGGTGGCGAGCTTCATGCTGACAACAGACTTAGCCTTCCTGATGAAGTTATTCCCTCTGTTTGCATCCTTGTTTTGAAGCCTGTACGCTGGCAAAAACAGACTATTAAAACTTATGGAACAGCAATAGGAAATATGGATTTGGGATGGGAAGTGATAAGAATTGAGCTATTCCCTTATTGATTTGATTCCTTATCGATTCTTTTATCAATGGTCGGTGGGTTCTGATTGGCTATGTTTTGAGAGTCACCACCATTGCTAATCAGCAATAAAGAAAACGGGTTTGATTTTTATTTAGGAATAATAATCTTTAGTTTTTTACTGATAGAATAATTAGAAACCTGCAGACATCAGTATAAAGGAATGTGTGGGGCCAGCTGTAGACATGATAACTGGCACCTGATATCTGTCACAGCCACCTCATAGTTCAGTGCCTGCGAAAAAAAGGGGGGCTTGTTTAGCGGCTGATGTTTATGAACCCAAATTCTGCACATGACTAAATGATGTAAGTGTAGAAGAAGTGGAGGGCCGAGTTTGCAAAGGTAGTGAAAAGAGAAAAACAAATATAGCTGATTTTATAGAGCCATATTGGCTGTTTGACTGTAGTATTGAATGATTAAATATCTTTAATCCCGGGCAAAGGCAGCTGATGCCCTTAAATCAGGGGTGTCAAACTCCAGGCCTGAAGGGCCGGTGTCCTGCATGTTTTAGATCTCACCCTTGGTCAACATACCTGAATCAGATGATTAGTTCATTAGCAGGCCTATGGAGAACTTCAGGACATGTTGAGGAGGTCATTTAGCCATTTAGATTGAGGCCCAGGGGAGTGGTGGTCCTGTCTGGCCCAGATGGTGAGCTTTGGCCCTGCACCTTTTTTCCCAGCCTTTAACTCTCACTGAGCAGAATGATGATCTCAAGGACCATGAGCTGCTAGCAGTGAAGTTGGCCCTACAGGGGCAGTGACACTGGCTGGACAGGGCTGAACAACCCTTCACAGTATGGACTGATTACAAGAACTTGTCTTACTCTAGCGAGGTGGGTGTTCTCTTTTGACTTCACTAGAACGCACACATTGTGAAACCAGATGCTTTTCCTTGTCAGTTTTCTCCAGGGGAAGATCTAGAGCCAGTGAACACCCTGCATGTCACCTGCATAGTGGGAATGTTGACCAGAGAGATTGATCATGAAATCTAACAAGGGTTGCAGTCTGACCCAGATCCTGGCAATGCCCAATCCAGCCCCTGGCTTTCCTTCACTGGGCCCACACTGCTAGGTTCACCTGGATAAGCAGAACAAGTCAATTCCTTCAGCGATATCTCTGGTGGCCATGTTTAATGAAGAATGTTATGGAGTACATAGGTGCCTGCATGGTGTGCTCCAGAAGTAAGAGTAGCTCCTGGTCCCTATCAGGTTTACCGCAGCCTCTTTCCATGCCTCGTATGCTCTGGTTTCACGTCGCATTGGTTAGATTTCTTAATGCAGCTCATTTAGAAAATCTTCGTCGGGGGGTGCTTGAAGCCAAAGCTTCCCTTAGTTCTTGGTTCCATTGTTACACCCCTGTGCAGCCCCTAATCTCCTCAGTGTGTTCAGCTGTTGCTAATTGGCCACACCTACTCAGGTGTGGATTAAAGCATACCTGAGGCAGGCTTTCGAGAAGCTCACTAGTCTTTGCTTTGGTGGCACCAGACATTTTAGCCAACCTGCTATGCCATTTTAAGATAAAACCTCTTCTTACTAACACTCAGGTATTTTTTTTTATGTTGTCGTAACATAAGACATCCCCAGACAAACGATAAATCGAGGAATTGAATCAAGAACTAGAGGCCTCCCTTTGATGTGTAATCCACTTGTATGTTAGCAAATGGGTATAATTGCTAGCCTGGGTAGAATACACTCGCAACTTCTTCCGTTACCTTTTTGAGGTTTTTCTAGGCTGGGCTCAACCCGCCTTGTAGGAGGAACTAGCTGTGCCTTCGGTGCACCAACAGCTGTACAGATGTTGTCAGGTAGGGAGACAGGTCTACGCTCCTCACTGTGGCGCAGAACCACACACTGGCCAATGGTCATCAGACTCTGACCCCTCACTATCGTCAGGGCCAAAAGGTTTAGTTATCTGTGGACATTCCTCTAATGTCTGTTTCCAGGAAACTGGCTCCACACTTCATCAGCCCCTACAAAATCAACACAGTTATCAGTCCTTCTGCTGTTTGCCTAAAACTGCTGCCTAGAATCCACCTCACAGATCCCACCCTCCCCGTCCTCACTGTAGGATGACCTCATGTCACCACTGAGCGCAGCACAGATACAACAGGTCCCTATCAGTCATGAGCACGCCCACACATTGCCCCACCGGTTTTTCAAACCCAGGTCAATCCGTCCCTAGAATTAAAGGGTGTGCCCGGTGGGAGCGAATCACAACCTTAAATCTTTGTTTTGCCTTATTTTTAATTTTAGCTGATACCATTAAAATATCTGAATGTCACTGTGTACATACTTAATCTCCACCCTTGATCAATGCCCCTGCACTGGAAAAAATGGCCCTTCAAAAACAAGAAAAAAAAACTTAATACAAGATTTGATACAAGAGCTTGAAATAAGTGAAAAAAAGCGCAGCAACTTCATTGGTAAAGCCCCATAAACAGAGGACTGCATTAAAGAAGCCGTTTTGCAGTGACTTTTTGTTCGGCCCTTAATACACCGGTAAAATCTGTGCATTGCACAGGCACAATTCAAAGCACAGACAAACACACTGCTAGGCAGACTAAAACTGCTCAACCTGTAACATTTGTTATTAATACAAAGTGTTTTTATCATTTAAATTAACATGGACATTTGACATCATTCTTCAAACGATACCATTGTAAAATGATCATTAAGGATGCACGCAGCCTGTCTGCTGAATAGACTGTAGCCTAAACTCAACATTAAAAAAACCCTTTAAAATCAACTAAAAGCTAGGCAGTCTCTGCACCGCACAAACCAAACATAAAACATCGGCATGTTCGCCGATATTATCGTGCACCCTTAATTATAAAACTGGGCTAACCTGGCCAATTTCCAAACAAAAATCAATCACAACCAACATGGACTGTAGTAGCCTTGGAAGGAGAGAAGAAGTGTTTTCCTATAGTCCACATCTTAACCACACTGGCTCTACTGGCCAATAAAAGCATTCCAGTCAGCCATGCTCTTCTTGTAAGATGATGTGAGATCTCGCTCATGGATTTTGTCCAAGAGAACCTCTGTCTGTATGACGGACAGCGGAGAGGCTACACACTTTGGGTATGTAAGGTGTAGGGTATAATAGTAGCCATAAGGTATAAAGAACCCTCCATAACCTCGTCTTTTGGAAACGTGGTTATTGGCACATCTCCTACCGCTAGGATGCAGTTGGACGGACTCCCGATCAGCACTGGGCAGGAGAGAGGACGTTTCATCAAATAGGTATTAGGGTCTTCTTGGTCCTTTAACACATAACACAGACATACTTTTGTAAGGACGATGCACTTTTGTTTCAACACAAAGCTAAAGCTAAATTACAACAAAAGTTGAAGTTGTGAGAAACTACATCTGAATTTGCTATTTTTAATTATTCTCAATGCAATTATTGTTCACATATGTCTAGCCTTCCTGAAAAACAGAAAACCAAGGCTACATTTAATTGGTTATCATTGAGGTGATAAAATCTGCTACAACATAATACATGTTTGTATTTACTGGCCACAGAGATCTAACCTGTGAGAATCCGCATTCCCAAAATATGTTTTAGGTACCTTTGAAGGATTAGAACATACAGCATGTGAATATGAAACACTTTGGCACTCATCAGAAGCAGCACAAAGTCACAAAAATAAATAAATAAAAACAAACAAAAAACCCAAAAACAAAAAGCTACGTTTTGCACAGCTCACCTCAAAGACATGCACCAGAGCCTCACTCGCATCTCGCATTAGGCCTATTGCAAACCTTTTTTTTTTTTTTTCATTTCAAATAATAAACTTTAATGTATCCTGGCTGATATTGACCCTCTTGTCCCGTTTATTCTGGGCTCCTGAAAAGTTTGCACAAGTAGTATAGAGGCCCTTAGCGGTTACTCAGTGGCTTTTGTTCACTACAATTATAAAGCAATTACAGCTATCATAACTATTCACTGTAATTATTATTCACTATTCAGGGGTGGCTGTTGCTCCGGTGGTAGGTTTCAGCTCTCCGATGCATCGATGGGAGTATGAATGTGTGTGTGAATGTTAATTAGAAAGCACTTAGAAAATGTGCTTGTGTGAATAGATTAATGCACAAATGGTAAAATGGTAAATGACCTGTATTTGTATAGCGATTTTTACTAGTCCCCCCTAGGGACCCAAAAGCGCTTTACACACCCAGTCATCCACCCATTCACACACACATTCACACACTGGTGGAGGCAGCTACAGTTGTAGCCACAGCTGCCCTGGGGCCAAGTTGTGTAAAGCGCTGTAGTGCTCAAAAGCACAAATAAGAACCAGTCCATAATTTTAAATGTATAACTTAAAAAATTGCAATTTTTCTCAACAAATTTTGGCCTGTCTGTACAGAGAAACCAGAGAAATTTAGCAATAACCCCATGGTCAGCACTCTGCACAGCGAAGAAGCAGCTAGATATGGTGGTTATGTCTCTGGATATCTAGATCCCCTTATCTATGTTCATTACAGTAAGTTTCTGATCATACGTCTACATTCGTATGTAGATTTCAACCATCTTAGCCACTGTGATGTTTAGTTTACACAAACTGGTCCTAAAAGGTCTTGCCTCTGTCATATAGTTTACGTCTTACACAATCACATGCTAATATCAATAATTACAAATAAAGACCTTTCTTTGCTGCATCACATATAATTCTGAGATTGTTGTAAATATCCCAAAAGGAACCTTTAAATCATTCAAGTGCTGGAGGGAACAAAGCCAAATGTAGGTCAGACAACAAATTTGCATTTAGCCTTTTCCATAAGTATGTTGATGATTTAAGCTTTAAAGAGTGCAGTGGCTTATCATGCATGGGGGGGCTGCACCCAGAAATTGGTTGCATATTGAAGTGACAGTGTTTGAAATTGAAAGCTGAATTTCCAAATACATCAGGAAATCAAGACTTCAAACAGTCTGCCTGTGTGTTTGTGTGCAGCCTCTCACAGCAAGAATGACGGAGGCTTAACCAATTATTCAGTCTTATGAAGCAGTCTTCACTGAGCTTTAGACTTGAATGTTTTCCTCCAGGGGAATGATGCCTCAAGTATGTGTCTGCTTAAATAGACTATTTTCACATGCGACACTGGATCCATGTAAAACCACTTCAGCTACCTCTTACCAAAGTATACTACGGTAATGTTAATTAGTTGAGATAAACTACTGTGATGTCTCAGAATCATTCAGAATGAATAATTACAGATTTTTATATAACACTCCAGTTTTAAAGGTGTCAAACCCCAAAACACATCAGCAACAGGGACAGCAGACTGAGCTTTCCTATGTAGCATCCTCAGCATCTTTGGATCCTGATCTCTGTTGTTTATTCCAACTATAACTCCACCAATTTAACAAGTGAATGAACTGGAGTTTTCTCTAATATTTGGTGAAAGTGCCTTTTATGGCTTTATGATAGTTAGCTCAGTGCGTATTCTCTATCCATTGTCCCTCTCTCTTGTCTGTAGGGTTCCTGCCTGGGAGGGGATGGGTCTGGGGTCAGATGAGGTCTCTATCACTCTGTCTTCAGCCATACTATGGCTCACAGACCTTCACATCATCATATTGTCACTTCCCACCACCGGTTTATGTCTGCATGAGCTCCTTTCACACTTGAAATTCAGATCCAGTCTCACGCAGGTGGAACGGACTTGGACGCAGACCAGCTGAATTTAGAATGAAAGTCACAAGTTTATTTACAATCGGAGAGGGATTTCCAAGGATGGAGGGGAAACGGGTCCAAATCACACTCCTCTTCGGCACTCGTGTTCTCTCCACACCTCACTCAGGGGAACAGGTAAAGGGTTCAGGAATCTATATACAAAGAAACACAGAACAAACTAGAACGTCACACGGAAAATTGAGGTTAGCAGAGCTTGTACTGATGAGTGTTACTCAACGGTCCAGCGAAGCAGGTGGATGGTTACAACAGGTGTGTGGACCAAGGGCGGGAGCCCAGCTGAGCTCCGCCCAGGCAGACAGAGGAGAGACGGGAGAGAGAGAGACAACAGCAAAAACAACATGTGGCCTGAAACTAGGTCAGCCAAGGAGTCCAGGACAAATATACTTTTATTTATTCACTCCACATAAAATGTAATAAATAAATCATATAATACAAAAACCAACTATTTACATTTCAACTTTTTACTATTTGAATTTTCAGCTTTTTCCTTTTAAACAAATTTAAAGTGAAACAACACAAAACACTGCAAACCACAACACAATTAAATATAAATTAAAATATGAAAACAAAAAGAAGATGCACATTCTCTGTCATATGGGCCTGCATGAATAAACTTTCTGAATCCTTTATCATCCGCAACTGAAAATAGTTGTGGATGATTACTATACCTTTCTAATGTGACGTTGTTGTCCCTGGCTCTCTCTCTCTCCCGCTCTGTATGGCGTTATTTTTGTGCCACTATTCTGAGCACACCTAACAAAAAAATTGAGCTCTGTTCCTGTGCTACTGAGTGCCGCCTACTACTACTACTACCGCCCCTCCCCCCTCCTCCCAGCGTAAAGCACAAGGCTCACATGCTGAGTGCGAGAGAGAGAGAGAGAGACCTTTCGTTCGCGACTGACACATCACTACTGTGAATCATGATTCACAGTAGTAAAGTGCACCTGATCCTTGTCATTTCAAAGCATGTATCTCTCTGACTTTGTGTTGCATTATGTTCACGCTCTGTCCCTGTGTGAGCACGTCAACCTGTGAGAAAAAGTTTACCACACACAGATGTTTCCCTTCATGGTGTGGCGATAAGCTGACAGCCAAACCCATCTGTTCTCTGACTGAAGAGTTAAATTTGTGATTGACATGACATTGACCAATCAGCTGAACGGAAGAAAAATAGGGTCAAAACTCGTACTTGTAACTTGAGTACAGAGTTTCACACGTATTTTTTTGTCCACACACAAATCTGTTTTATGCTCACACAAATTCTTTTTACACACACAAATCCTGATTTACAAGTACAAAATATTTATGACCACAATTTGAGCCCATAAGGATCCCCTAAAGCCGAGAGCTCCTTGAGCTTAAGCGAGGCGTTGTACTCTGAAGACTCGCCGGGGGTTTGGTCTGGGGATTCCCAAGGGAGACTCGCAAGGCGTGGGTGTGGGTGAGTGGGTGAGTTCCAACCTTGAGGGGATAACAGTAGCAGGGTCTCTGCAGGCAGAGTGGCCATGACTTGCAATGTAGCGAGGAAAGTATCTCGTGGAGTGGCGAATCCACCCTCTGCATGACTCTGCTGTGATGTCATCACATGCTGCATCCATGGCTGCTAGCAGGGCCATTTGCACATGTGAATGCCGGTCACAAACCTCCCACCTCCAGGCACAGAAAAACTCCTTTATCGGATTAAGGAATGGGGAGTAGGGAGGGAGATATTCAACCAGCATTCTGTCATGTGCTGTAGACCACTGTCTGACCAGATGTGAGTGGTGAAAACGGACATTATCCCACACGAAAACATACTTGTTGAGTTGGCCTCCACCCCTCTCATTCTCAGGGACTGCAGTATGTTCCTGTAAAGAGTGTCTAAAAAAGTCAGGAGATGTTGTGTATTGTATGGAGCAAGAAGGGGAATATGGGTGAGGATGCCATTGTCTGAGTTGGCTGCACACATTGTAACATTCCCTCCACGCCGGCCTGGGACATCAGTGGTTGCTCTCTGTCCAATGTGATTTCTTCCACGCCATCTGCCTTTGGCCAGACTGAACCCGCCTCATCAACGTGTATGAATGTGTGCAGTGGTTCCCTGGCTTCCAGCTCCATGCTTTAGAACAGTGGTTCCCAAACTTTTTTTGCTAGGCCCCCTTTTGTTTTACAAGAAAAATGTGCACGCACGCACTAACACATCCTCCAACCACACACGCCCATATTTTGCTCCATTGCAGTTTATTTCACACCACAAACATTTAGTAAACAAGCAAATACAAGTAATCTGCAATAACTTACAGGTAGTAATAAAATAAACTACTAACACCTACACGGGTATTTTTGAAAACGCAGCTGTTTCATCCACGTAAACGGCGTTTCGAGTCACCGAAAACATTTTTTTAAAACCCCTTTTTTGCGTTTACGTGTGGACGAGGAATACAGAGTTCTTCACGCAACGCCAAAGGTATGTGCCTTTTTCCACGTCACGCTGTGGCCACGTTATTGTTTACATGAGATGAACTGCAGAATGATAGAGACAAAATACTGTTAATCTGACTGTCTGCAGGTTTTACAGGCTTACACACAGTTACTGTCCCTCCATTTACAAAGGCAGAGGCGTCACGGTGTGATTATTTTACGTGTAGTTTTTTCCTGTGTAATAATATTCAACATCAATACATTTTTCAAAAAATGCTTTTCTGTGCAAAATGGGTTTAAAAACATAAACAGCTGTGGGATCCTGTTTGTTTGAACCGAGGGAACAAATCGTGGCAGGATCAGCCTGATGTTATTTGTATCCTGCTGTAACTTTACTGTATAAAGAGCAAACATCTCCAGCATGTCAGGAGCAGTTAGTCATTACAACAAGTGTTTGTGAACTAAAGATCAAGAATGTGGGATCCTGTTTGTCCGTGATCTAAACAGCCCAGCGCTGCTCCCGACGCAGGGAAAACCAATCCTGGTGAAGCCAAAGGGAAGATTTGCTTCACCATATTTTCTAGTCTTTGGTTTGGAAACATATTCAGCGATGCTTCATCTCCTGCTTTGCGTTTCTGTAGGCGCCCGTGCTAGCAGTGTCCAAGCGTTTTGTTTTCTTTCCCCCCTTTTCGCACCGCGCCCCCCCTAGGGGGCGGGCCCCACACTTTGGGAAGGTCGGCTTTAGAGGGAGAGAGAGAAATGTAACAACTTTTCCTGTGTAACATAATGCATTTTGTATGTTCTGTGAGTATATACACAGAATTATTTTTCTACTGCATGAAACTACACAAAGTAAAACAGTTTACAGTGCTGAACATTAGAGTATACATAGAAGACGTGTTTTACCCGTACATACTGGTGACGGATCTCCTTCACTCTTTCACTGTTGGGTTCAAATGCACTTTGTACAATTGTTTCGTGCGCATTTCTTTTCTCTTGAGCACGCAATTGTTGTAATTGACACAGATCCAATATTGCCAAACACATCGTTATCCTCTATGACAGCGCTTTGAATTTCTTTCAACTTTCTTGCATTGTTTGCAGTCACCGTTGCACAAATGGCTTCCTCTTGCTGCAGGGTAAAAAGGGCCCTCTTCCACCTCTGCGAGGCTGTCTTTCAATCCTTTGCGGTTCAGATTACAGTAAAATTACAATAATGTCCACTAAACATGAGATATTATGAGATGTTGGATTACTGTCCAGTACTGTACATACCTGTTCTCCCTACGAAATGTTTGAACGATTGAGTTCACAGTGGTTCTTCCAACATTTGGTCGCACCCTCCGACCAGCCTCATCCATTGTGAGGCCGTGATTGACAACATGGTCAACAAGTGTTGCCCTACTTTCATTAGGGATCTGCGTATGTGTTTGGCGTCTTCTCCCTGTTTTGTCCCCCCCATCCTCACCCCTCTTCCACGATGCTGACCTCCCATTTCTGTGTCACAGAATTGTAGAAATGGTACACACTATGTCCTGCTCGGTTCATATATGCTTGCCAATTGAGGGTTCATGGGATTGATCCATGAGTGGCTGTGAACAATTGGCCTGTCATTGGTTACAACTAATACTCCCCACACCTCCTCGTCAGTGAAGGCTGAAGTTCACCTGAGAGAAATTGTTCAATTTCGGGGACATTTCCAGGAAAAAATAATTTAAAAAGGTATAAAATTTGCTTGACAGAATTTGAAAACTAATTCACCAATTTTGTATGTAATGACTCAAACAATGAAATGAAGACTATTAGTTTTCTTGGGAACGACAGTTCATTTTGACTGACATGACATAAGCAAATGATAATGTTGTCGACGGCAGAGGATTGTATGAAAGCAGCTGATACATGTTCAGAGGAAGGAGACACTGCTACTATGATGTGCACAAATGACTAAATGTTGTGGAGGTTGCACTAATGGTTTTGAGAATTCTTATTCTAATCTGAGAAAAGCTGTAATGTATTTGTGTTTTCATCCTGCAAGTTAACAGATATGTGATAAAGGCTCTTCACCCCTGATGAAACACCAGGACAGCAGTGTGTGAGGAAGAGGAGGAGAAAAAGGAGCCAGCAGCAGCTGAGAGGTGCAGAGGAGAACAGGGGGTGAACAGACAGCTGTTGAGGGACTGGTAAAAACATTTAAAGCAATTTCTAGATGTTTGCTTCCTGTATTTGCAGACATATCTCCAACACAAACTATAAGCTCATTTCTGCCGCTTGTATCTTCTTCTTTCGGTCACCTCCCACAGCTCGTGACCATAGGTGAGGACGTAGATGGACCAGTAAATCGAGAGCTTCGCTTTTACACTCAGCTCTTTGTTCCCCACGACGGACCAGTACAGCGTCCGCATCACTGCAGCTCCCTTCTCCCGTCGCTCGTGAACAAGACCCCAAGATACTTAAACTCCTCCACTTTTTAAAAGTCAGTGTAATCAATATTATGCTGTTCATCCCGCCCACCTTTACTGTGCAACAGTTGTTATATAGGGTGAACAGCTCAGAAATCCAACTGTACTGCTGTATTTGTATATCTATGTCACAATTGCACCTGAAGCTGAATTTCCTCTTGACCTCTGCTAACCTACCCTTTTTTAAATCTGTGAAAATGTCGAACCGAGCCGGGTCAGGTGTGTCCATATGCCCCTTCTATTCTTCATGCAGTATGAAAAATAAACACCTGCGCTTGAAGCTCGCTCCCATAGGTCACCCTCCTCTCCCTCCTCGTGATCTGATCATCAGTAGACATGCTTGGACATGTCCAGGTCTGTGTGCCACCAATGACCCTGCCAGCATTTTGTCCAGTCTCTGCAGGGCCTAGCAGATGCAAGTGTGGGCTGTTTGGCATGGGACATATGCCGTGTGTCTCTGAGGCCATCTGGACATCAGCATCCACAGCTTGCTTTCCCTGCTCTATCATCTTGCCCCCACTGCCTTCCTTTATCTGCATTCCTTGGTCATTTCCACCTTTTTTAATCCTTTTATGGTTTCTTTCTTTTGCTCCATCTACTTTATTTACATGTCAGGCAAATCAACCAATCCACATAAATGCCAAGACCATAGATAGATAGATAGATAGATAGATAGATAGATAGATAGATGTAAAAACCCTACCTTTTATTTGACTCTGTAGAAGCTGATGCATGTAGTGTGTATTCAGCTTCCAGCTGTGAGAAGAAAGGGCCCACTAAAACATAAACGCAGGCCGCATGTTAGAGAATGGAGAGAAACGACTAGGAGGATTCGTTTTTTCCCATTACGAAGATGTGGAATTTCAGATGATTTGAAAAAGAAATGTAAACATTTACAAAAAATGTTCTGATTTGATGACGAGCCATTTTCAACATAAGTTTAGTAAATTCTTGGGTGTAGAGTTAGAAGCTGAGTTCATCTGGTGTAGCAGGAGAAGTACATTGTCACACCGTGAATTAGACTTATTCTTAGACACACTCGTGATATGCTTTATAATACATAGTGGGTTTGTATAATATCCTGTGTTTCAGGACGTGTTACATTTTTTATTGATTCTTTTTCATAGCTGTACTGATTATAGCTGTTTTCACACATACACTGTAGCTCTGAACGTTAACCAGATGAACTGAGCCTGTAAATCTCAGAATCAGCAGAGTGGTTAATAACCCTGCCAGCTGCATAGTACAATGTGTGCATAATATTTACAGAGTCCATGTGAGAGCATGGTAATTGTCCAGAGAATCCACAGTGACCCAAGGTTGATGTTGGCAGCAGCTACGGGACATTCATGCTGTGTAGAGATGATTCCTAATATGGGACCCTGACTAGATAAGTGCAAGAGAAAAGATAGATGGGTTAGCAAAAATGTATAAATATTGTTTCACTTGAGAATTGAACAGTTTAATTCAAAATGCAGCAATTTAGGGCTCTTAACTGCTTTCGCTCTGCATACATCTCACTCATTTCAAAAACACTTGCAGTTTTTAAAAGACCCTCTCAGACTGCTTTAACTACCACTTTTTCGTCACCTGAAAATGTTTAATGTTTCTAATGTTTTTACCTTTATTGGCTATGACTGCTTTACCAAAGTTACTTTTCAAATTCAAATTTTGTCATGCAAAATGCACAAAGACCCTTCACATAGTGTGTATCAATTTAATACAAATTAAACTGCATCTAGATGTGTAGGTAAAATAAATGTACAAATTTATAGTTTAAAATACACATTTTGATTTCTGTTTTCCAAACACATTAAGTTTAATACAAAGTATCAGATCAGTGTCATTGAAAATAGGCTGAATGTAACTTGGTATCAGATCAGAAAGGAAATCACTGCTATCGCACATCATTAGCTCTCAGTGCTTGTACGGTGTTTAATGTTACTGCTGCTGTTTCTGACACACTGACACTCTGTCAAACGTCTGTTTGCTCGTGTTGGCCGAATGGAAAAACAAATTAATCCCTCGTCACAAAGTTATTAGCAACATCAGGGGGACGGCGAGAATTCACAGACCAGTGACGCCGAAACATGAAATCATGCAGAGTGATGTCGTGGCCTCTTCTCCTCTCAAACGGTGTGCACGCTAAGTAACCATGGTTACAGGGGGATGCTCTCAAAGTCATAATCCCAGTAAAACATGTCAGGTTACTACACACATGTGAACTCAACAATGTATTCCAGCACTAAAACCTAGTAAAATAAATCTACTGTAATGTTTACTGGTGTAACCGTAATGATGCTGACTTTTAAAACAAGGTTATTTCATCATTCCAGAGTAATGATGTACGCATCGTGGCACTAATGCTGTTTCAGCAGACATCTCAGTGCATTTTGTTTTAAATATCAATTTAAAATATGCATGTCCGTGTATTTAAACCATGCCATGAACAAGATGACAGAGGTTAATGTACTTCCTGTTCCACATTCACTGAGGATTAACGAGATCCAGAGGACATTTCAAGTAGCTGCACAGAATAAAGTTAATGTAGATATATGCAAAGAATAGTGTAAATGTGGAGTGATTATTATTATGAAAATGAAAACATAAGTCAGTGTGGTGTGAATGAGACACTGTGGGTTCAGATATTTTATTGATTCCGGCTGCAGCTCTCGGCTGTCAGCCGTACATGCATCACACCACAAAACTCACAAGAAACCTCGATTCCCCGTGTTTCAACTCGGCGGGCATGATTGCGGATGCCGTGCAGGTGCGCCCGCACGGCCCCGCAGGCCACGCCCCACCACAGTAAAGAAAAAAGGAAGTGACGTGATTGTGAACATAGATCTCATTAAGTGTTAAAGTGCAGAAGATCTAGTGGCAATAAACAGCAACAGGATGCAGTTTGATGCACATCTGCAGCTGCATTAAATATGGTCACTGTTCAGGTTATGTGGCATAAAATAATGCATTCATAATTTGCTTTTTTGCAGTCTGGTATTTTTTGAATTATTGATTGAGTAAGTCTATAAATTAAGTTGACACGTCACATGTCCTGAATACTTAATAATCACGTAAAATATATAACAAGGACAAAGGAGAGAGCAGAGGAGATGAAGAGTGAAGCAGAGATACCAAAAGAGCGAGAATGATGTTGAAGAGCTGAGCGTCCACAAACCAGGAGAGCACATCGTTTAAAACAATCCTGTGTTCTGTTAGTAACACTTTAACTCATGCACCAATCAAACAAAAGGAAGCATTCTTCATTTTTGATTTTACTTTAAAGAAATCAAAAAGTAGGTATAATGTTCATTCATAAGTGTCTGCATTCTGACCCTTCAACCTGCCCCGACAGACGAATGGATCTAAGAACTCTAATTTGTTTCAACAAGTGAAGATACAGCTGACACTTTGCAGTGCAGAGTTGAGTTTTTTGTTTGTTTGTTTGTTTGTTTGTTATTAGAAGGGGGGTATATCTAGAAACAGCTGCAGTCCCTTGGGCAGATGGTAGGACACTAATTGTGGCATTTATTGAAAACGCACACACAAAGGTGGCTCAGCACCATATGTCCTTGGTGCCCTTGTGTGACCGTGGCTGCACCCTGCTGCTCTTTATGGGTGTAAAGTGGAAATAATTGGCTTGCTTGTCTGGGAGAGGTTGGCGAGATTGTTAATCAAAGTGAGAGAGAGCTCTCAGAGAAAGGTCAGAGAGACGGGGGACAGAAAGGAGAGAGGTATAATATTTAAGGCCAGGACAGAGCGTGAAGAGGTGGATGGACAGACATGGGAGACACCACCATTCTCCTTCCCTCTTATAGCTCGGGTCTTTTATTCATTAAGGTCACACTGTCATGCTGTGAAAACAACACTGGGAGAGGATGTAGACCAGAGCCACACACACACACACAGTAGCATTATTATCTTTCTTTATTGATTTTTAACTTCCTTCCCTATTTTGCATGAAGTTCACACTTATACAAAATGAAATTAATGTTGCCTGTGGTTGTAGCTGCACATGCAGAATGTTTTGGTTTTGTGGAGCCTTTATTTTGCTTGAAAATGAAACTAAGAAAAAGTAGAATAAATCAACCAAGAACTGTGGGTGTTGCTTGAAGTACAGACTTTTTTAGTCACCACCTGTTTTGAATCAGCCTCATCTTTACTCACGTTTATCACCCCAGATGATAGCAGCCACCTCCTCTAACTGTGATTTAGCACATATAAGTGAAACTGAATCAAAGTGAATGTACATGCCTGTTTTCAATTTAACGATGCTACTGAAAACTTCAGCATAATCAATGAGTGACTGTTTGATCATTAACATCAAAAATGTCATTTAATAAAAAAGTATCCACAGTCAAAATGCCGAAGCAACGTGTGAGTAACAAACTCCAGCCTTACTTCTTCCATAGAGATTAAGAGGGCAGGTAACAGGCACTGCAAGTAAAGACATCAGTAATGAGGCGAAAGCTCTTGATTAGTCGTCCGACGCTTCGCCTTCACCGGAGATCCCTTCAGAGATTTACTCCATGGAAGAGTTTCCCCTGAGGCATCTGAACAAGTGATGAAAACTGATGGTCGAATGGTGCGGCCTGAAGCAGCAGGGCGCAACATTTGACCTGCTGATATTCCTATGTGACCGCAAAAACAGCAAACAAATAAACGTCACAACAGATGGCAACGATCTGGAGAAACTTGACTTCATTATTGTTCCACTCGTACGTTTTATTACTCTGATTTCAGCGTTTTCGCCTCACAACTGAAGCGTGCAGTTTACTTTGTGTGCACTCAAATAGAGGGGACTCAACTAGCGCCACCTGTGGCCAAGTGCCATTGCACCTGGCTCTGACACATTTTAATTCCCATTTCATGCACAAAACATTAGATTTTTCTGAATGTACCACAGACCTTCGAGCTGGCAGTAGTTAAGCCGTCACTGTGCAGTAAGACTGGCGGTGGTGGCTGGTGTGTCTACATCAACATGGAATAGTGCAAGAACTCTGTGCTAGTTTCTAATTACTGCTCATCGCTGGTAGAGTTTATGACGGTTCAATGCACAACGTTTTATCTACCTTGGGAATTCAGTGCTGTGCTCATTACAGCAGTGTACATCCCACCCAGCACTAACGCCAAGGAGGCGACCAGCGAGCTGCAGAACTCAAACCCTGATGGACTGTTTATTATCGCCGGAGATTTCAACCACGCAAATCTCAAGTCAGTGGATCCTAAATTCCATCAACATGTGGACTTTGCATCAGTTGTTTACACAAACATTCCCAGCACGTACAGAGTGAAGCCCCGCCCCCACCTTGGATACTCAGACCACTTGTCTGTTATGCTAATTCCAGTATACAGACCCTGTAAACCAGTTCCGAGACAGGAGAGAACCTGGCCTGCAGGAGCTCTCTCTGCTCTTCAGGACTGCATTGAGCACACTGAGTGTGGCATGTTCAGGGAGGCTGCAACAAATGGCGTCCACACCAACTTGGAGGAGTACACATCATCTGTGACCAGCTACATCAGCAAGTGCACCATCAGGACTACCATAATACTCTCCAGCCTTTTTTACTTTTATTTTTGGGGTGCCAGCTAGAGGCTTCTCTGACAAAGGAACTTTGCTACTGGGTCAATCCCCCACCTCGATTCAGGAGAACACAAACACATACCCCATTAACCCAGCTAACACCAACTGACTCTCTAAATTAGAAGATTACAACACGAGGCTTATCCTCACAAGACTGTGTATTAAAAAGTGAGCCCACACTCTACAGGCCCTCTCAAAGAAAGTCCAGCAAATAAGTACCCAAAATAATATGAAAAATGCCTGTTTCCAGGGATACAAACAACCTCGTACTCCAATTCAGTATAATTCACACACACACATACGCTGGGTAAGTAATAACTGAATTACTGCCACCTTAAAGGCCTGTGGTAAGAAGTCTTGCAGGATGGACTCTAATAGAGACGTTGATAGTTTGGAGAAAGTGCTGACTTCCTTAAGTTAACTCACAGAGATCAATCAGAGAAAATGAGTCTAAATATTAATAGTATTAAAAGTAACTGTACATAATGACATGTCTGTGAGAAGGTTATGAATATTATTTTCTCTTGTGGTAAAAACGTTTTTACCCAGAGTTATATACAATGACTGTAATAATAAGATCATCCACCTCTGTGTGACGAGGGTTTGGCAGCTGCTCAGCACATTGTTGACACGCAGTATTGAAGAAGTTATAAAACAATCAGAAAGAAATCTACTGTAATGAAATTATTCACCACTGCTATATAATCCATCACTGTGATTTTAAATGTTACTGAGAACTGAAGAAGGTTTTCAGGGAATACTATTCTTGCTATTCAGGAGTACTAAAGTCTTGGATGGGCTCTTTTACATTTTGAGAGAGCCAGATTATAGATCTAAAGATTGACTGAATGCAGAGTTGAGGCTCAGCATCTCCATGTTAAAATCACTCACAGCATTTATTTTATCTCGACTGAGTATTAAACCAGAAAAAAGTGTGAGAAATAGGAAAGACCCTCTGAGTGAGGGCGGGGTGGACACCTGGGGGTGCTGGACTCATGCAGACTATGTAAACTGATCCTTCAGGAATCAGAAGGATGAGTAGGCAGAACAAATAGTATTAATTATTAAAACTAACAGGGACATAGCATAGGGAGCATAGTGGCTCTTTAATAATCCACACATTACAACGTGTTATTCTTTGGTGGAGCTGAGGACGCGGTGTTGTTTCTTTCTTGCTTAAACTTGCTTTTTTTCTATTCTTAAATCGTTTTTTGCCAACTTTTGGTTTGTTGTGTGACATCTGGGAGCAGAGACAATTTCTATGGACGTGGAGTTTATTGGGAATAACAGGAGGAGAGAAGCTGCACAGGCATGTGAAGACTGCAGTATACCAGCTGTAATGGTGGCTTCACTCACTGCCACGACCTCATTTCACAGACATTTGATCATATGCCCGCCATTATGGCGCAGGAAGCCACTGCAGTATATAAGCCATGTACACGCTGATATAGGAGGAGGAGTCAAAACCAGAACCAAGACTTTGAGTTTTTTCCACAAACTCTTAATTTTTAAAACCTCATCCTCTGTATATCTGTACGTCTCTGTGCTGGGACTGGAACTGCACTGGAATATCATTAAAATGGTAAAAACCAACACAATTAGACACTTGTGTCTTCAACCCAGCTGTGGAGCTGCAGCACAAAGTTTACAAAAATCAAGAGGTGCATGACCGGCTGACACGGCACAGGATGTGATGTGAAAAACGTCACGCGACACGGCGACAGCTAGAAACGACAGCTGCTCCATCCAAAGTGGGACGGATGCCGTCTTTGGCTGATTTTTCCAAGCAAGTTTCCCAGTTATCTATAAAACCCACATTGTGTGTTTTTCAATACGACTCAGACAGAAATTTAAAGAGAACATGCAGCTAAACATGTCACTGCTCTGATTGGGGAGGGGACTGGTTAAATGTTAATTTTATTGAGCTCTGATTGATTGAACACAGTGTCTTTAATGCCAGTGTGAATTATCATTTTACAAAAGTGTATATTTATCTGTAGTCAGCAGTTTTAGGTTTCTTGAAGGACAACTCACTAATTTCTAACGTTTCTAACTTCACATTTCCTAATATAGAACTGCCAATAACCCGTTTGTTCCTCAGCAGGTCAGTAGTAGTAATAGTTTGTCCTTTCTTGAAGTGTTTACAATGACTCGCGATGCCTTTCGTTGTGCCTCGTCCATACATTTTTACCTCGTTCACTGTGAGTGTCACGGCGAATGGGATGAGCCGTGTGATGAATTAAATGAGGATCCAAGTGCAGGCACTCACTGAGATGCAAAGGTGGTTTATTGTAGCACAGAGCACAAGGTGGAAATGGCAACATGGAACAAAACTAATCTATACGGAGACGAACTAAACTCCTGAACAGCAAACATGAACACGAACATGAAGGAGGATGAATGGAGGCATAAGAAGGTGGACGGCAGGGTAAACACAGTAGATTCACAGCTGGTACACGGGAGCTTAACAGACGGACCAGCGACGAGAACATGAGAAGACACGACTTAAATACACACAGAAGAACTCCGGGAGATTACACACAGGTGAGGAACACAGCTGGAAGTAACTGACAAGACGAGATGGGGGAAGCAAAACTGAACACACTCACATAAGACACGGACCTTCACAATAAAACAGGAAACAAGAAACAACTACACAAAGACGCAGACTAGACACTGAACTAAACCTACAGGAGACACGAGGGCACCAGAACATAACCTAAGAACTAAACCCTTAACCAGAATAAACTGAAACATAGATTTATATGATTAATAATCAACAAAGCACAACAAGGGAATCAGAAAACAACCCATAATGCAAAATTAAACCAAAACATAAGAACTCAAAATGACCCAGAACCGTGACAGTGAGTGACCGTTGTTGAACACAGGTGGTTGTTCAGTCTTGAGATTCCTTCCCAGGTGTTTCAACCATCATAGGTCAAATTTGCCTTCTTTTTCAAGCTTTCAAGACTATCATGACCTGGAGGACCAAGAACTTACTCAGACAAAATTTCAATTTGATCTTAAAAATGATTGTATGCTTGTTGGGTCACTGCAATAAGCTCCATCTGAAACTAAGATGAATATATAGCTTCAAAGCAAAAGAAAATGGGTGATGAGTTTTCTCCTGCTCTCCTTCATGAACCTGTAAAAGATGCTTTGACTCTATAAACTATCACTACTTTCAAATAACCTTTATAAATGCGCATAAGACATTAAAATATATTTTTAAGCATATGGTCTTTTCTGTGTTCTGTGCTCTGAAGCCAACACCTCCTGACCCACAGCCTCAAACACACGATTAAATGTCAAAGTGAGGAGAGAAAAAAGGAAACAAGAGAACGGGGAGCAGAAATTCCATCTGTCTGAATTCTAATGAGTATTCACAAGTTACAACTGTGTCTTTCTCAACTTCAGAGGTGAAACCATGGGAGTCGCTCCGAATGAAGGCGAGGAGGTGTTTCGATTTACACCACTGTTAGAGGGACAAGTGAAAAACGCCAGAATGTGTCTGTGTCTGACTTGACCTGGATATCAGGCATAGAAAGGACTGTAGCTGGAATTCTAGGAAAGGTAAAATATCCCAACAGATGACTCCTCTGCTGGGATATTTTGTTGGCTATCTGTTATTTTACCACAGGTCAAAGGTCAAATGGACAGTGCCTCCTGTCACAGGGAATTTAATTTTCATCATGTGCACTTCTGCTAAATTATTATGGGTCATGCATCCCTGCACTCCCAAATCAGGATGTGCTATTTTCAATACCAAGGACACTCCAAAGGCCGTCGTGTGAGACCTTGGTGATTCTGTGAGCTGTATGGCATGAAAATTTAATCTTCGATACAAAAGTTGTTATTTCTATTATGAACTGCTGAAATAAATTGTGAAAACTGATGAGAAACTGGCTTTTTGATTAATATCGCACACTTGAAGTTGGATTCAAAAGACTGCATTAATTTATCATAGTGTAAGCAAAACCTGACATGTGTGTCAGCAGCTCAAACAGAGTTTAGTCCAGTCTGGATCAGCATAGTAAAGCTGCACAGGTTCTACAAACGTGTTTATATGTTTACTGCCAGTTGTCTTCAGCAGATCAGTGTCAGCATGTTGGCTGATATACTTTTTAAAAATGTTATATACACACACTACTGGCCAAAAGATTTGGAACACCCCGATTTTTACAGCTTGGACTGTTTGGGGTCTTTATCCTGCTGTAGGATGAAGCCCTGACCAACTAGGTGCATACCAGAGGATCCTGCATGGTGCTGCATGAATGCTGTGGTAGCTGTTCTGGTTCAGGGAGCGTCTCTGTACCAGTCACTGACCCTGGATCAGCAAACAGCCCCAGACCATCACACTTCCTCCTCTATGTTTGACCGTTGATGCCACACACTGTGGAACTTTCACCTACTCCACGGCGTACAAAGATCCTGGGTGATGAACCAAAGATTTCAAATGTTGATCCATCATCCATAAAACCTTCTTCCAGTCTTCAGTAGTCCAGTGTCGGTGTTTCATGGCCCAGACAAGCCTCAGACAAGCATCTCCTGTGGAGAAACTTCCGGCTCTGATTCTTATTTCTCTAATTACTTTTTCAACATGAGCTCAGGCCAAGGATGCCCCAGATGCTTAAGATAAAACAGATGGCTATCGGCTAAGTTGAAAAATTTAAAATACATGTTTGTTTTTTATCTTAGTGGGATTACTGGCAATGGAAGAAGGAAGCTGGCTTTGACGACGGTGGCAGATGGTGATTGGTTCCTGCTCACCTTGGCAAACTAGCGGACGACACAGCAGAAAGAACTATCATCCGAACGTTTCCCAACCAGAAGCCGTGGGTGGATAAAAACATCCGCGACGCTCTGAGATCACGCACCGCTGCCTACAATGAAGGGCTCGTCTCCGGTAATATGGACCTATACAAGGCTGCGTCCTACAACGTGCGCAGCGCTGTCAGAAAGGCAAAGCGGAGCTACGGGGAAAAACTAGAGTCACAGCTACGACAGTGCGACTCTAGGAGCCTGTGGAAAGGACTGCGGACTATAACGGACTATAAACGACCAGCTTCTTCAATGATGAATCCCGACGCTTCACTGGCTGATGAGCTGAACACGTTTTATGCTCGCTTCGACGCCGCAGCAATTAAAACAACAAACGGCTGCGCGCGCTCGGAGTGCACCGGTGAAGAAAATGCATTCGTCATCACAGAGCATGCCGTGAGGAACACCTTCAGGAGGGTGAACACCAGGAAGGCAGCAGGACCAGATGCAATCCCTGGCCGGGTCCTTAGAGCCTGCGCTGATCAACTAGCACCGGTGTTCACGGAGATCTTCAACCTCTCCCTGGCCCAAGCTGTGGTTCCCACGTGCTTCAAACAGTCCATCATTGTCCCTGTTCCAAAGAAACAACAGCCCGCTTGCCACAATGACTACCGTCCAGTAGCACTGACTTCAATTGTGATGAAGTGTTTTGAAAGACTGATGAGAGATCACATCACTTCTTCACTTCCTCCCACCATCGACTCACTTCAGTTTGCTTACCGGACTAATCGTTCCACAGACGATGCCATATCTCACCTGCTCCACACATCCCTGAGTCACCTGGACACTGGCAGAGGGAATTATGTTAGGATGCTGTTCGTGGACTACAGTTCAGCATTCAACACAATAATTCCCTCTAAGCTTTTCACCAAGTTGACGGATCTAGGACTCAGCTCATCACTGTGTCAGTGGATCCTCAACTTCCTCACAGACAGACCCCAATCAGTGAGGGTGGGAAAACAAGTCTCCCCCTCCATCTCACTCAGCACTGGAGTGCCTCAGGGCTGTGTTTTAAGCCCCCTGCTGTACTCACTGTACACTTATGACTGTGTAGCCACATCCGACACCACCTCCATTGTCAAGTTTGCTGACGACACTGCTGTTGTGGGCCTGATCTCCGACAACATCGAGACGGCCTACCTGGAGGAGATTAGGAACCTGGAGACCTGGTGCCAGGAGAATAACCTCCTCCTAAACATCAGCAAGACTAAGGAGCTGATCGTGGACTTCACTACAAAGCAGGCGAGGAATTACAAACCCCTCATCATCAGTGGCACGCCAGTGGAGAGAGTGGACAGTTTCCGATACCTGGGTGTCCACATCACTCAGGACCTGTCATGGTCCTGCCACATCAACACCCTGGTTAAGAAAGCCCGTCAGCGGCTCTTCTTCCTCAGAAGACTTAGAGACTTCCATCTGCCACTGAAGGTGCTCAAGAACTTCTACTCCTGCACCATCGAGAGCGTCCTGACGGCAAACATCTGCACCTGGTTTGGGAACAGCACCAAGCAGGACAGACGAGATCTGCAAAGGGTGGTGCGCTCGGCAGAACGCATCATTCAATCAGAGCTCCCTGACCTGCTGTCCATCTACACCAAGCGGTGCAAGTCCAAAGCTAGGAAGATTATGATGGACCTCTCCCATCCCAACAATGGACTCTTCTCACTGTTGAGGTCTGGGAAGCGCTTCCGCTCCCTTAAGGCCAAAACAGAGAGAATGAGGAGGAGCTTCTTCCCCCAGGCTATTCGGGGCCTGAACCTGGTGTAGGACTGGACTCTCCCAAACACGTCACTATAAGACTGGACTCTCACACACGTCACCACACGCACCACCACACATTTCCTATAATCCTATAATTCCTATAATTTATAATCCTTATCTTTATAATCTCTTCTGCTATTTGCACATTCTTTACTGTAAATTCCTAAGTTAATTTGTAAATTTTTGTAGTAAATTGTAAATATTGTAAAACTTTTCTTCGGTCATTTAATGGTCGGGCATTGTACAGCTACAAGCATTTCACCCCCATGTCATACTGTGTATGGTTGTGTGTGTGTGACAAATAAAATTTGAATTTAAATTTGATTTGACCTGTCATCAGACCATTGAACCAAATGAAATCCAGGTTATTTATCAATTCTGATTTCTGTTATTTCCTTTAGTTGGAACAATATCAGCATTCTCCTACAGCCAGTGCTGCAGTTAGGGTCTTTAATTCTTTGGACAATAAGATTTTTTTTCTTGTTGTTGCCTCTGTACACCATCACTGTGGAGTTTAAATAACAATACCAATAAAAATGCCAACAGAAATGAAGCCTTTCAGTTTCAGTGTAAGGGGTCTAACAAAATGATTTAGCTGGTGAGGAATTAAAGCCGTTTTGACAGCACCCCATTTTTAACCTCAAAAGTAATTGGACAGTTGACTCACAATTTTTGGCACATTATTAAAAAGAAAGAATGAACAAGAAGACCACAGAAGACATGATTCAAAAAGTTTTCCTTAGACAAACTTATTTGCAACATCTAATGACGTTGGTATGAAAAAGCATTTGCCCCCTTCCTGATTTCCTATTTTTATATGTTTGTCACACTTAAATGTTCCAGATTATCAAACACATTTAAATTTTATAAAAACATAACACAAGTAAACACAAAATGCAGATTATAAATGAAGGTGTTTATTTTTAAGAGGAAAAAGATCCATGGTGGTCCTCTGTGTCTCCTCTGTGTCTCCTCTGTGTCTCCACTGTGTCTCGGTGTCTCCTCTGTGTCTCCACTGTGTTTCCTCTGTGTCTCCACTGTGTTTCCTCTGTGTCTCCACTGTGTTTCCTCTGTGTCTCCACTGTGTCTCCTCTGTGTCTCCTCTGTGTCTCCTCTGTGTCACGGTGTCTCCTCTGTGTCTCGGTGTCTCCTCTGTGTCTCCACTGTGTCTCCTCTGTGTCTCGGTGTCTCCTCCGTGTCTCCTCTGTGTCTCCTCTGTGTCTCAGTGTCTCCTCTGTGTCACGGTGTCTCCTCTGTGTCTCGGTGTCTCCTCTGTGTCTCCACTGTGTCTCCTCTGTGTCTCGGTGTCTCCTCCGTGTCTCCTCTGTGTCTCCTCTGTGTCTCAGTGTCTCCTCTGTGTCTCGGTGTCTCCTCTGTGTCTCCACTGTGTCTCCTCTGTGTCTCGTCTGTGTCTCGGTGTCTCCTCTGTGTCTTGGTGTTTCCTCTGTGTCTCCTCTGTGTCTTGGTGTCTCCTCTGTGTCTCCTCTGTGTCTCCTCTGTGTCTCGGTGTCTCCTCTGTGTCTCCTCTGTGTCTCGGTGTCTCCTCTGTGTCTCTTCTGTGTCTCCTCTGTGTCTCCTCTGTGTCTCTTCTGTGTCTCGGTGTCTCCTCTGTGTCTCCTCGGTGTCTCTTCTGTGTCTCCTCTGTGTCTCCTCGGTGTCTCCTCTGTGTCTCTTCTGTGTCTCGGTGTCTCCTCTGTGTCTCCTCGGTGTCTCTTCTGTGTCTCCTCTGTGTCTCCTCGGTGTCTCTTCTGTGTCTCCTCTGTGTCTCGGTGTCTCTTCTGTGTCTCCTCGGTGTCTCCTCCTCGGTGTCTCCTCCTCGGTGTCTCCTCTGTGTCTCTGTGTCTCCTCTGTGTCTCGGTGTCTCCTCTGTGTCTCCTCCTCTGTGTCTCCTCGTGTCTCCTCGGTGTCTCTTCTGTGTCTCCTCCTCGGTGTCTCCTCCTCGGTGTCTCCTCTGTGTCTCTGTGTCTCCTCTGTGTCTCGGTGTCTCCTCTGTGTCTCCTCTGTGTCTCCTCCTCTGTGTCTCCTCTGTGTCTCCTCTGTGTCTCCTCCTCTGTGTCTCCTCTGTGTCTCCTCGGTGTCTCTTCTGTATCTCCTCAGTGTCTCCTCCTCGGTGTCTCCTCTGTGTCTCCTCGGTGTCTCCTCTGTGTCTCCTCCTCTGTGTCTCCTCTGTGTCTCCTCGGTGTCTCCTCTGTGTCTCCTCTGTGTCTCCTCGGTGTCTCCTCTGTGTCTCGGTGTCTCCTCTGTGTCTCGGTGTCTCCTCTGTGTCTCGGTGTCTCCTCTGTGTCTCCTCTGTGTCTCCTCCTCTGTGTCTCCTCTGTGTCTCGGTGTCTCCTCTGTGTCTCGTCTGTGTCTCGTCTGTGTCTCCTCCTCTGTCTCCTCCTCTGTGTCTCTTCTGTGTCTCTGTGTCTCCTCTGTGTCTCTTCTGTGTCTCGGTGTCTCCTCTGTGTCTCCTCTGTGTCTCGGTTTCTCTTCTATGTCTCCTCTGTGTCTCCTCGGTGTCTCGGTTTCTCTTCTATGTCTCCTCTGTGTCTCCTCGGTGTCTCTTCTGTGTCTCCTCTGTGTCTCGGTGTCTCTTCTGTGTCTCCTCGGTGTCTCCTCCTCGGTGTCTCCTCCTCGGTGTCTCCTCCTCTGTGTCTCCTCTGTGTCTCGATGTCTCCTCTGTGTCTCCTCTGTGTCTCGGTGTCTCCTCTGTGTCTCCTCTGTGTCTCCTCCTCTGTGTCTCCTCTGTGTCTCGGTGTCTCCTCTGTGTCTCCTCTGTGTCTCCTCCTCTGTGTCTCCTCGGTGTCTCTTCTGTGTCTCCTCGGTGTCTCCTCCTCGGTGTCTCCTCTGTGTCTCCTCTGTGTCTCGGTGTCTCCTCTGTGTCTCCTCTGTGTCTCCTCCTCTGTGTCTCCTCTGTGTCTCGGTGTCTCCTCTGTGTCTCCTCCTCTGTGTCTCCTCTGTCTCCTCGGTCTCTCCTCTGTGTCTCCTCGGTGTCTCCTCTGTGTCTCGGTGTCTCCTCTGTGTCTCGGTGTCTCCTCTGTGTCTCCTCTGTGTCTCGGTGTCTCCTCTGTGTCTCCTCTGTGTCTCGGTGTCTCCTCTGTGTCTCCTCTGTGTCTCGGTGTCTCCTCTGTGTCTCCTCTGTGTCTCCTCGGTGTCTCCTCCTCGGTGTCTCCTCTGTGTCTCGGTGTCTCCTCTGTGTCTCCTCTGTGTCTCGGTGTCTCCTCTGTGTCTCCTCCTCTGTGTCTCCTCTGTGTCTCGGTGTCTCCTCTGTGTCTCCTCTGTGTCTCCTCTGTGTCTCGGTGTCTCCTCTGTGTCTCCTCTGTGTCTCCTCTGTGTCTCGTCTATGTCTCCTCTGTGTCTCGGTGTCTCCTCTGTGTCTCCTCTGTGTCTCCTCTGTGTCTCCTCGGTGTCTCCTCGTTGATCTTAGCTGGGATTGTTGTTATTGTTCTCTCTCTCTCTCTCATGCCTCCCCACCTGGGCAGAACTCATTATGGGTTCCTGCCTTTGGCACATGCACTCCAGCCACTACTTAAGGTGGTGTTTTGATTACACCTGCCTTCTTGGACTCCCTGGGTGGGATGCTGAGGGCACTCCACTCGGAGACTCTGTCGTCCTACTGGAAGACTTCAAAGCTCACGTGAGCAACGAAAGCCAGACCTGGAGCCTGCAGCATCAGAACCTGAGCAGTGTTCTGTTACTGGACTTCTTCCATAACGAACACCATGTTTGAGCATAAGGTTCTCCATAAGTGGCACCAGGACACCCGAGGCTGCAGGACGATGATCGATTCTTTGTCATCAGATCTGCGGCCATATGTTCTGGACACTCAGGTGAAGAGAGGGGCTCAGATTAGAGCTACAACTCCTCCACATCAAAAGGAGCCAGTTCAGGTGTTTGGGGTATCTGAACACCAGGACGCCTCCTGGGTGAGGATGAAAAAATGCGTGCATGCAAACACTACCAAAAACATAACCTAGTTGGCAGAGATAATAAAGGATGGAGTGAGATAAAGACAGAAACGTGTGTTTAGCTGATTCTTAGCTTCTGAATCCAGAAAGTTTGGTCTAGTTTTGGAAATATTTTTACTAAAGATATCATCTGTGCAATAGTCTACCAACAATGTTCACCATCATCTCATCTGTGTAATTTTACTGCATCAAGATACTGTAGTTAATCTGACAATGATAAATGGATATAAACAACAGCTATAAATAACAGCGCGCCAACTTTTCACTGGTAGCATGAAATTATTCTAATACAGCTCACCTCCACCTCCCTCTACCTTTTTTCTAACTCTAATTATATTTTTTTTAACTGCCACTGAAGATAAGAGTGCAAATGTTATTCTGTGTAACAGCTAAGTTATGACTCTCTCTGACATTTTTTAGAAGAAATTATTAAAAACCCTAGACAGATGGCTCCTTTCTTATGTAAAACTATGCAGATGAATGTATTTTCTATTAGCATATATTAAAGTGTTGAAGACAGTGTCAGTGTGCTCTCTCTGTGCCTCACATGGCTCTGCAACCGTTTAGTTTCCAGTGAGAAATTAACTACCTCCAGTATTAGGAAGCACATAATGAAGTGACAACTTCCAGTCCTCACAAAGCGAGATGAGGAAAGGTAGAACTGAAGGAATGTAGAGAGATGTGATTTGTGACTTAGCTGAGGAAGCTCCATCCAACACTGAACACTTGATATTTCATCCATTACTAGAATTTACGCTGTACCAATGATTTTTAAAAATATTACGCCATGTGTAAGAAATATGTCCGTGATGCAGAGACCACTCATCCAGTATACACACAGAAACTATTCATGAGTACATTAACACCTAAAGTCAAATTCAAATCAACAGTTACACCAACTCAGTGATTCTCACAGTGTGTGACTCACCCCAGGTGACAGGTGGGGGCAACCTACCTGGTGAAAATGTCGTGTAGAACTAATGTTTAGTTTCAGAATCATTTCTAGTGACAAGTGTCACAAATAGTTGTTTGAAGTGAAAGTTTCTGTATTTTCACAACAAAAGTTACTGATGAATTTAATGTGAATTAGAAATAAGTTTACACTTAATTATAGAAAAGGTTGGGAAGCGCTGCTTTAACTGGACTGCAGGAGTATAATGTGTGCACGGGGAAAACACAAAGAAATCAAATTCAGCACTGTTGCAACGTCTCGTCGTTAGATGAAACACATTTTTTAGGTTTGGGGTAAGAGACACTCACAAAGCAAAAATATAAAAGCGCTAACATTTAGAAATAGATGCTGACGGTAGGATCCTTCAGACGTGTTTTATATTAAATAAACTTCGTCTGCTTCTGTTGTGACTTTTTTATATGAATATAAATACAGAAACTTTCTCTTTGAAACAGTATGATTGATTATTCCCAAACCTGCTTAGGTGCGAGGTCTTCTTGTTCAGCATCGGTGTCTGATCTCACAGATGCACTTCTGGAAAAATGGTCAAAAAACAATGGTTGGGGGACAGAAGACATCTGGAACTTTGGAATAGAGTCAGAGATGAATAATAACTAATGATTAAATACAGAGTGGTGCATAAACACATGATAAATGGTAAATGGACTGGTTCATATGTAGCGTTTTTCTACTCAGAGCACTCAACACGCTTTACACCACTTGCCTCATTCATCCATTCACACATGCACTTTTTTCTATGCTCTTTCTGTGTAAGTACTACCCAACATTCACATGCATTCATACTCCGATGGTTAGTGTCTTCCCCGAGGATATTTGGCATGCAGACCAGAGCAGACAGGGATCGAACCTGCTCTCCCAGTTAAGCTACAGCCACACCAACACACTTCAGAGAGTGAAGAAGAAGAAGAAGACCTCGGTGCATCACAGGAAGGCTCCAGCAGCATAGGCCTACTACAGTGTGGCTATGGGGACACCTGATCCTGCCCTGACTATGAGCTTTGTCAAAAAGGAAAGTTTTAAGCCTAATCTTATGAAAAGAGAAATGAAATAAAATAGTGGCACATACAAAGACATGCAGCTTGTGGGGATAGGTTAATTGGAAAATCCAAATTGTCTCACATTAACTGGCTGAGTTAATGCAAGCACACCATTGTTTTTCTTGTGACATTACCAATAAGTGTGATGTGTCACATGACCCTCTTCCTATTGAAAAAACTAAAGTTGTATCCAAGATGGCCGACTTCTAAATGGCCACCATGGTCACCACCCATCTTGAGGAGTTTGCCCCCTCACATATACTAATGTGCCACAAACAGGACTTTAATATCACCAACCATTCCCATGTTATTACGCTGTATCCATAGAAATGGCCCACCCTGTAGAACAAGCACTTTGCAATATTCTAGAGATCTCAGACCTACCATTTATCAGCTCAAACATCCAACGACATGAATGCTTTAAAAGCATCAACATCAGCTCTTCTCTGACAGCATGGTGGGAGTTTCTAAAATTGACGGCGTCTTCATTAATCCCATGCAAACGTACACCTATCTGGAACAACCCTGACATATTACAAAACAATAATATGATAAACTTTTCAGATTGGAGTGATAAAGGAATCAAATATTTAGAACATATACTAGAAGGAACAGAATTTATTTCATTTGACGGACTAGTTACACAATATGGGATCAACAAGAAAAGATTTTTAGAATATCAACAAATTAAATCCATAGTAAAAAAGAAATTTAAACCGGGTCAAGTTGAACTACAAACACCACCAAGTGTGGTTCAATTTCTTACTCTTAAACCCCCCAAATTACTATCCAAAATATACAGAATGCTTTCTAAAACAGATGAATCAATATCACTTCCTATTGCAAAATGGGAAGCGGATTTATCAGTTAACTTAGACCTAAACTTCTGGTCTCAGATTTGCTTAAAAACCTTTCATCTAATTAGAAATCCCAGTCTTCAATTAATTCAATACAAAATATTACATAGAGTGCACTATACAGGTCATCGGATGTTCAAGATGGGCTTTACGTCTACCAACAACTGCTCACACTGCCAAACCAATTCACCGGACAATTATATCCACGCTCTTTGGTTCTGTCCACCAGTTCAGAAGTTTTGGTGCGAGATATGTGAAGACTTATCAAAGTGTCTGAAATGTAACATTCCAACTTCCCCCTTAGTGTGTTTGTTGGGCAGCTTAGATAATGTCACTACAGAAAAGAATATCGCCCATATGGTTTTCACTGCCCTATGCATAGCCAAGAAAACTGTCCTCATGAACTGGAAAAATAAAAATAATCTTAATTCTAACCAATATAGAAATTATCTATTTGATTACATTAGTCTCGATACAGCCTCTGCCACCACATTAGATCAATTGCTCTGGGCTCCTTTGATCAGCTCCATCACCTAGTGGGGGTGGGGGGTCATAGTTTGGTGCATCCTTCGCTGTTGTGATTGGTGTGGGGGTAGGGACAGGCTTAGGGCGTCGGGGGGTTCCCCAGGAGCGTCTTCCTTGGAGGGCTCAACCCGGGGTTGTGGTCATGGCCTATTAAGGGCTCTGTTGGCTCTTAGGTGATGGTTTCCTCGTGGCTGCGTGCAGCGGGGCTAGGGGAGGGTCTGTGCTGACGGACGTGGGTTACTGACCTGGTAGCCTGGCTGCCCCTGGGTGGGTCCGGGACGGGCGTAGGATTCTGGGGGTGCTCCGTCGCTGGGCTGGGACCCTGGCTGGGCCTTGGGGGCTTGGGTCCTGGTTAGTGTAAATGGCCTGTACTTGTATAGCGCTTTACTAGTCCCTAAGGCCAGTGTACCCACCGGCTCACTCCTTGGTGGCTGCAGGTGGGTGTATGGGGGCCCAGCCCTGGCGCAGGGTGCCGCCAGTGCATCAAGCCACCTGGGGGGCTCTTCAACTGGTGGGGGAGGCTGTTACATCTTGCAGGAGCTCTCCTCTCTTCAGGAACTCACTCTGCAGGAGGGGGAGATATAGGAGAGGTGGAGGAAGATCTCAGCCTGGGCGTCTATTGTCTTGTGTAGTCTGGAACATGAGTGGATGACGCGGTGGGTGCAGTTGTCTCTATGGTGGGGTCGGGTGGGCTGTCCCGGGCTGTGCAGCCTGCTGGAGCAGGGGGGCTGGGAGGAGGAGTTGGCCATCCAATTGGGGTCTGGAGTGTGGGGCCTCCCTGCTGCCGAGCCGGGGCAGTCTGCTTTTCTCCACCCCAGAGAAAAGGGTAACAGTACCTGGATCTGGGTGCAGTTTCCCCCTCCAGGGGCAAGGGTACCTAGACCTGGGGTATAGAGTACGCTTGGGGAGTGTGATTGTGTGTACAGCGTCTCTTTGTGTTTGTCTCCACGTTGGGTGAGTGTTGAGTAATTGCATATGAGAGCATGAGGGTGGGAATGGATGTTTGTGTCTGTGTGTGCCTGTACGTCTGTGTCTATATGTCAGGTTGGGTATCAAACGCCACCTCTCTGGGGACATCTCAGGCCCTCTAAGGTATGGAGGTCTATCTCCCCCACCACTCCCCCTTCCAGTGGCGGACTCCCTCAGACATCGGTGCGTTGGTGGTTCTTTGTGTCTGGGGATGGGCGTCCAGGTACACACCGGCTCACTCCTGGTGGCTGCTTGTTGGGTCCTGGGGCTCACTCAGGCCACTTCAGGGGTGGGGTGCCCTCGGCCTCTCGGCCTCGGTCACTCAGGCACAGCTGGCTGCCGGCGGAGCTCACGGGCGCGTCACTGCAACTCCCCCTGGCTTCTGCTCCGCGGCTGCTGAGTGAGCCCTCATCTGGGACTCTCCTCAGCTCTTTCTGGGACAGTGGCGCAGCTGCCCCTCTGTTGGTCTTCCTTGGTCTCTTGTGTTCTGGGGGCCTCTGGATGTCTGGAGTTTTGATCTCCTCCATACCTGCTTCACGCCCTGGAGGACGGGGCTGTGGCCCCCCCACACCCTCTAGCAGATCATTACATGAAGGAACCTTTTAAAAACAAGCGCGTCCATGCTCACAGGTGTACACACGGGCGATCACACCCACAAACTACACCCTTTTTGGCTCCTACCTCAAAGCACACTGTGTTCTGTTGATCTTATGTGCTGCACAATAATGTTTAACATTTAGTATTTACTGTTATATTCACATAGATCATTGTGATGCTGTTTATTCTATTACTCTTGTTCTCTTCTGCTTGTTTTCTTTTTTCTTTCTCAGCAGGTGATCCAGGTGTAGATGTATTTTTTGTCTGCTTATTTAGTTGTTTTTTGTTTTTTGCCCTTTATCACCGTCCCTCTTCCCTGCTGTTTTTCTTTCCCTCTTTCTTTCTCCTCTTTCTTTTCCCCAGTCAAATCTGTCCCGTATTTAGCGGGTGAAAATAAAATAAAATAAACAATAAAAGGTGAATCAAATAGATCATTACGGCAAGGCTGGGATGGTCAATTTGGTAAAGTAAATCCGTTGGGCATCTTTCTTTGCCTTTAGACAATAATTCTGATGGCAAAAGAGCCAAACGGGACAGGCAAAAAAAAAGATGATGTTTACTTGCTTTTCCTTCTAAGTTACTTTATTTCTGTCGTATATTATTTTCAGTCATTGTCTACAATTATTTTTATTATCGTTATATACTAATAATATTATTGTTGTTACCTTTGCTGTCATTGCTATTATTATGGAGGTACTGTAAAACAAAAAAAGAGGCATAAGTCTTGTGCGGCCTTTGCATTGAATATGTTCTTGCTTCTAATAAAAAACCCTGCAGTGTTTTAATGGTGTCTCATTGCTATCATACCAAAGTGACTCTCATATCTTTATTGGCTGATTCAGTCCTCCTACATGTGACCATGTGAGAGGATTCTTGGCTCTCTCATTTGTTAATAACAGGTTTTAAAATTCCCTTACTAGATAAACTTTACACCGCTAATTCATTTTAATAGGCAGAAAGCTAAGATCAGTCCCCTGTGTTTGCTTCCCCAACTCAAGAGACGTCTTGTGTCTGAGCTTGCCTCGCAGAGCCACTGAAAGGAGCACTGAAGCATGCTAACTCTGGACACTGTGAGACTGTCAAGAATGAAACTGGATTATTAGCATCTTGGCACTGTATACATGCAAGCTATTTGGGTGTATCAGCACTGGAGCAGAGAGGTTAACAACCCAACCAGGGAGATTGACTAGGAACTAATGAAGCAGCCATACCTTTCCCATTCTCTGAGTCTATTTATCTGTCTGCATATTCTACCATCTGCCTATGCAGTGCTCTATGTCCACTGCTCCATTGCTTCAGCTCTTCCATCTGTTCACATTGGTTTCCATTTCTTCATTAGTATTTTTACAAATTTTTCAGTTCATTGGCTAGTGTCCTACCTTGGCTGGAGAAATTATAATTATTAAATATTATATTATTTTGATTAATTGAATATGTTGAGGAGACTGGAATTAACACAGATGAACTATTACACATCATTTAACTAAATGCCAGATAGCACAGTAACTATCAGATGCACTAATGAGCGTTTATTTACAGCTGCCGGAGGCTCGTAGAGCATAGTACCAGCATGTGAACACACCTCCCCTAACCCTACTGGAACTTTTCTGGCCCTAAACTTTCAGACACCAAGTCAATAAAATGTAAGATGTACATGTGTTAGGTTGTTTATGTCATGTTTAGTGCTGTCAGGAAGCAGCAATGTGGAGTCCGTAGCTAGCTGGATAAGCTCGCCTGAGCTCCCAGGTGAAACAGGCTGTGTTGGTTGCAAAACCTCCAGATGTCCAGAGGCAGCTGAGACCACAAGCTCAGCCTCTGGGAGAGATTCGGTCTCTACGTGGCTCCTCCTCTCTCTCAGAAACACACTGACGGCAAGATACCTCTCTCTCACCGAGCCCGCTGGGTCCATTTTGTGGTTGCATCCTTCTGTCATGTCCAGTCCTGTGGCAGACAGGATGAGGATCCAAATGCAGGACTTGAAATAGAAGGTTTAGCTGACAGAGGCAGCTTTAATGGCTGTGCAAAACTCTGTATAAGAAAAACATAACTAAAACTAGAAACAGACTTTGGACAAAACTAGGAAGCCGAGGAGTGCTAGAAACACATAGCTACGAGGGACGACCCGACAACGGCCAGAGGAAAACACAGGGATTAAATGCACAAAAGGATAATGGGCGAATGAGACACAGGAGGAGAGCACAGCCGGGAGTAATCACACACAACGAGACAGGGGGAAGCAAAACTGAACACGCTACACACAAGACAGGGAACTATCAAAGTAAAACAGGAAACATGACACACAGACTGAGACGTGGACTCGACACTGGAACCGGGGAAGAACAGACATGAAAACATAACTTGACTAGATGTGACACAAAGGACAGAGGCGAGGCACAGAGACAGAAACCAAGAGACTAGAAACTTTAAATGACAATGAAATCAAAAAATATTAATAATTCAAAGACGCAAAACACAGACCCAGGACCATGACAGCAAGCCAGCTATTTAGCACTTACCTTTTCTTTAATGATGAACAACTTCTTGTTCTTCACCTCCCACACAGGTGATCTACTCTGAAAGCTTTTTGTTTCCTTGCTGCAGTGTAACTGCTTTGAAGTGAGGGGTTCTCTACAAGCTACATGTCACCGAGCTGGAGCTCTGGAAAGACATCGTCGCTTTCAGTGACATGAATAGTGGGTGCTCCACTACTGTGTGCACATATTAGTGAAGGGTTCTCCCATTCCACCTTAACTATGAAACCTGACTTTAGTTCAGACTAATGCGTACTTCAGTGACCTGTAGCAATCAGCTGGTAGAGATGCGACCTTACCAAATGAGTTGTAGCTGTCCCTTGTTACTGTCAGAGTAATGAAAACCTGACCGCAGCCAAAATAATTCGCGACATAGTTTCACACATTAAAATGTGCCACCACAAACTGTGACTGTCTGTAGTGTATTTCACAAAGACAGTCTGTCCAAAACCAGAATAGTTTGGTGTAAAGGTCACAGATTTACCAGTTTGGTTTTCAGTAAGTTAGACAGTCATGCGTGTTCTTTGTTTTATGAAAAGTCCTTATACACACTGCATTCTTTTGTTGTTTTCCCTTTAATCTTTATGAGAATTCTACTGTTCTTTTTAGTTTCCTTTCAAATGAATTAGTTCCTTTACATGTTGCTGTGCAGTTTTTTTACTGGGATCCTTAGGATGCTCCCTTGTTTTACAGCGCTCTACTGTCCCCTGCAGGTAAACCATCAACACTACACTGGATCCTGCTGTAATCTGCAGCGCTGTGGTTCACTAGTCTATATGAAGTTTTCTGTTTGTGTTCATGAGCCTCTTCTTGCCTGCTTCTCTAACTTACCTTTGCAGTTTCATTGCACTGCAGTGTTGAAAACAGTAAACCCAACAACCCCCTCCTGTTGAATTAGCATGACCAAACTGCTGTTAAACATGTTTTTTTTCTCTAAGATTTACACAAAGTTTATAGAAAAATGCTGAAATAAACCTTCATGCTGTGAGTGTGGCTCTCCATCACACGCCATAACTTTTAGTGTCTTTAGTCCATGTTCACACATCACATCACGCATGACCTGATAGTTCCTGAGTAAGGACTCTTGGCTTCACATGAGTGTGTTGGTCTTCTCACCTTTAGTGACTTTCTCTGGGTTGATGGAGAAAAAACATCTTGGCAAACAGAGAAGGGCACAATGACTATATTAATTTTATTGATAAGAACTTCACATCAATAATAGTATATAGTATATAAACAACAATAATTCATTATTGCAATTATTATTGTAAAGCTACAGTTACCAACTTGGCTCGACACTGGCAAAAATAGACACAGCTTAGCTTGCTCAGTTTATTTAACAAAGAACTCAATAAAGATGGCCTGACACATGTACAACACACTGTAAGAAGACGCCTGTAACAAACAACACTACAGAGTTTGGCAAGCAGCCTCCCAGAGAGTGAGTGAAGACCAGAGAGACTGCAGGATCTAGCTTTATACTCTGGTCACTTCCTTTTACTTATCCAAGAGCTTTTTTTCTTCATGTCACAAACCACCATCCAGACCATCTCCCTTCTCATGCGTGGACTTGGCTGTGTTCTCCTCTCCAGTAACTGCAACAGTTCCTGGAAAAACTTGTTCTGCCCTCGCTGCACAAGGACTGCCGCAGGACGAGGTTGTGGCAAGGCACCAACTGATGAGGAGTATACCCTACAAGCAAACAAACACACAAAGGGTTCAATTTATGGAACTTCTAGTATGTTTGCAATACTTGACTTACATCTCAGTTTCCAGGCAGTGATGGCTTTTGAACTGGCCTCAAAGTGCAGATCAGATTCCTCACTGAGCTAAAAATCATCATTTGTCTCGGCCCCAACTGACTGTAAGGTTTCTTCAAGAATATCCTTCGTCATGTATGGAAAGACAAGCAGGACCTGATGATTGCAGTTCGTACAGATATTGGTTCAAAGTCAGAGGAAAAAAGATAAAAGTAATTTTACATTTAGTCAAGTAACCCCATGAATATATATATATAAGAGACATTTCTGCTTTCAGAGTGTAACATGAGTAATTTACACCTTTTATTTCTGCGTATGTGAAAGGAAAAGGATACAATTATAATATTTTCTTTTGAATCTTTTTAGTATGCACACGTGCATTTTAACATGGTTTCCCCTCCACGGTGGCTACATCAAAATGCTTATTCTGACAACACACTGTGTTTAAGAGGAGGGACTCGATGGCTTCGTTATACTTACTGTGATAAAGTATATGGACAATGGACAAGTCAGTCATGTTGAGACATTTTAACCTTGTACTGTGCTTTGTCACTGAGTACACATATAAATATCAGTAAATAACTGTAGAAAGACTTCCATTTGACTCGTAACATTTAATGTTATAAAAATATATATATTTTATTGTTTAATTAATCTTAAAATGTTAGTCTGCCAAATGTGCGGCAATTTAATTTATTTATTCTCTTTAGCTGATAGTTTGTGGGGCCCAGGTAGACCGTATAACTGCATCTCTACCAGTTTCTCTGCACTCCAGCGTCTTCTGTTCCATGTGAAGGGATTTTCCTTAATGCAGGAGAAATTATCGCCACAAAAAGGAGCAGGTTCGGCCATCGCACAGTGGAAGAAATTCTCTTCTTAAATAAAAATGAAAAAGGGTTACCTTAAATGCATCATGTTTTTAATTTGCAAGTTCATAACCCCCAGGTCAAAGATATGTATAGGAAAATTTCCCTAATATAATATTATTTATAAATATACCTGTCTAGCGATTAATTGCATAAGTGCATGGAGGCAAGACCTCACAGCAGAAGCATACTCCATAATGTGTTGTACATTATTATATGTATATTATATGTAACGGTATTTTTCAATTATTGTATTTACCATCAAGAAGTCACAAGCAAAGAAAGACCACACCATAGTGCATGTTCAAACAAGGAAAGTTTACTGGTCAAAATTATTTATTACACAAATAAACCACATTTTTTTAACCCCAAAAAATACACGTTAGAAGCAACACAACGGCGGCCCAATATCAGACAGGATTCCACTCAGTAGAGTGAGCAATCATAATGAAGCGGTTGGTTTTATTTTGTGGATTCAAGCTGCTCTTCACCACAGGATGTCACCAGAGAGGACTGTGTTGAAAAGCTTCGAGTAATGAACCGTTTTTCAATACAAGCTTCAGTGCTTCAGAAAGCTTCATTTGGCCATCACTATTTATCGGGTTTTTATTTCCTGATGTTCGTACGTGTCATTCCTGTTCCAGTCGCCAATTCTGAATTATAACTAACATAAAAAACATGTCTAAGGAGGAGAGAGAGCAAATAAATCCAAGAGCACCTGGCTGCAGCCACTGGGGAGCGCCATATTGCAACCTCCACAGTAACCGGAAACATGTAACTTCAGTTAAATCGACTTTGACAGCGAAAACTAAATAGACCCTGTGCATGAGAAAACGGTAACTTCCTGGTTTGAGACCGGATGTAGGGTTGTACATTTCCAGTAGCTTTACTTTGCGGTCAGTCGCTACTGCGAAGATATCCTCCAAAATCATGTCCAAAACTCGAAAACGGAAAGATTGCATTAAGTTACAAAGAGCAGAAGGTGGGAACACTCACCGCTGTTGTGTCACAAAAAATCTAATGATCAACTTTGACGTTTAAAGCGTTTAGATCGATCAGTTGTTTACATCACTCAACACAAGCAGAACTGCATCACTGCAGCAGAAGACACATCGTCCACATGCAGAAGCACATCTCTGTATAGTGACAGGTCTCATGATTTAAACAGGCAAATGTTCAGCATTCAAACTACAGGTGAAGAATAGTCAAACCAGATGTTTCCCCCGTTATGTCGAGATCAGCTAGTCAAGTACACACCTACACAGCATGTTAACAAACCGTGAAAAAAAGCCACACAAAAAATGAACGATTGCTGGTAACGGTTTCTATACATTAGTATGTACGAAGGGTATGTTGTGACTTACCTTCAAAATTACAGCGGTCCCTCGCTATAACGCGGTTCACCTTTCACCTCGCTGTTTCACGGGTTGTTTAGTGCAAGTTTGCATGCCTTTTTTTTTACATCACATTGTGTCCTGCATCCTGATCGCTGCAGACGATCTCTTCCGTGACGTCTCTCCTGTACAGTACAGAATCGCTGCATCGATCGCTAGCAGTGTGACTCTGAAGTGCAGTGCTGTATGTTTGTACGTTTTTTCCCCAACAAACACAACAATGTCGACGAAACGTTTTGCACCATCAAAAAATAAAACTGGCTACTTGATTTCACATATCACTGGTTATTTTTGGAAAATAACACCCGTGATAAACGTGGGACCGCTGTTTACAAATACTGAGAAATATAGAATTTGAATCCTTTCTCTTTTTTGCTAACCCAGCCAACATGTATATATGGGCCCCACCTGGTTTTTGCTCGGGCTGGATGGGTACCATGTGGGCATGGGCTCAAACTGGGCTTTTTGTATGGGGCCTACTTGGGTTTTTCACATTAAACACATTAAACCACATTAAATCAATTTTTTTTTTAGTACTGATGACACAGGTGGGGCCCACCTGGTCAAACTATATGTGTCACATGGGCAAATGCAAGTCAGACCCTGAAAACATGTCTATGTGGGCCCCAAATGGGTTATGTTAAATTAATATGGGCATATATTTTACATGGGCTCAAGATTGTTTAGTATATATGGGACCCACTTGGGTTTCTAACATTAAATCCATATGGGTGGGCATCCAATGTAGGTCCTAGTTGGGTCAGTGATGGTAAATGTGTACATTGGTTCAAAATGGTAGCACATGCTTATGTGAGGATTCTTCTTCTGTGAAGAGCCAGAGAAAGTGTTATTTGAATAAAGGAGGATTTATTCCAAACAAGCCCATCACAGATTGCACACAACCCAGGGAGTTCTGAAAGTCAAATTGTAAAAATAATCTCAAAAGAAAGTATCAACATAACTCTCTTTTATAACCTGCAGACGGCACCCATGGGGTACCAATCTCTAACAAATCACCCTAACTTTAACATATTTGGCACAACCTCAGTCTATCACTTTTGCTACCCTTACGTACAGTCAGATGTTCTTGACCCTTCATTTTTGACCCTCTCAGTATTTAGCCTTGGCTAGCAAATGTACTCAAAGTCCACGTTAAGACCTCAAGATGTTATGTGTTATCAGACACTACAACCCAGCTGTCAAGTGAGACCATAGGAACTTTGATGTTTTTGAACATTCAATGTTACTCAAAACACTCTGCACACTATTCCAAATAACTGTGTGAATGTGTGTGTGAATGGGTGGATGACTGGATGTGTAAAGCGCTTTGGGGTCCTTAGGGACTAGTAAAGCGCTATATAAATACAGGCCATAACTGGTTTGAAACTGGTTACTTCTTAATTTTAGATTTCATTTTAAGTACTTAATGTGAACTTTCAGCGCTCTGCATGGTAGGCTGCATGGTGAGGCTCAGGTAAGACAAAATAAGGACTTCATGATTCTTCTTAGGTAAATTCACTTGTCACAGCAGCAATAATAAGTGATTAAAACGGACACAAGAGTAGAAAAAAGAAAAGCAAAAAATACAAATAAAAACCTAAGATAAAAGTGAATTACACAGACAAAATCCAGATTTGGCATTTGCAAATTAAGGATTAGACTATTTACTTGAGCAAACATGCAGTTGAGGATTTTTAGTAGATCAGACACACTCTACTGTATTAGAGAAAATACAGTTAGCTACATGGAAGATGGAAGTTTTGGTTAATCAGATCCAGTAAAGCTCCTGAAGTATAATACCGATCTGTTAAAATGTTACTCTTCAAACTTGTGCCCTCAAATTACATAACCAAAAATAATTTACATTTTCTTTGAACTAGTGGAGAGGAGAGGGAATGGGGTCTTTCAAGCAGTCACACTTCAACTGTGAAACTCCCTTGTCCTTAGTGACACTATTGAATCTTTTCAAAACCAGTCTAATGTTAGAAGAGCTTTTAGGTAAACTGTTATTATTATTCTTATCATTATTATATATTTTATTAATTACACTTTTATTATGATGTTGATTTGGGTGACAATTATTTGACAAATATTATATATGAATTTTTTAAACATATTAACCATCCCTATGCTTAAAAAACTTTGAAAAATAAAATTGTTCTTATAAACTTGTGCATTGTTTGACTTTTAAAATGTTGTATCAGGTGTAAAATGACTTTTTAAATAAAGTTGTTTTTAATGTGAGCAGCTCCTATTGGCTCGTTTAAAAAGAGGGAGGAGCAGATTGCACCGCCTAGCGTCTAGTCTTCGCGGTCTTTCGTCAGTTGCGGCCTTTTCTCTCCCTGGTGTTTGAAAACGTAGAGGACAAAAGGATACCAAAGAATCGAAAACTATGACAAAGGTAAATACTGAAAGTTTGATACGTTTTCATCAGTGGTTATTTTAGTAACTTTCTATAGTCGTCCTAAACGGTATAAGGGGGAGAAGCATAACATCTTTAGCTAGCAGGTAGAACTGGGTTAATTTACTGTCATTGTCTTTGGCAAACATGATTTAAAGTTAATTACAAAACTCTTACTGCCTATATTCTACTCAATAAAGTTAATCTTATCTTATTCTGTTTTCATTGCGCCATTCTCTCTATACAGTTTTTGAATTTACACACTATAACGTACACGGCAGTTTTTTCTGTGCTTCTGCAACCTTTTCTTAGGTTTTCCTATAAGGTTTTTGTAATTAATAAAAAAAAATATTTTTTTGCTTTAGTGGATTCCCACTCAGGTAACTCGGCCATTATGCACTACCCAGTAAACAAAATGGCTGAACAGTATCTTAAATGTTTGAACATGAGTTAGTCGTACCATGTCACGTAATATTCATGTGCAGTGTAACAAGCTCACCTTATAGGGGTGTAAAACATGAGGCGTATGAGGTGATTGTTTCAATTACAGGATTTTTTATTTTTTTTTATTTTGATTTGATTTTATTGATTAGCATTCAAATTCAAATCTCAGTGAAAACAGTGAAAAAAAACAAAAACAGTGAAAACAGAACAAAAATCTACCATAAAGAAAGAAAGCACGAGACAAGGCTAATCAAAAGGTATTGGCTGAAGCATTTGCTTATTACGCCAACCCTTTTCACAAAATATCTTTTTGTATGCAGCTCCTGTACACAGGGCTTGAAGAAAATAATAAAACAAAGCAAAAACCAAACAAACAAACAAACAAAAACAAAAAAAAACAAAGAAAAAAAAAACTTTCCACCTTAGATAAGTAACTACATCAAAGCAAAAGAATCAAGAGGTTGTTTTTTTTTCTCCTTTTTGCTCTTTTCATTCTTGATTTCTATATTTTTCTATTACTCTATTTTTAAACATGTTTTTAAACAAGGAAAATGAACTACACATTTTTAAATCACTGTCATAACTATTCCACAGGTTACCTCCTCTAACAGAAACACATCTCTGCTTTATATTTGTCCTTATCTTGGTTTTTTTAAAGAAATCTGTTCCCCTTAAGTCATATTGACTCTCTCTGACTTTGAACAGCTTCTGAGTACTGGGGCAAAGCAAGTTATTTTGTGCTTTATACATTATCTGTGCCATTTTATATTCAACTAAATCATAAAATTTCAGGGTATTCAGATTAATAAACGAAATGTTAGTTGGTTCTATATAGTTTGATTGGTTTATAATTCTTATAGCTTTTTTTTGTAACTTAAAAATATGAAGAGTGTTCGTTTTATATGCATTAGCCCATATCTCCAGACAGTAAGTCATATATGGAAGCAACAGAGTGCAATAAAGTGTGTATAAAGATTTTTTTTTCAGGACATGCTTTGTTTTGTAGAGAATAGCAATGGTTTTTGACATTTTTGTTTTCACGTGGTTTATATGAGACTTCCAACTCAGCTTATCATCAATTATCACGCCAAGAAATTTATTTTCGTTCACTCTTTCAATTTCAATTCCATTAACCCTTATTTTAGAATCATTTTTCATTTGTCTAGTGCCAAAAATAATCAATTTTGTTTTCTTTATATTTAATGATAACTTATTTACATCAAACCAGTTTTTTAATATATTTAACTCCTTTTCCGCTGTAGTCAGAAGCTGTTCTAAGTTTTTACCTGAGCAGTACAGAGTGGTATCATCAGCAAACAATACACATTTTAACAGTTTGGAAACACTACATATGTCATTTATATATAATATAAATAATTTAGGGCCCAGCACAGGAGTAGATGCCTGCAGCTGAAACGGTTTTCTGATCTGAACGTGAACCTACTGGACACGTTTACAGTAACTGCCATCTCCTTACAAACTCTAAAATGTTCATTTGCAGAGAAAATACACAGGCAGACTATGCTTACAGGATATGATGTGACAACACTAATGAAATATTGATGTGTCATATTTGTTCAGGATGTTTTTCTCATAGGCAAAAATATTAAAATCATGATGAACAGCGGTGGTGATTCCTGTGACTTCGTATATATAATTTGGAATTTTTTACAAATACATGATATCATTTCATTCAGTTCAATGGTTTATTTGCATGACGCACAAACAGACACAATTGAAAGGTACAAATGTGCATGAAACGAATTCAAACGTGGTGCAGATGTGTGTCACAGGTTGATCTGGCTGTAGGCTGTGGCACTTGGCCAGAGGTGGCGCTGGTTGATTCGAGTCCATGTTAGTGCACAAAGTAAACAGCTCGCTTTAGTTGTGAAGCAAAAACGCTGAAATCGGAGAAATAAACCGTGCGAGGGGAACGATAACGACGACAAGAGTCTCACGATCGTTTACTCTTGCTGTCCCGTGAACAACATCGGCGTGGTGTTAACTGTTTGCTGTTTTCACGATCGCGTCGCGCATGAGGATATCACCAGGTAAACTCGCCACATTTTTAAACATTTTTTTGTTCAACAGCATCAAGACTGACGGAGTATGTTTGAGACAACCTCACAAGTGTCACAGATGACACATTTTGTGTTTATTTGCTGGTTTGTCGGTAGCAGCTCCTAAAACGCAAGTCTGCCACACATCTGTTCGAGTTGTGCATTTCCAACAAGCTGCAGCTTCACTGTGTGTGAATGGACCTTTGAAAAGACTGCCTGAGTTGGACATTTGCCCCTTTTGGAGCAAAATGGCAAGATGAGACAGTGGATACAGTTAGACAGATGGTGGTGGTCTGGTAAGGAAGATGGGAGAAGCAGACAACTCTACAGGAAGAGTCGTTTGTCTCCTCGAGGACTCTGGGAGGTAGCAAGGGAGTGTGAACCTTATGGTGTGAAGCAGCTGTGCACTGCCTTTTGTTCCTGGAGAAGGTTTTTAACTGAGAGCCATGCTGGGCTCAGGGAGACTCTGCTGACCGTCTGTCCCACGATCATGCAGGCTCTACCAAGCTTGGTTGTCTGTTCTTTGTGTTTTGATTAAAGAATGTTAGCTACTGCTCACCGCTCGTCTGCAGGCTTTATTTAATGGAAAACTTCCACAACAAACTGCAATGAGCAGAGGCAAATAAAGCAATGATAAGTTCTTAAAGGTTATGGGACTTTTGTAGCCCTGAACTTTAGAAATTGTCAAATTCAGTTAAACTGCTTAAAAATGGCCTTCTCCTGTATGTTCTGATTGAATATACAACAGAGGCTATCCATCCATCCATCCATCTTCATCCGCTTTGTCCGGGGCCGGGTCGCGGGGACAGCAGCCTAAGCAAAGAGGCCCAGACCTCCCTCTCCCCAGCCACCTCCTCCAGCTTATCCGGGGGAATACCAAGGCGTTCCCAGGCCAGCCGAGAGATATAATCTCTCCAGCGTGTCCTGGGTCTGCCCCGGGGCCTCCTCCCGGTGGGACATGCCTGGAACACCTCACCCAGGAGGCGCCCAGGGGGCATCCTTGTCAGATGCCCGAACCACCTCAGCTGGCTCCTTTCGATGTGGAGCAGCAGCTGCTCTACAACAGAGGCTATCGTCCAACAAATGGGAATAGGAATACATTTCACTGCAAATAGTTTGGTTTATTCATTTTATCTCTAGAAAATTGGGCTTTGAGCTTTTCAGCTAATGGCTTTTTGAGAATCAAAGTCAGGCAGCAGTTAGCTGATTTCTGCCTTGTGACTTTCATATTAATCCCATAATTTCTCCCTGCTGAATACAATTGACAAGAGGTTATTCATATTTAAGCTCTAATTTGGCCTTTTTTTCTTCTTCTTCTTTTTGTTTGTGTCCTTTGCCCAAGCAGAGCAGAAATGTCTCCGCTACGCTCCAGATCACATGGGTGGTGCAGGATGCCCGATATCCAGCTCGATCCCCGAGTAAACTAAAAAAAAAATAAGTGACCTGTAACCAATACATGTAACAAAGAAACTTTTTTTAATATAAGAAATTACTTTGTTATTGATACAGATGTCTTGTCATTTTTTTATTACATAATGCTAGATGCTTGATATTATAGGGATATTATTGTAGACATGACAAATTGTAAGACTATGTCCAGCATATAATGGGTTTCCTATTTGTGGATCATACACAATTTTCTTTTAGGTTTAAATATTGCTGGTAATTTGCAGCGGTTTTGTATTAATACAAATACCTGTTAAGTACTGATTTTTAATCATTACTTTATTGTTGTTTCAATAGTAACCAAGGGTGCAAAAGTGATGAAAAATCAACATCAGAGTTAGACAGTGATTCAATATCAGAATCTGACATTGTTTCAACATTAACAGTGTTTGAAATTTTGACGTTGAATCAATGTCAGCGTTCAACATTGATTCAATATCAAAACCTTATGTTGTTTCAATATTAAAAAAGGGTGCAAGAGTGACGTTAGGTCAACGTCAGATCTCAACGTTGATTCTATGACATCGCCTGATATTGACTAAACATTGTTTCAATGTCTCCTTGCTATCTGGGAAGCGTTCTCGGCTGTTTCAATGTGGATGCACAACTCTGTGAAAACGATTGAAAATGCTAGTGTGGACGCAGAGCATTTTCAGATGAAAACACCGTTTTTAAATCTATCTGGGCTAGTGTGGACGTAGCCAGAGACACTTTGGACGCTCATTCCCCCACCGCTCCCTCTCCCACCACCACAGAGCCATCACCACCATCAAACACTTCACCCACAACACCCCCCTTCTTACCCCACACCAATGAGGATTTCACACCACCTTCTCCCACTACACCCCTTCATATTCATGAAGCAGATGTGAGAAAGCAGTTTAAGAGCCTGAACGCCCAGAAAGCTCCCGGCCCAGCCGGTGTGTCTCCTGCCACTCTCAGACTCTCCTCACTGCAGGCATGTCATGTGCCTGCCTGCTTCAAGTCCTCCACCATAGTCCCTGTTCCCAAGACCCTCACGGCGCCCCTCCTGGACCCCCTGCAGTTTGGATACAGAGCCAACGGGTCTGTAGATGATGCTATCAGCAAGGCTCTACACTTCATCCTGAAGCATCTGGATTCCCCAGGAACCTACACCAGGATCCTGTTTGTGGACTTCAGCTCTGCCTTCAACACCATCCTTCCAGACCATCTCCGAGGCAAGCTTTCCCAGATGAATGTGCCTGATCCCATCTGCCGGTGGATCACTGACTTCCTGACAGACAGGAAGCAGCACGTGAGGCTGGGAAAGAATGTCTCGGACTCCCGGACCATCAGCACCGGCTCCCCTCAGGGCTTTGTTCTTTCTCCTCTGCTCTTCTCCCTGTACACCAACTGCTGCACCTCCACCCACCAGTCTGTCAAGCTAATCAAGTTTGCAGATGACACCACCGTTATTGGACTCATCTCGGACGGGGATGAGTCTGCCTACAGGAGGGAGGTTGAACGTCTGGTGTCCTGGTGCAGCCACAACAACCTGGTGCTGAATGCCCAGAAGACAGTGGAGATTATTGTGGACTTCAGGAAGCACACAGCCCCACTCCCCCCCATCATCCTGACTGACACCCCCATCACCTCTGTGGACTCATACTGCTTCCTGGGTACCACCATCACCCAGGACCTGAAGTGGGAGCCCACCATCACCTCCGTCATTAAGAAAGCCCAGCAGAGGATGTACTTCCTGAGGCAGCTGAAGAAATTCAACCTGCCAACACGGACGATGATGCAATTCTACACCGCAATCATCGAGTCCATCCTCACCTCCTCCATCACCGTGTGGTACGCTGGAGCCACTATCAGGGACAAACAGAGACTGCAGCGTGTTGTGCGCTCTGCTGAGAAGGTGATTGTGTCACGCTCCACCTCAGTGTGAGACGGTTGAGGACACCAGAGAGAGTCAGGTGCATCTTCACACAGCAGCCACTCTGGGCCTACAAAGTGGGGCCCAGAGTGGGGGGGCTCCTCCCCATTCCACCAATATAGCAATTTAAAATAGAGGTGGCCCACCCTTTACCAATGGGAAAAACCTCTGATAAATAAAGTTATTTCAGAAAGTGAGGATCTCACTTTGACCACTGAGATAGTGGAGAAGGCCGGCTTTAACGTGATCCATGTGAAACAGCTGCTTCACAGGGATCTGAGGAAGCTCTTTACAAACTTCCAAAAAGTCTTTGCAGTTTTGGTTCTCCTGGTTGTAAAGGCACTGTGACTAAAAAAGACAAGTGCACATTTGGGTAAATTGTGCTGTGATCACATATTGTGAAATAAATAGATAAGGATAAAACTGAAATGAAACTTCTGCTGTACTTCTTACTAATGAGTCATCTCATGGGCAGTGTGCAGTCACACAAAATAACTTCAATTTCACCATAACCGTCACTGGAAAAAAGGCAGTTTGGAAATTTAGATGACATTGCAATTTTTGTACATTACTAGAAAATCAGTGCTATGAGAGTGACTTTAGGATCACAACCTGATTTAAAACAGAATCTATCTTAAAAGTAAGATATTAAGAGAAAATGGTAAATGAGATCACAGAATGGCCAAAAACTTTACTTTAAATGAGATCTTCTTGTTTCATTGGAACAGTAAAGTACCTTAACTAACACTAAGTGCACCTATGTAAGAACAAGTATCACTGCTGTGGAGTTTTTCATGTTTTACATACAGAATCAGGGCTGCTAGTGTCATGAGCTGCAATGGCAGACCGTGGAGTTGTGGAAAACCCAAAATGCAGGACTCTGATAATGCAGGACAGTGGATTTACAGAAAGTGGAAAACACACAACTATGTACAATCCCAGCCTTGTGCCCCCATGGTAATTCTCCCAGAATTACACTCCAATTTCCAACCCGTGGCTCTGCTCCCGTGAAACATATTCCGCTCCCGATTCCTAGTGAACACAAAAAACACAAAATGGTGACTAGGCAATCTCTTCCAAATTGAGGTTTTTTAAATATATCTGTCACGGTTGTAGTGGCGAGTTTGACTCTAGGATCCAATGACTGGAGCGCAGCCACGCTCTTAAACAGGACACTCTTAATGAGGCCATCAGCAGCAGCTGGTGACGGCTGACGAGATGTGGCAACGTCAAGCGCGGGAACACTTCCGGGAATAATCCCTTGGCGACCCAACACATCCGGAAGTGCGAACATAAATATCAGACGTAGGTAGACAGGAAGACAAAGGAGAGAGATCAACCAAAACACTGCACATGGAAAAATACACATAAATGTAGAAAAACACAAACCCATGACAACTAGTCTCCTGCTGGCATTTTCTTATTGGTGACTTAGCACCTCAAAGTTTAGCAGCAAACACTGCATTTCCTTTTTCCATCAAACATTTCTTTAGCATCCGTGTTTATCAGTGACATATGGGACTAATATTTATTCAATAACCACAAAGTACAAATATTTTATTTATCAAAGATACATGATTACACATTCATACAATGAACAACGTTGTAGACATTGCATGGTCGTTGGGGCGATTGTGGTTCAGGGGGTTGGGATGCTCATCTTGTAATCGGAAGGTTACCGGTTCGATCCCCTGCTTTGTCTGTCTTGGTCGTTGTGTGCTTGGGCAAGACACTTTACCTACTGGTGATGGCCAGAGGGGCCGATGGCAGCCTCGCTTCTGTCAGTCTGCCCCAGGGCAGCTGTGACTACAACTGTAGCTGCTTCCACCGGTGTGTGAATGTGAGAGTGAATGAATAGTGGCATTGTAAAACCCTTTGAGGGTCTCGGAAAGCGCTATATAAATGCAATCCATTATTATTATTCTGTAAAAATTACACAGTGTAAGATAAACATTATAACATACAAATAAAAGTTTGATCAATTCATGTTCTTTGATGATCACATTACACGTGTCACATTTTTGAAGCATCATATACGTAGAAAAGTGTTCACAAAGACGTTTTAGAGCTTACACACCTTTACATTTCCAGTGTCACGCAGAGAGGTGTGGTGAGGAAAACATCAGATATCACTCTGTCTTAACTTTACTTTATTGTCTCTTGCCATTGTCATTATCTCTTGCACATACAGCACATACAGACAGCAACTTCTCAAAATGGCCCCCTATCCATTTCCTGCCCGCTTTATATACTCTAAAGACCACGCCTTCTCAATTCAGACTGGCCTATAAAAGAGCTGCAACTGAGGCAGGCCTCCACTCTACTGGGGAAACAAGATGGCCACCACGGACGTAACCTGTGGAACACTTTGGCTGTGTCCCAATTAAGAGACCGCACGCTTGAAGTACGCATTTTGACTGCGATTACGTCAGCGCCACGCGACGACTGCTGTCCCAAATCGAAGTGTACTTTAAATGCACCGTCGATTCCACCAAATACCAAGCGTGGTCCGGTGGGTGTGGATAATTTTGTACTAACTTGGTTCTAAAGCCTTCACTTTAAAATATACGATACAATAGTCGACCTTAATCTTACAGAGAATGTGATGATTTGTGGATAATTAAAGTCAGTCATATATCCACAAACACAACAAGCTGAAAGTCAGTGATGCTGCTCAGTTTGCACTCCTGAACATCACGGCACAAGCAGGATTCACTGCACTGTTAATGTGAGCTATGTTATATTGCTGCCTCTGTTCGGTGGTGTCGAGCCAAACGGACTTTAACGTGTGTTTGAACGAGCTGACGGTTCACTCGTTAAGCTGAAAGAAAGATGCTTTAATCACAGCAGTCACACATGTGTCCACTGCACCATCTGGAACTCTTCTTGTTTACACTCGTAATAACACAAACACTAAATCCTCCTTCTCTGGTGCTGTTGTGTAGCAGTGTGTACACCTGAGACTGTCACCTGTCTGTCTGTCCTGCACTCTCTCTCTGTTTCTTTCTCTCTGATTGTGGAATAAAAGTATGAACATGTGTTTATAAGTTACACTTGTGTTTGAATCCTGCAGCTTATCACACATTTGATTTCCATGTGTGACACTGTTTATATGCTTTATATATTCTGAGCTAAGTTGATCTATAGTGTTACATCATATTCTATAAGGATGTTATGTGTTTGTAGACTTTCTGCCCAGTTTGACCCATTTAGCAGAAGTCAGGCTGTTTAAGGCTCTGATATCTATTCTGTATGACTTACAGCAGTTATGACATGGTCTGATTTTCTCACCCAATAAAGGAATATTTCATATATCAGTCTACTCTTCATTCTATCAGACACAGTTATCACAGCTCGTACATTTGCTTTTTACACATATATGTAAGCATTGAGCCAAATTTAGTAATGCCAACATAGTCCAAAAAAGGCCTAGATGGACAAGTTCGGGGGGCCGACCCGGAGGCCGACAGCGCCGGAGGCCAAAACAGTACGGTTCCGGAGGCCGACCATGCGAATGGCAGCGGGGCAGGTCCGGAGGCCGGCCACGCGGAAGGCAGTGGCGGCGTTCAGGAGGGCGTCCACAGTAGCGAAGATGCCCAACAAGCGGCCTGGCAGATGACCGACGATGTGGAGGTGGTAGTAGGGAACCCGAAGGCTGCGTTGCCCCCGCAGCACCAGGCGAGGCGGAGGCTGGACCAGACAAGGCTGAAGCAGAGGCTGGGCCAGCCGGAGGCGAAGCCAAAGCTGAACCAGGCGAAGCTGATGAGGATGCTGGACCAGGCGAAGCTGATGAGGATGCTGGACCATGCGACGGCGCTGAGAATGCTGAAGCTGGACCAGGCGACGACGCTGAGGATGCTGAAGCTGGACCAGGCGACGGCGTGGGTGAAGCTGAAGCTGGACCAGGCGACACTGAGGATGCTGAAGCTGGACCAGGCGACGGCGTGGGTGAAGCTGAAGCTGGACCAGGCGACACTGAGGATGCTGAAGCTGGACCAGGCGACGGCGTGGGTGAAGCTGAAGCTGATGAGGAGGCTGCTGCGGGCGAGGATGATGAGACTGCAGCTGGCGAGGATGATGAGGCTGCAGCTGGCAACTGGACGGGCTCCTCGGGCCCTCCAGCTGACGAGGCAGGAAGCTGGCTAGGTTCTCCTGAACCTCCAGCTGACGAGTCTTGGGGCTGGACGGGCTCCTCGGGCCCTCCAGCTGACGAGGCAGGAAGCTGGACGGGCTCCTCGGGCCCGCCAGCTGACGAGGCAGGAAGCTGGACGGGCCCCTCGGGCCCCCCAGCAAAAACAGTCTCAGAACCAGTGGGCACTGGAGCCCCTGGCATACGCAGGGACAGTCTCAGAACCAGCAGGTGCGGGGACCTCTGGCAGGGACAGAACAGAGCCAGCAGGCACAGTGGCCCCTGGCAAACACATAGCAGACTGCAGCTGCCCAGAGCATTGACTCTGCTCAGGCAGTGACAGCTGGGTGCACTCCTCAGCTGGGTTCCTAGCCTCCACGGGTCCAGAGTGGGCTGAGGGCTGAAACTCAGCCTCTGGGGAGGCCCTGGAGTGCGTCACAGTCTCTGAACTGGCCAGCTTTGTAGGAATGATTACATTATCATGAGGTTTGTCTCTCTGCTTAGAGCAAACGGATGAAACACAGTTCCTTTCAGATTGATTTGACTGAGCTTGTTGTACCGGAGTAGCAAGTGACACAGGATGCAGGGCTAGTGGCTGCTGAACAGGAGGCTGAACTGAGGGTGACTGAAACAATGGTTGGGATGACGACGGTGGTGGAATTGGAGACTGAGCTTGAGGCCGGGCGGCTACCTGAGCTTGAGGCCGGGCGGCTACCTGAGCTTGAGGCCGGGCGGCTAACTGAGCTTCAGGTTGCAGTTCAAAAGAATAAACAGTCCTGGTATTATCAGAGCTGGTGTTAATTGTCTCTGGGATATATGCCACAGTTTTAGCAGACCCTGGGTTAGCTGACATGGGTTTAACAGGTTCAGAAGAAACAGAAGAACAACAGCCCTTTGCTTTCACTGAAGTCTTCGTACTGTCACGGCTGCCGAGGCGAGCCGTGTGGAGTTGGAAGAAGGACCCAAGATGCAGGCAGTGGATGAAATGCTAGTGAGGTTTATTAACAAAAGGTGTAGTGGCAAACAAGCAGTGGGGCATGACAAATAACTGAAGACACCTAAACTGGGAGAACAAAAAATAACAGACCTGGGAGCATACGACAAAGGGGATGAGAAGCAGAGAGACGCAGACGAGGACCAGGACACCGTGGAACACAGGGTACCACAGACGAACCAGCAACAGGCAGGAGAACACACAGGGCTTAAATACACACACCAGTAATCAGGGGATGAGAGACAGGAGGGCAACACAGCTGGGAGGAATCAGAGCTGACGGGACAGGGGAAACGTAAACTGAACACACTCACATCAGACAGAGACCTTCACAATAAAACAGGAAACTAACAGACAGAGAACCAGACAGGACACTGAACTTGACAGGCGGACTCATAAGTAGACACAATAACACCATGGACAGACATACTGAAGGAACAACATTTGTCTCTTATATATAATACATCTATAGATACACTGTCAAAGATACTTGTCTTTGAGTGAAGATTTAAGGTGATAGGACATATAAATAACTGCAACTTGAATCTTTGACCCAGAGTTCAAGCTCACTGCTGTAATATATATATATATATATATATATATATATATATATATATATAATCATAATAATCTGACAATAAATATAATATTGGCCATATTATATTTACATTACCAAACTTTAGTCTCATGAACAACATTAGCTAATTGTTATTTACTAACTAATCTTAAATGACTGTTCAGCACAGACATGAAGCCCAACAATCATTTTCACAGTCCCGTGGTCTCAGCCTCAGATACTCAACTAATCAAAGTGATGTCATGACAAAGATGAATGACCAACAAAACATTTTTTCTCCTTCATTTCTGTCACACAAAGCTGTATGAAACATTTCTCGCGGTTAGTATCATGGTTGCTAGGCAACCTGAGCAGCGCGACGAAGGCCAGACTCACAAGCCTCTCACTTCCGCCCTTCTCGTACTTATAGTATGCACCGTACGTAGTGCGTGTACTTCAAGTGTGCGGTGTCTTAATTGGGACACAGCCTTTGTTACATTAGTACTTCTCAACACACAGTGCCTGTGTTGGACCCTCAGAGAGACATGACTCCATTCTCCTTCTGGCAACTTTATTCTCCTCAGTTCAGGTTTGGAGTGTACAGGCAGCATAGCATATCATCAGCAAAACATCGCTCTCTCACGTCTCAGACCCTCTTTGTTTTTTTTCTGCGCTTACTGATGACATCACACGTCTGAACTCTGACCTCCTGGAGCTAGTGAACTACAAAAATTAACTAGAAATGTGTCCAAAAACAAAACACAATTAAATAAGAATAGTCTTTAAAGATTTTCCCAACAATTCAGAAAAATGTAAATGTTATAACTACTTTTAGAGTGCAACACCTGTACACCTCTTCCAAAACTTTGTGCTTTTCACCATCAGACACAATAACTCAGGATTATGTAAGACCTGCCATCAAATGTGTGTGTGTGTGTGTGTGTCGCTTGCTCATAATCATTTGTGTCCACTGCTCTCCTCGGGCGTGATGAATCAGTCCCAAATCCTGTACTGGGGGTAAAAATATCATAGGTGGAAAAACACCTGAATGCGGTGAGGGGACCAGAAACGCTGATCACTGCTGGTACAAAGTGATGCCGGTCAGTAAAACAGTTGCAGAACAGCTTGTTACGAATTCTGTGTTTCTCTAGAGTCTGCAAAGCTGTCTTGTTAATTAAAAAAAAAACTCGTCAGAAGGCTGTTAATTCGGCTCATTGGTCAGATCAAAGCCGCAGTGGCCTGCCTCTCTGAAAACACCTTATTTATGGGTCTGGTTTAACAGACTTTCACACACACAACAGAACACCATGATAAATTATTCTGTTCAAAGATGGTCGCTCATAGTGGACATAGATGGCGTCTTTCACTCCTCTTTCAAACCATCTGTCCTCTCTGTCCAAAATGTGAACATTGGCATCCTCGAAAGAGTGACCTTTGACCTTTAGATCAACTGCTGAGTCTTGTCCCATGGAGGTGGCTCTTCTATGTTGTGCCATGCGCTTCTCAGAGGACATTTGCTGTGTGATGACTTGAGTGCGTCTTCAGTGGCCTGTCTGTGGTGTAGCACTACTTTCATACCAAGAGAAAGCTCATGTCACAGAATTACCCACTGGAGTCAGTAGGACCAGTTATGAGGTGGCTTTGTGTGGCTGGAAGGAAGCCTGGATGGGCAGAACACAAACACTGGGACAAAGGCAGGGGTTTGGGTGTCTGCGAGGCACCGTCCAAAGTAGATGTTTCATGTGATAGATTTGTCCAGTGAAGCATCTTTCTCTCTTTTTCAAGGTTCAAGATTGAAGAAGGATTATTGTCATTTCATGGTATTTACAGAAATGCCTGTCTGAAAGGAAACGTTGGTTCTCACCCTCTCTGTAGTGCAGTAATATCAGTAAACAATAAAAAACAGTATAAGCTGTAAATAATCACACAATGTGTGTATATGAGGCGTATGTTGTATGTATATTAATGATCAAGGAACTGACCTCACAGTGCAAATGTCCTGTTTATAAGATTGGGGAAACCTTCAGTCAGCTGAGACTGAAGAAGTCACCTGGATGATGATGAAACATTTCTGCCACTGAAAACATCCAGATGAACAGAATCAACGTTTTGGGATTTAATTACCTGGATGACTGAGCGTGCATCAAGATATTAAATGTGTCCTGGTTCTGGGGATCCAACTTAGTGTTTAAGTGTTTTCCTCAGTTTAGGTTTTTGTTAGTTAAATCTTAGTCTCCATTTGCTTAAAATACCTAAACTGTGCATTTATATGATCAATATTTTCTGTAATTTTACCAGTTTTAGGTAATAATTAAAAGAATGACTAAAGATGCACAGAAGTACTATAAAATATGCCATCTGTTAAATTACAATAATTATATTTTTATGTATTTATATACTTTAAGATGGCAGGAAAATTCTCTAGAAAGTTTTTGGAAAAAATTGTGTTAAATTACAGATTTTTTTACAGTGTTATTAATGGGACAGAGATGGGAAAGAGCCCTGTTCAAGATGAAGGGAGAGGGTCACTTTCACTTTGGTTTTATTGTTGTCTGTTTTTAGATTTCATTAGGCAAGCACTGCTTGTCTTGCTTGTCCTGATGGCAGTCTCCGATGTCCCTGGCACAGTACAGGTAAGGCATAGCAATTTGATATTTTGAAGAAAAAAAGAAAGTTAACTTTTATGTAATGAGGATCTTCCAGGGATTTTAATATAGTATAGTAACCTCTTATTCTTACACTGTGAATATCAATATTGTTGGAGTTAATTAATGATGAAGATTTTTTGTGTCCCCTGAAGCTCTACTCTTAACTGTAAGCTAGTGAAGTGACTTGTAGTCCTTCACTTGTACAATGTTAGCAAATATTATAACTTTCATTTTGACTCTCATAGAAGCACTTGAGTAACCTTAAACATGTGAAGAAACAATATCAACTATGAGGGGTCAAAGGTTATTAAATGTGAGTCACATGGGCACAGCCGGCCTGTGGGAGCCAGAATTGTGGCTGGGTTATAAGGGATGAAACACGTATTTTCCTCAGCAACATAAAAATAAAATTTAAATGAAACTGCCATAAAAACGAGAGACTGTTAATTTTTGGGAAGTGAGCAAAGCTTCTGATTCCTGGACTGTATAACCCCTTCACATTTTGATTACAGTGCACTTATTGATATAAGCAATTTGATATTGATATTTGACATAAAAACACACAAACACGTCAGAAATGAACTGCTGAACACTGGGTTTGTTCAGCACTGTTATGCTTTCAGTCCATTCTTGGAATCAACTGTTTCATTTCCTCACCCCACTTTCCTGGAAGCCACCTCCTTCTTCATTTTAACCACTAGCTTGCACTTTCTGTTTGCTTGTGTAATCCACTCCTGGGTAAGCACACCTCACTCCAAGTTCGGGGAAGAGCTGGACATGAGTGCGATTAATCAGAATACACTGAAATTTCAGTTAACTTGTGACTTTAGTTTCAACAGGTAACAGTTCACAACAAAAATAACAACTAGGACCCTTTACAAAATAAAATGAAACACATTGTCCTTAATCATTGAAATTGTCCCTTTGAAAGTATTTGTTAGGCTGCAACCTTATAGTCCAGTTTGTTCCTCAGAGTTTATAGAGGGTCAGTCAAGTCAAAGCACAGATCGGATGAGGGAATGATCTGTAAGGATCTGTCAGTCAGCAACAAGTCTAGTGAAGTTTCACACTTGGTGTTTTTGTAGTCTAGAGTGCACTCTTTTAGTCTGTTCACTGTTGCCAGTCGGGGTGACTGGTGGAATCCTACCAGAAATCAGCCATCTGACTGGTTGTGCAGATCTGGATGCTGGAAATCACGCTGGGAGGCTTGCCATCAATTGGAATCACTGGTCTTTTCTCATTGAGCTTAAAGCTCACTAAAAGACCTGACCTGTATTTAAAAATAGGTATATAGTCTCTGATCTATCACTTATTTCAGCAATTTGCAGTTACTTACATCCTGAAAGAGTGTGGTACTCTTCAGTTATTAAATTGATTAAATTGTAACTCGTGTTAGAACTTTTGTCTAACCAACATAGTTGCAATTACTGGTGCAACAGATCAAAAGTCTCACAGTTCAATCAGATCAATTTTCGGATCAGCAGAAAAAAAAAGGAAGACAAAAATTTAACTCGCCATTTATTTATTTAAGTACTTTTTGCCTGTTAAAAACATTCAACTCAAGACTCATTCCACGCAATTATATGAAACCAAATTAAGGTGCAATATAGGGCAGTACAGGGCTTTCTACCTACCACTCCGCTGTGATATAATGAGCGGTCATGGTCACGTGGCTTTCCGTTGCCCTGGAGCTCCACCCGTTTGTAGTTGGGCAACAGAAAATGCCTGGGACAGCTCAGCCATAACTTTAAACTTTTCCTGCTCATACATGCTCTGAACGATCTTGTCACTGAAGTGGACGCGCGACAGGATATCATAGCGTGGCTCAAGCACGTTCATAGTTCATCATAGTTTAAACAAGTGCTGTCAGCGTAAATCTCGTTAAAATGACGTTAATGCCATAACTGCATTAACGCAGCAAATCTCCGTTAACTAGTTACCGCGTATCGGCCCGTGCATGGGGCTGCACGGTGTCAATGCATCAACTAACGCGTTGACTAGTTTAAACCCCTTGATTTGCACAACAGAATACGGCCTCCCGTCTGCAGCTAAACACCCCAGTAGCTTCTGTAATAGCTTTAGCCCGGTCAGACTGGGCAGCAAAGGGCTGCTTAAATACCGCAAACTCCTCTGCTCCTCCACTTGGACCGCCAGCGCTGACCATAGCTATCGCTTGACAGACTGACCACGCCACCATACACATACTTTTTTTTCTTCTTTTTCGAATCTTCGGATCGCGTGCGTGCCGAACCGTGGAGTGGGATCGGTTCAGATTACGGATCAACCGCGATCCGTTGCACCACTAGTTGCAATAGACACACACGTAACACAATTATTAGACAAATGAAATACAAATGTTAAAGCTTAAATTTCTTCAGAACATACGTTACACTAAATTTGGCACAAAACTATTGCAAATTGCATTTATTCCCTCTTAACACAAACACTTATCATTGACATGACACATACAGTAGAAAAATATGCATCAACTACTATGATTAGCATCATCATTACGATCATTGAACATAAGTCAGTTACCTTACCAAGACACGTGGAACACTATTAACTTAGCCGCCACCTCTGCTGATTTCGGCAGCTCTGTCTAACGTTCACTTCACTATTGAAATGTTAGCCGATAACTTCTGAACACTTTATAACAACTTTTATGAAGCTTTGCTTCTGTAAACGAGACAGTTTCTGCTGCTAATCAAGATAGCATTGGATTTTTCTTTTTCGTCAAATGGCTGGTAACAATACGCCATGTAAACACACAACCTCCTGTGAAAACTTCAAAATTAAAGCTTCTGCTAGGCACAGCAAGAAGTGTGGGAATACAACACATTTTGTTACATTATCACTTCTTGCAACAATAAAATAAAACAAATAAAAGAATGATTCTGAAACTAAACAAATCTTATGTTTACTCATTTCTCCAGCTGGGTTACACCTGCACTACATATAAATGTCACATTCATATCTGATGTGAAAGCAAATGATTAGGTAGAGGATCAACAGGGGGTCCATGACCCTCTTGGTGACACCCCCATAGGGATTAAATCTGGGGCTCTCCACCAAGGGCTCTTAGAACTGAAGAAGCTTCTCGCATGAAACATCTTTAAGGAAACTAAAGAAGACGCTTTTCTTTTCAAGCTCCTTAGACTACGATGATCTGTATGACTGAGAACCTTCACAGACACAAAGCACCATAACATTACAAGTTATAGTAATCCATCCATCACATCTTTTATAGGTTAATTAGAAGCAGAAATACCTTAAACACTGTCATTACATTGGTGTTGAAAATTGTAAATGCTTTGACTTACATATTGATGTTTATATGTATATATAAAAATATTTATATTAATATATAAATATATTATATAAAAATATAAATATGTCTATGTTTTTCTTGGATATTGTTTATTTTTTGGTTTGTGTGTCTGCCTACAAATGTACCCTCATATTCACATGGACTGAACGGCCACTTACAAGCACTGGCACTTTATATGGCTACTGTATAATTTATCCGTATATCTCACTGATCTCAACTGCACTACTGTAAATACTGTATAGACAATCATACTGTGCAATACAATAATTATAGTTCTACAACTGTTTATTAATACTTGCAATTGTATATCTACAATCTGTTATAGCTCTTCATATTATACCATACGCATATAACCTGTTCATAGCCTGTACATTCACTACAGTTTTGGCCTGTACATATTTATAGTTACAGTATATTCATAACATACCTTTATGTACATTTGTAACATATCTATAATAGATCTATATTCTCTATATTATATCTATATCATGGCTAAAGCACTTTCTGGATGGATGCAAAACTGCATTTCGTTGCCTTATATTTGTCACATGTGCAATGACAATAAAGTTGTATTCTATTCTATTCTATTCTATCAAACTCATCTCTGGCTTCTCTCATTACAGTCCCAGCCCAAAGGGGCAGGTCTTCTCTGCATGATAAAAAAGAGAACTGAGGGGAAATAACTTGCAGAAATTTGTGATGATATGAACGAATCCTACCATCTTACGCATGAACTCACATTCCAGCTGAACTTTATCATCCAAAGATCAGGATTACATTTTACAGGTGAGTCAAGCAAGAGAAAAAAATGTAACTATGAACTTTATTATTTAAATTTTCAGCTGTATGATAAATATTTTCATCATTTATATGATTCATGCATTGTTATACAGCTTAAATGTGCAGGAAATAAACTTTTAGTTAACTTGAAAAAGACTGCAACCCACGCAGAATATTTTGTCAGTGAATACAGAACTTCCACCAATATTAATATATTAATACCAAACCACACAGCCAAACAATGTTTGTGAGAATGAAGTCAGTTAACTAATCTTGGTATTTCAGAAAAGTCCAGCTCCACACCTCACCACTAGTTCCATCATTTTAGTTTACTTTACAGTCACTACTTTAAATATATTTTAGTTATTGTCAAATATATTCTTTCTTTAATAACTTACTTTACTTTTCCCATCACACCTTACAATGTTTTTATGGAGTGCACACATATCAACACTGCAAGGTCAAAGTGATTTGTTATATTAATACATCTTTCTTTGTTTGAGTTACCTGGGGGTTTGGCTTCTCCTTGCTAGTCGGCAAATGGTGTCGCAAAGGGCTGGAGGATCTAGAGCAGCGGTCTCCAACCTTTTTTGTGCCACGGACCGGTTTATGCCCGACAATATTTTCACGGGCCGGCCTTTAAGGTGTCGCGGATAAATACAACAACATAAAACTAGTACCGAAAAAAAGAAGCTTTATTCATAACACACGTGAAAAGACCCAGGAAAACTGAGTTAACAATAAAAACGATAACAAAATAACGCTGAAAACCGATAAAAACCCTGAAAACCAGACATTTCACACCTGAGCCTCAACTCTCGCGGCCCGGCACCAAACGACTCACGGCCCGGTACCGGTCCGAGGCCCGGGGGTTGGGGACTGCTGATCTAAAGTACTGCTGACAGCCTCATTGGACTAAACCATGTGCTTCATTGCCTAGGGGATGTTAAGAGTTTTTTAATTGTTTTGTCTTAGTTTGTTATATGGCAGCCATTTTGTTTTCCCCTTGTGTGTCATATGGTTTAGCTAAGCCCGTATTTAAGTTCCCTCGTGTCATTTCAGGAGGTTGGAGTGGAACTTGTTGTTGATGAGAGAGAAGGGTGTGAGTCGGCAAGAGCTATTGGTTTCAGGGTGTACAACGTGGCTGTTGTAGTCAGTGTGTGTTTGGATTTACAGATTGCTTGGTTGTGGTTTTGGTGTGTGAGTGAGGTAAGTAGGAGAGTTGGCCAAAAGCCTGTACAGGCCCGGTAATGATCTCCTGCAGACTTCTACTCATAGACCAAGGTGTGGTCAATGCACCCAGAGATAGTGAAAGTTTTTTTTACCGTTCCACTGTTTCTCCAGGATGCTTTGGGTGAACTGTGTATATTAACAGTTTTGACAGGAGCAATACAAAGAATTGCATGAAATAAACTTTTCACTTCATCACATGATAGCAGGTCCAGTAATTTATACTTTATATAGTTGGATGTATATTTGTTGGTACTTTGTCACAGCGGCATGTAATTTCAAAGCAGAACATGAAGGACGACAAAACTGTGGGAAACTAAAAGCGAGCTTTTTATTGGCTGATGGAATACAGGACAATACAACAAGGCAGAAACAACAGGTGGTGAGAACTAAAGCTAAACCTAAACTGGGAAACACACTATGGTAACTGTGATAACTATGAATCTGAACATGATGGTGAGCAAGAGCATGAGAGAAACTGTGAAGGTATAAATCCAAAATATGAACATGATTCGTGATGTGTGAATCATGAACGACTCATTCAGTACTCAAGAATCACTTTACTGACTCGTGAATCATGATTCACAAGCCCAACTGACTCACTGGCTCATCCCTGTTGCTGTTAGCAAACTAATTTCATTAGTAGAAATATATCAAGCATAAAATTAAAATTGTGGGGAAAACACAACATCCAGTTTCTTAATTAAGAAACTGCACGCTTGAAGAGACCGCACGCTTGAACTACGTGCACTACGTGCACTACGCGTACTACGTACGGTGCGTACTATAAGTACGAGAAGTGCAGAAGTGAGAGGCTTGTGACGGTCTAGCCTCCGTCGCGCTGCTCAGGTTGCCTAGCAACCATGATACTAACCGCGAGAAACGTTTCATACAGCTTTGTGTGACAGAAATGAAGGAGAAAAATGTTTTGTTGGTCATTGATATATGTCGTGACATCACTTTGATTAGTTGAGTATCTGAGGCTGAGACCACAGGACTGTAAAACATGATTGTTGGGCTTCATTTCTGTGCTGAACAGTCATTTAAGATTAGTTAGTAAATAACAATCAGCTCATGTTGTTCATGAGACTAAAATCATCTCACTGTGGTAATGTAAATATAATATGGGCAATATTATAGTATTGTCATATATATATATATATATATATATATATATATATATATATATATTGCAGCAGTGAGCTTGAACTCTGGGCAAAGATTCAAGTTGCAGTTATT
>NC_137940.1:1968476-1983476 GCF_963969265.1 Rhamphochromis sp. 'chilingali'
ACCCCTGATTGTGCACGTTACACAGAGTGAAGCAAAAATCACATTTTCAGATTTTAAAGTAAAACTCAGAAGTTATGAAGAAACCGAGCGAATGCGTGTGGCTATAACTAATGACAACGTAATGAGGACAAAAGTGCAATCAGACCAGGATTCTACTTCATGGCGAGCAGATGACCGAAGATCAAAGAATAATGAGATTGTGTGTTTTAAATTTTCGACTAAAGGGACACACTGCAAGAACGTGCCGATCTAGAGTATGGTGCAGTTTTTGCCGGAGTAGTACACACAAAGATGCGACCTGTAGAAGGAAGCTAAGACGGGATGAAGCGAGAGGGGTCGTGGAGAAGGACTACGCGTTCAAGACGGGCTCCAAACCCCAGAGGGTCCCGGACGGCGGCCAAGAGATGCTGAATAACCAGCTATTGGTGGATACGGGAGCGACGTCACATATCTTCACGAAGATCGAGAGTTTTAAGACTTTTGATGACACATTTCAACCCGAGGCTCATTGTGTAGAGTTGGCTGACGGAAGGCGGAGCAGAGGAGCTGCAAAGCGGCGAGGAGATGCTGAGATAAGTATGATCGACAGTAAAGGACGCAGCCACAAGGTAACATTGAAACAAGCACTCTACATTCCATCGTTCCCACAGGACATTTTGTCAGTAAAAGCAGCTACTAGTAACGGAGCCACTGTGGTTTTCAAACACGGGGACAGTTTTCTTAAACATGTTGATGGAACAAAATTCCCTATATATGAACACGAGAGACTGTTCTTTATAAACACTGTGCAAGAGTTTGAAGATAAATGTAATGGATGTTTTGATATGCAAACGTGGCATGAAATCCTAGGACACTGTAATTATGAGGATGTTCAAAATCTGCAAAATGTCGTTGATGGAATGGAAATTAAGGGTAAAATCAACAAAAATATGCAATGTGAAGCCTGTATACAAGGGAAGTTTATTCAAACTAGGAACCGAGAACCGGATGAAAAGGCCAGGGCAGCATTAGAGTTGGTACATACGGATTTGGCTGGTCCGATTACGCCAAACTCTAAAGAAGGGTTTAAGTTTGTTTTGTCGTTTGTTGATGATTATTCAGGTGCAACATTTGTATATAATCTGAAACACAAAAGTGATACAACTCAAGCAACTGAAAGATTTATTGCAGATGTGGCGTCATATGGGAAAATCAAGTGCATTCGTTCTGATAATGGAACTGAATTTACAAGCAGTCAGTTCAGAGATTTATTAAGTAGACACGGCATTAGGCAGGAAACTTCGGCGCCATATTCGCCTCATCAAAACCGAACAGCAGAGAGGAACTGGCGTACACTTTTTGACATGGCGAGATGCATGTTAGTTGAGAGCGAATTGCCAAAGTCTTTATGGCCATATGCAGTACAAACCGCGGGAGTGATTAGGAACCGATGTTTTAACAAACGCACAGGTCAGACAGCGTATAAGATGTTAACTGGAAAAAGACCTGATCTTTCTAGAATGAAAAAATTCGGATCATTGTGCTATGCTTATAAACAAAATAGGGGAAAGCTGGATCCAAGATGCGACAAAGGTGTTTTCTTGGGATATGACAAAAATAGTCCAGCATATTTGATCTATTTCCCAAAAACCGGGAAGGTTGAAAAGCACAGATTGATAAAAATACTAAATCCCGCGACAATGGATCAACAAACACAGAGTGATCAGATGTATGAAGATGAGGTTTATGAATCCAGAAAAGATGGTGAACCCAAACAGACGAAGGATGAGGACATTCCAGATGGTAGTGAAAGCAGTCAAACTGAGTCCGAGGTTAAAACTGAGGATAAAGTAGATGCTGGAGCTACACGTTATCCATCCAGAATCAGAAAGAGACCTGATTATTTGAGTGATTATATCACGGATGTGAAAGAGTGTGAAAATGAACAGATGCAAACTAGTGTTGATTATTGCTACAGATTGTTGTGTGAAATACCCACATCATTTAGTGAAGCTATTGTGTCAAGTGAGTCAAAAGAATGGGAAAAAGCGATGAATGAAGAAATTCAATCCCTTAAGGAGAATGACACATTTACTTTAACCACTTTACCAGAGGGTAAGAAAGCAGTGGGGGGTAAATGGGTTTATGCCGTTAAAAAGAACTCAGACGGATCAGACAGATATAAAGCTCGATTTGTGGCTAAAGGTTTTAGTCAAACAAAAGGAGTTGATTATGAGGAGACTTTTTCACCGACTGCTAATTTATCGAGTGTGAGAGTTTTGATGCAGAAAGTGGTTCAGGATGATATGTTGGTTCACCAGATGGATGTAAAAACCGCCTATCTACACGCACCAATAAATGAAGAAATATATATACAACAACCAGAAGGTTTTGAGACAGAATCAAGTGAGACTAATAAACTGGTGTATAGACTAAAGAAATCACTTTATGGGCTGAAGCAATCGGGTCGTAACTGGAACCAAACCTTACATGACTATTTAAGCAGTTGTGGATTTAGACAAAATATTGCTGATCATTGTGTGTATTCAAAAGAAACTGAAAGTGAAAAAGTAATCATCATAGTGTGGGTGGATGATTTACTCATTGCAGCTAACAATGAAAATGTGCTTTCAGGCGTGAAAGAAATGCTCTCTTCTAAATTCCAAATGAAAGATCTGGGGAAACTTAACCATTTTCTAGGAATAGATTTTCTTCAAGAAAAAGAATGTGTCAAAATGTCATAGAAAATATATATTGAGAACATTTTAAAAAGATTTAACATGCAAAACTGTAAGCCAAGGTTAACACCCTGTGAACAGAAATGGACTCATTCTGATAAATTTGAGACATTACCAGATGTGAGGAGATATCGTGAAGCGGTAGGATGTCTTATTTATCTGAGCTATTGTACGCGACCTGATTTAAGCTATGTTGTCAGCAAACTGTCACAACACTTCAATGCGCCAACTGTTGATGATTGGACAGCAGTGAAACATGTTCTGAGGTATCTAAAAGGTAGTCAAGGAAAAGAAAAGGTTTGAAAATGTTGCAGGGATCAAAGGAACAGCACTAGGCTGGTTTAAATCTTACTTGTCCAACAGACTCAAGGTTTGTTTACGTAAATGATAAATCCTCTTCAACCTCTATGGTTACTTGTGGCGTACACCACAGGGTTCTGTACTTGGACTGATCCTTTTTACTATATATATGTTCCCTATTGGTAAAATCATTAGACAGCATGGGATAAATTTCCATAGCTATGCACACCTAAATCCTGATGAACCTAATCAGTTATAAAGATTACGGGCATGCTTGGAAGACATAAAAACCTGGATGTCTTCAAACTTCCTCCTTTTGAATTCCGACAAGACAGAAGTTGTCTTTGGACCAGAAGCTCAGAAAAACAAATTACTTGGTCAGTCCCTTCATCTGGATGGCATTAAATTAGCCTCCAGTAATAAAGCAAAGAACCTCTGTGTTATTTTTTGACAAAGACATGTCATTTAGATCTGACATGAAAGAGGTTTCTAGGGTCTCCTCCTTCCACCTCCGTAATATTGCTAAAATTAGAAACATCCCATCCAGGAGTGATGCTGAAAAACTAGTTGATGCCTTTGTTACTTCAAGGCTGCATTACTATAACTCTTAACTATCAGGAAGTCCACATAATGCAACTAAAAGTCTTCAGCTGATCCAAAATGCTGCAGCCAGGGTTCTGATGAATATCAAAAGAACAGATGACATCTCCTCCCGTGTTTTAAATGCACTTTAGAACAGCACGCAGCAACACTACATATGAGCGAGCGGAGGGAGGCATGGGGTCTTCACAGAGCCCCACTCTCTGCCAGCCGTCAGGGCGGGGGGGCCTGAAGGTGGAATTGGCCATCTGATCGAGGCCTGGGTTGCAGCGGCCCCTGCCACTGCGGAGCCGGGGACGGTCTGCTTGATTTCCACCTCAGGGAGGAGGGCAACATCTGGGTCTGGGTATGAGTTCCCCCTCCGGGGCAAGAATACCTGGACCTGGGATGTAGAGAATGTTTGGGGAGTGTGATTGTGTGTACAGTGTCCATTTATGTCTGTGTCCACGTTGGGTGAGGGCCGAGTGTTTGTGGTTGTGTGTATGAGGGTGGGAAGGTATGTTTGTGTCTGCCGTACACATCACCACAAACAACACCACAAGCAGAGCACAAGTTTTAAGCCAGCGTGGTGTGATTATAGATGCCGTGCAGGTGGGTCCATCTCACATGCAGCGGCATCGCAGAACACGCCCCGCCACATACCCTCTTCCCCCGACTAAGACCGAGGAGCCACCTCCATGAGCAAGCGAGGGAATAGGCCTGGAGCATCAGCGCCCCAGCCCAGCCACGGGGAAGTGACTACCTGGGCGTTCGCCTGTAGATCTAGCGGCGCTGGTGACGAGGTGGTTCCAGGGACCGCCCACGCTTCCAGCGGCACCCCCATCCCGCTAGCGCACCAGCCTGTGGCTCACCTGAGCCGGTCGTTCCCTCGCGCTGTCCAACAATTACAATAATTATACGGTTGCTGTAACAGATTGTAGATACAATGCAGGTGAGTCCATCTCACCTGCAGCAGCATCCCAGACCAGCCACAATAATAAAGATTTTTCTATTTCATTATAAACTTTGTCCTAATTATGTCATGAGTTTTTACTATTTAAAAAGAAAAAGAAAGCATCACAAAAACACTTAAGGTCATGAAAATTAATTGTATTGCTGCAATACTTAAATATCTGTGGTCTAATCTATTTTTATTCACCAATCTCATTGTAGCAATAATATGCCTTTTTGGTCCAAGTTAATTATTTGAATTTTAAAACTCTTTTAGCCAAATAACTTTGAAGTTGTTACTAAAACTCATCATCCCCATTTACTACTTTTGTTTCATTCTTTAAAAATTTAGAAGCATAAATATCAGTCTTTTGGAAAAATTACATTTTATACAGTATTATTAAGTCTACATATTCCAAGTGAGTTATGTCAGAATGCACTAGAGCAATTTAACTCTATTACATCATAGCATTCTATTTGCAAGAATCCCAGTGTTAATCCACTGTTCTTGGCCAATGATATCCACTCCTCAGCACTATGGGGGCGCTAATGTACATCTACGCTGGTTGCCAACCACCATGAACATTTAAAGAGCAGAAGAAGAAGAAGAGGACACTAAAGAGTTCAGGTGCACGACATGAGGATTTAATGAGACAGCTTTTATCTTACTGCTTTCGTGGAAGATCAGGTGAGAACCATACAAATTCCCTTACACATGATGTTTATATAAATATATTCATCCAATAAAGCAAAGTAATATAGGTTATTATATTACGTTCGGATACACCAAAGCATCTAATTTTTGACAGTTTAGCTAGCCAGCATGCTAGTAGCAAAAGTTTGACATTCTGTTGCTGTTGGTTTGATTAATTTTGGTTTTAGCATCACAAAACTTGTGGTTTTAAAACTAGTGAGATCTGTTTTCAGAAAATATTTTACAAATGAAACAAAAACTGTAGGACAAATATGCTTATTGTTCAACCATACTAAATCATTATTTTAATTTATAACTTTAAGAAATATAAAAGGTTAAGGAAATGTGGATATGAAAATTAACTCATTAAGATTTGCAGTAACCTTAGACCAAATAAAATATACGAAACAGAACTTCCACAGGTAGGGCATGCAGCCTCTGACACACAGTGATACAAGATAGGAGGAACTTTTGGGAAACACAGATATTTGGAACCTTTAGGGGAGCTCTCCCCAACATAAATAGATTTTTCGATCTGTTTATTTCTATGTCTACATACATTTTGTAGTATAATGTGTTATTTCTAAAGTCATTAATACCTGATCTTTGCAGGGGATGGCGGAAACAAGGCCACGGAGAGCTAAAATAAATCCCATACAAGATGCTAGGTATTACTGCTCCTTAGGTGAAGACAAGGCAGGATTTGATGTGAGGTATATTGATTCATTTAAAGGTGAGTTGATTCCAAAGAATGCAGTCAGCTTCTCAAAATAGAAATTTTTATGTTTTTTGTAGTTTTTTTGTAGCATACCATGCATGAGAAAATTAATAATCACGAATATAATTATACTTGTTTTATTATTATTATTATTATATTTCTATTTTTACCTTGTCTTTCCCCAAGGAATTATGAACATGTTACATGTTCCAAAATAAATAATACAATATAATCAAATAAAAAACATATTTAAAAACAAGAAGGATTTTAATTAAATGGTTTATAGTTTATTGCCCAATTTGTTTTTGATGTGTGTCTTTAGGTCGCGGTGTGTTCAGCTGTCGGTCATTTCAAAAGGGAGATTTTCTTTTTGAGTACAGAGGACAAATCATAACTAAAGAGGAACAAGAAAACCGAATGAAACTTTACCATGATGCACTCAAGGTTTTCATATTTGATTTCAAGTTCAATGGAAAACAGTTATGGTATGTAACTGCTTTGATAAAGGATAAAATACATGAGGTTTACAAATTATAATATTCAAATAATATTTTGAATTGAATATTAAAATGTTATTCAGACGTTCTACAACCTAATATACTTAATGACTTTCTTTACAGAGTGTAATTGTTATTGTATACTTTTTGTTTTAGTGTTGATGCTACCAGAGAGGACGGCTCACTTGGCAGACTTGTAAATGACGATAATGTGAATCCAAACAGTAAAATGACAGTTACCAGAGTGGATGGAAGGCCCCATCTCTGTTTGTTTGCAATCAAAGATATTGGTCCAGGAGAAGAAATCACCTATAACTATGGTGATTCCAACTGGCCATGGAGAAGCAAGGTATAATGTAAATAGTACAGTATAAGTATAAATAGTATTAAATGAATAAAGGCTATACTGAAAAGTATGCATACACACACGGGTCCTGTGTAATACTCAACTGGACAGGTCCAGACATTAGGAGGACTGTATTCATCTTGGCTAGACCCAAAGACTGCCATTCATTATTCATGCTTCTTCCTTAGAAATCCAACATGGTGGCACCTCAGGCTGTGGATGAGATTGCAGCCAGTTCCTCTCCTAACGACGCAACAAAGGTAAATTGGAGTTTCAGTGTCAGATTGTTTTAGTTGTAGACTGAGGTGCTAGTTATTAGGCAGTATTGAGGTATGTGGGTCCTTGGTTATCTTGACCAAGTAAGATGCACGCATTAGGAGGACTGGGATTTGAAACAGGAAGTATAAACAACTGAGTTCTACCTACAAGTGCGCCCACACACACGGGTCCTGTGTATTACTCAACTGGACAGGTCCAGACATTAGGAGGACCGAGTTTCGAAATGAATTCAGATCAATGAGAGTTACTCTGGCAATTGTGCATACACACACGGGTCCTGTGTATTACTCAACTGGACAGGTCCAGACATTAGGAGGACTGTATTCATCTTGGCTAGACCCAAAGACTGCCATTCATTATTCATGCTTCTTCCTTAGAAATCCAACATGGTGCCATCTCAGGCTGTGGATGAGAATGCAGCCAGTTCCTCTCCTAACGACACAACAAAGGTAAATTGGAGTTTCAGTGTCAGATTGTTTTAGTTGTAGACTGAGGTGCTAGTTATTAGGCAGTATTGAGGTATGTGGGTCCTTGGTTATCTTGACCAAGTAAGATGCATGCATTAGGAGGACTGAGATTTGAAACAGGAAGTATAAACAACTGAGTTCTACCTACAAGTGCGCCCACACACACGGGTCCTGTGTATTACTCAACTGGACAGGTCCAGACATTAGGAGGACTGAGTTTAGAAATGAATTCAGATCAATGAGAGTTACTCTGGCAATTGTGCATACACACACGGGTCCTGTGTATTACTCAACTGGACAGGTCCAGACATTAGGAGGACTGTATTCATCTTGGCTAGACCCAAAGACTGCCATTCATTATTCACGCTTCTTCCTTAGAAATCCAACATGGTGCCATCTCAGGCTGTGGATGAGAATGCAGCCAGTTCCTCTCCTAACGACGCAACAAAGGTAAATTGGAGTTTCAGTGTCAGATTGTTTTAGTTGTAGACTGAGGTGCTAGTTATTAGGCAGTATTGAGGTATGTGGGTCCTTGGTTATCTTGACCAAGTAAGATGCACGCATTAGGAGGACTGAGATTTGAAACAGGAAGTATAAACAACTGAGTTCTACCTACAAGTGCGCCCACACACACGGGTCCTGTGTATTACTCAACTGGACAGGTCCAGACATTAGGAGGACTGAGTTTAGAAATGAATTCAGATCAATGAGAGTTACTCTGGCAATTGTGCATACACACACGGGTCCTGTGTATTACTCAACTGGACAGGTCCAGACATTAGGAGGACTGTATTCATCTTGGCTAGACCCAAAGACTGCCATTCATTATTCACGCTTCTTCCTTAGAAATCCAACATGGTGCCATCTCAGGCTGTGGATGAGAATGCAGCCAGTTCCTCTCCTAACGACGCAACAAAGGTAAATTGGAGTTTCAGTGTCAGATTGTTTTAGTTGTAGACTGAGGTGCTAGTTATTAGGCAGTATTGAGGTATGTGGGTCCTTGGTTATCTTGACCAAGTAAGATGCATGCATTAGGAGGACTGAGATTTGAAACAGGAAGTATAAACAACTGAGTTCTACCTACAAGTGCGCCCACACACACGGGTCCTGTGTATTACTCAACTGGACAGGTCCAGACATTAGGAGGACTGTATTCATCTTGGCTAGACCCAAAGACTGCCATTCATTATTCATGCTTCTTCCTTAGAAATCCAACATGGTGGCATCTCAGGCTGTGGATGAGAATGCAGCCAGTTCCTCTCCTAACGACGCAACAAAGGTAAATTGGAGTTTCAGTGTCAGATTGTTTTAGTTGTAGACTGAGGTGCTAGTTATTAGGCAGTATTGAGGTATGTGGGTCCTTGGTTATCTTGACCAAGTAAGATGCACGCATTAGGAGGACTGAGATTTGAAACAAGAAGTATGAAACCCCAACCCTAAATCTGGTTTGCATAAAGACGTAGTTCTCGGCTTGGTTGAAATGAACTCTGATGTAGTTAGATCGCATATTTGAATTTCAGCTGATCAAGGAGCAAGAATGAAGCTTACTATAGGAAGGAGCATGTAAATACAACCGAAACAATCGCTAAACTCTTTCCTGTTAATGCTAAGCACATTTATGTAACATTGTTGTGTAAAGGCCATCCGTTATGTCTTGATGGATTCATGACTTCATGATTTAATTATACTTTTTTACACTCCCAGTCAAAACTTTGGACACATCTTCTCATTTCAGAAAGAACAAATTGTAAGTCTAATCTTTTTTGGGTGTTGTGGGTCCACAATGAATTTTCTTTTCATTGTGGTTTTGTAATATATACCATAATATAAAACCTAGAAGAACAAATTGTTTTGAAAATTGATCTATATACAGCAGGTATTTTTCCCTTTAAATTTTGCATTGCAAAAGTTACAAAAATTGATTTAATAGTTTTAGTAACCTGTTTTTTTTTTTTTTTTCTTCCGTCCTTAACTCCTTTTTAAAGAGGAACCAAAACAACTATTTGGTTGTGATATTTTACATCACAAAAGTATGAATTTTGTTTTTGATTACACTGTTTTTTTTTTTTGTTTTTTTTTACCAAACAGGACTGCGATCATGATCTAGTCCCTGACGAAATGTCAAGTTTAGAAAAATGTTTTGCATGTGGAGGACCTTTTTCGCCTCTGAAATGGAGTGGTGTGAGATGTGAAGGTAATTATTTAATTATGGAAGGTTGGGTACATTAGAATATCTTAAATATGATCCATAAGGAACACTATAAAAACTAATCCATAAGTAAATATGATATATGTTCATAATGAACCTTTTACATCTGCACTTTTTACATATTTACTTACCATGTCATTATTAAAGCTGCTATACCCAATTTGCAAAAACAAGTTAGCTTAACATATTTTTTTTTTCATGTTCATAACAACATTTTAACAAAGCATAGCTATAAATGTTGTTTGGAGATTAAAGAAAAAAAAATGAAGTGGTTCTGTTGCATTTGTCTAAAACCATCAGCCAATAACATGGCTCAGTCCAGAAAAACGATAGAACAGTCTTTCCTGACTCCTTAAATTCTACATTAACATGGCTCCACCACACTATGCACTGGCCTGTTTAGCAGCAAAGCACACCAGGGGGTGTGGCCTATGGATAATATCCAATGGGAGGGGGGAGCCTTCTTGACTGTGTTTATGCTTCCATCTAGCCTGTTTTTTTAAATTGGGGAAAGCGGCTTTAACTACCTTTCTTTTATTAACTTAATTTTTCTCTGTCTAGTTTGCTACCAGTCCTGGCACAAAAGATGTTATGTTAGCCACAAGGTGAACCTCACTGAACCTCTTCCAGAGGTAAGTGTTTTTGCAGAATTCTTCTCAGTAAAATATGTAAGGTAAACAAAGTCTTACTTTGTGTTTTTGATTGTTATTAGGTCTTTAGTGAAGATAGTTCAAGTGAGGGGGCTTCATCAGAAGAGGAATATGTGCCAGATTCTATAGCTGACTCAGACAGCTCATGGGACAACAAATCAGAGCCTTTAAATATAAGTTGCAAACAAGTACAGAACTCTGAGATCTCCAGCAGTCAATCTGCTTGCAAAACGAAAAGACCTCGCCTAGAAAGTTTTTTAGAGAGAGTAGGACAAAGAATTTCAGAAGATGCCGAATCAATATCTGAAGATGGAATTGGCACAAGACAGCTCGACGTATCAGGGGTTATTGCCACAGCAGAAAAGTCTGATGCTGAAGGCATTGTTGATGACTCTAATACTACGGCTGAAGATTCCTTAAAAACATCCTCCTCACTAAGAAACAAAACATACTGCTACATTTGTGGAAAACTACAAAGTTTACACGTCATTTAAAAACTCATGAGAAATCACATGCAGATGTTGCTTGAGTTTTAAGTCTTCCCAAGAAGTCCAAAGACCGTTTGAAAAAGCTTTCTAAGCTGCGAAACAAAGGAAACCACAGACATAACTCGGAGGTCATCGCAAGTGGGATTGGATCATTAAAAACCAGACGCACATCAAAAAAACCCTACAAAGGAAAAGACTATATTCACTGCATTTATTGCGAGGCATTATATCTTAAAAGAGATCTTTGGAGACATGTTCGTAAATGTTCTTCAAAACCAGTGGAGGCCAATTCAGAGGGGGGACGAAAAAAGGTCTTGTCCCTGGCCTGTATGAGTGAGTCAGCTCTGTGTCAGCAAGTTTCCCCCGGTGTTTGGAAGATATTAGCTGTCATGAAAGATGATGAAATAACTTCTACTGTGCGAAGTGACTTCTCTATTCTTCAGCTTGCTCAATCATTCTTTAACAAACATGGGAAAGATCCCACCAAATTTGACTACATTCGCCAGACACTCCGAGAATGTGGAAGACTTCTGCTCACACTTCGGAAAGAATGCTCAATACACACTTTTGAGGATGCTGTAAGACCTGCAAATTTCAATGTGGTTATCAAAGCTGTTAAGAAGGTGTGTGGGTATGATGAAGAAAAGAACTGCTACTCGACTCCAAGCCTTGCTTTAAAGTTGGGACACTCACTGCAGAAAGTCTGTGATATTATACATTGCAGAGCACTGATGGCAGAAGACAGTGCACTGATAAAGTCAACCCAGAGTTTCAAAACCCTTTATGCTACAAAGTGGTCAGAACTCATCTCCCATACTGCATTAACCACACTAAACGAGCGGCACTTCAACAAGCCTTCCACACTTCCTTTCACAGAAGATGTTCAGCGTCTTCATAGACATCTGGAGAAGACTACAGAACAAGCAGTGAAGGACTTGGAAGAGCATAGTTCACCAAAATCATACAGTGAACTTTGTAAAGCTACCATGGCAAATGTAATACTATTTAACAGGAGAAGAGGGGGAGAAATTTCAAAGATGACACTGAATGGCTTCCAGGAGAGAGACACTAGTACCCTGCACAAGGATGTTGCAATTGGACTGACAAAATTTGAACTTTACCTTTGTCAACACTTCAGTCGTGTAGAATTGAGGGGTAAACGAGGACGCAAGGTTGCAGTGCTACTTTCACCAGACATGGTGAATGCCATAACACGGCTGACAGAGAAAAGACAAGACTGTGGTGTTCTGGCAGAAAACATATTCCTGTTTGCCAGACCTCATTGTCTGACTCCCTACAGAGGACAGGACTGTTTGAGGATTTATGCGACTGAATGTGGGGCTGAAAACCCTGAACACCTACGTTCAACGCAGTTGCGCAAACATGTCGCAACTTTGTCTCAGATCTTAAACCTCAAGAATCACGAGTTAGACCAAGTTGCCAACTTCCTAGGTCATGATATTCGTGTTCATCGCGAATATTATAGACTTCCAGAGGCTACTACCCAGCTTGCCAAAATATCCAAACTACTGATTGCCATGGAGAAAGGGTCTCTCAAAAGCCTTCAAGGCAAAACACTTGAAGAGATTGAAATCGAAGGTAAAGTGGTGTTAAGGTTAAGAATTATACACGTTTCCTGCACTATAACCTTATAATTCATTAAGACAATCTTTTATTTTGTTAGATAACCTACAGTTGACAGATTCAAGTGAAGAAAGTGAGGTCGGAGCGGAGCGTGAGGAGGTCGGAGCGGAGCGTGAGGAGGTCGGAGCGGAGCGTGAGGAGGTCGGAGCGGAGCGTGAGGAGGTCGGAGCGGAGCGTGAGGAGGTCGGAGCGGAGCGTGAGGAGGTCGGAGCGGAGCGTGAGGAGGTCGGAGCGGAGCGTGAGGTCAATGAAGGAAATCTTGTATATCCACAGATTGGTAAGTACAATGTGATTAGTCTCAACTTTGTTCAATTTATGAAATCACATGACTAATAGACTTTATTACAGATTCTATAGATACTAGAATGATGAAGAAAGTTGTCAAGGAACCTCCAGGTATGTGTTTGTCATCATTTATTGAAGCTTTTACCTTTGTAACTACTTCCTAGACACTTTTGCTATCTTTGCTATCTTTATGTAAAAAAAAAAAAGATAATTCATTACTATCATTTTTCCAGTGATTGTTACCTTTGTCCAAATGGTAATTTAAAGAAAGTCAAGGATCTTTCTAAAGACCAGCTCAACAGAATAGAAAGGTCAGTTTTGGAGGATGGTCAGGTAGGAAATGCTAGTTTGAACAGGTGATTTTGAGCTGTGATTTAAAGTTCTAGAGAGAATCTAATGAGCAGAGGAAGTTCCAGAGGGTGCAATTAGCAGTGGCAAAGGATTGTACCCTCAGATTTATGATTTTGATGATGGGGGTAAGGAGGTTAGTGTTAGCAGTGTTGTGGGAGAGTGACAGTAAAGACAATCCCTCAGGGTGGCGGGGGCGAGGTTGTTGAAGGCTTAAAAGTTGATTAGGAGTTTGCACTCAATACTATAGTCAGTGTGCAGCCAGTAATGTTCTTTTTAGGATGTGGTGATATAGTCTCTAGAGTGAGTGCAGTAGAGTAAGGGGGCAGCAGAGTTCTTAATAGATTGCAGTTCTTGGAGGTGAGTTTGGGGAAAGCAAAGATGCTGGGATTCTTTTTGAGGGTGGAGAGAATGGATAGGATTAGGAAGAACAATATCATTGGGACTGCACATGTTGGAAAAAATGTCTACATTGTTCTACATTGGCCAGGTTGAGGTTGTGTTGGGCATGTGCAAACAAGGGACAGTGAGGAAGGTTTGTTGAAGGATGTTAGAAAGGAAGCTGCCCTGCAGGAGACAGAAGGAGATGAGATTAATCAAGAGAGATGAAAATAGTTGGTGTGTGGAGGGCTGATCTACTACTCTTTATTTACCTGGTTTGCGCTTCTGAAGTATTCCCTCTACGCTCTCATCCTCTTTCTACAGTAAATCAGTGGTGAGTGGAAAGTTGACCAGTCACCGGAGTAGTGATGGGTCGTTCGCGAACGAAATGGCTCTTAGAGCTGGTTCTTTGAAGTGAACGATGCGAGCCGTGGATTTTTTTTTTTTTTACTTTCTCTTGCCCTCTCTCTCACTTTTTTCGCTGCACATCAGCCTTGTGTTTGCGCTGAGTAGAGACGGGAGGGGCGCAAACAGAGCCTTGCGTTTGCACCCCTCCCGCCTCTGAGCAGAGGGAGGAGCTAGGGGCGGTAGTTACACTCGCAACAGCAGTAGCACACGAAAAGAGCAGCAGGGAGAGAGAGAGAGAAAGAGAGCCGGGAGCAACAACAAGAGACAATGTCGTCACATTAGAAAGGTGGAGTAAAGAAAATGAGTGACACCAAGAAAAGAAGCAAAATCTAGAACCATTTAAATTTTACTGACAATACATAGGCAGAGTGTAGAGTCTGCAAGAAAAGGATATCATATAGAGCCGGTGCACGGGCACCTGAAAACTGTCCACTCATCAGTGCGATGGGAAGATAAAACACAGTGAATTAAGTGTGATATAAGTGAAGCTGCCAGTGTGTCTACCCACTGAGCTGAGCACTGGGCACTTGGTATTTTTAAATTTAAAGTTTAAATTTTAAAAGTTAAATTGTAAATGGTAGGTTTTTGTATTTTATAATTTATTTTTTAAATTTTATGTGGAGTGAATAAATAAAAGCAGATTTATATAATGAACATATATACATAGAAAACACGTTTTTAAACATTAGTAATTCATTTTGTGCATAATTTTATATTGTTGTTAATAATAAATGAATGAAAGCAACAAAATAACCTGAAGAGCCGGTTCGGGAGCCGAAAGAGCCGGCTCTTTTTAGTGAGCCGAGCCGAGAGAGCCGGATCTCTAAAAAGAGCCGGAAATCCCATCACTACACCGGAGTCTTGTTTGGAGAAAAATTCAGCCTTGTATCTTTTAATATCAGCTGTAATAGCTCTAGCCATATTCCACATTCACATGTGTCACCTTAAACTAAAAGTCATAGTTGCGACTCTGGATTTATCTTAGAAACCATATTCAAGATTTCAAGGTCCATTAGTTGCTTGACCACATTCAGGAGCA
>NC_137940.1:1988476-2208476 GCF_963969265.1 Rhamphochromis sp. 'chilingali'
CTTCAAAAGCTTTCTCGTTGTTGGCTTTTTATCCTCATACATTTGTAGGACATCTTGTGGGCTTTGAAAAGCTTCTTTTAGGAAGTAGCTTGCAACTAAGGACATTTTCTCTGCGGCATATGCTGGTTTTTGGATTAATTGTTTGTGTGCGACTTTCAGAAGAAGGCCTTTTAAGTTCTCTTTGGTTGGAAGCACTGATACATCCAGGCGATCCATGAGATCCAGCACTTCATCCCTGTCTTCATCTGAAAGATCTTCTTTTAGTGCCCTTGTTATCAGATCCCTATCTGATTGACTTAGGTAAAAGAGAAGACTTTCAAACAGCAGATCATCTGATACTTGATTCTCACCGAAGATGAGTGCCACTGTGAAAACAGGAGCAAGGCGACAAGGAAAATATCCATGGTCTTGAAATCCCTTCAGTAAAATTCTACCCATGGATTTCCACTCTTCTTCCTGCCATTTAGGAGACAGTGATGGCACTCTGAACTCCTCTCCTTCAGCTGTGTTGTCCACAAACTCTGACCAAAATGCAGGATACACATCTCTTGATACACCATCTGCATCAGCTCCTTTTTCATCAATGTAGGTGTATTTTAGAGGGTGTATGAGGAGTGGTAGATCTTTGAACTGGCTGATCATCTCCTCCAGAATAGTAACCCTGTGAAGTTTGATGGTAACACAGACAACATCATATGATCCTGCAGAGCTTATTGCTTCATTGCTTATAGATGTATCTGGACTACTGACTGCTGTGTTTGTTGGAGGAAGTGTAATGGATGTGATGACCAGATCATCTTCCTCAAACTGCAGGAATGGTTCATCTATTACAGTGTCATCAAGTTGACAAGGCAGAGGCTCTCCAAGGTAGGGTCCAATCATTACCTCAGATGTGTCTAATAATACATCTTCATCAGCATTCCTAGATTCTGATGATGAGATCACAACAGTGTGAGAAGCTTCTTCATCTCCTTGATGTGAGTCAGTCAGTTGTGTAACATTGTTTACATGTGTTTTCCCTCTATCATAAACTTCTTCATCATCGTCATCATTGGAAAATCTTCTTGTGCACAAGTAAAATCTCAACATTCCCATTTTAAGTGCTGAGTAGAGTTCTCCAACTGTGACATCTTCATCAAATACGGCCTCTTCCTGATAGTCTAATATGTCATGACTGAACACCTCCCATCTTCCAAATTTGCTTTTTCCACTTGGAAAGAAAAGATCTTTAGCATACTGTAATATGTCAGCTTTTCTGGAGTCTTTGGGCACATCAAAGGTCCTTGTTCCTCCTCCTCTGCGCTTTCTCACTTGCTTACCTTCATGGATCCACCCTAACTCAATTTTTCGAGTCTTTTTCTCAGCCCATTTGTTGTTTTTTGCATATGTTCTTTTTCTCTTAGAAACAAATGCCTCCTCATGATCAGGTTTCTTCTCATTTTCATTGATTCCCATCTTTTCCTTCAATTTTTCGAGCAATGAGTTTTTTCTTGATTCCTTAGTACTTGCACCACTGTTTTCCAAGCAGAACCGTCTGGCAGCTATCCGGTCACCATATGTTGGGATGTAACCAGACAGGGTCTTGTCATCCATGAAATCAATCACTGTGGCATCAATCTGTAATAACAAAGATATTTATTACTATACAGAAGTACAAGGTATACCTGCTGCCACACCACATGAGGTACCTCACTAAAAAAATGTATGTACATTTCACATGTGTTTTGATAATTGTCTGTTATTATTTTAGTGGCAGCCATCAATATTTAGCATTTTACTTTTTTCCTCTCTCTATGCCAGCAACATTAATGAGATTCTCTAACATGTTATTAATAGAAATATTACAGTATATACAACGCCCACCTTTGAAAAAGTAAATTAGCACAGAGCACAAAGGGTTGAACCCACTGGTTTTTTAAATTGAAGCCAAATATCAATATAAACACAGTTTAATTCATTTGTTTTTAGATAAACAAGGAAACATTGTGCATCACATAATATAGCGATATATTTAAGAAACCTGGAATCTGCATACGGGTTAAGTAGTAACGTGGTCATACAACGACCCAGTTTTATACAGCGGGTTAATTTGTTTTACATTCTCCATTCCATATAGATCCACACCAATGCAGCCTACCGTTACGTCCTTACGCAGTCAAAGCGAGAGAAGCGAAAACCACTGTGGTTGCTAACTTAGCAATATGTCACATTTTTAGACGCTGTAACTTCGTAAAAAGCGAGTTTTACAAGTTTCCCCCTCAAGAGAGCACTTACGTGTTCTTGTAGCATTCGTAAGAGACAGTCCTCAGGTACACCACGATTCCGAAGAAATCTCAGAAGTGGGCTATCAGTGTTTGTGTCCATGTTGAAAGCAGGGCATTCAAAGTTAAGTGCCAGTTCTGAAGAGCGTGAGCTCTCCACAACTACCATGGATTTGGGTTTCCGAATGCAACACGTTTTACGTTCTTACAATAAAAAATGTTATTGTAATGGTATCACGTTCGTACAATATAATATTTATATTGTACGAACGTGATAATTATGTATATTGTAATAACGTGATATTATGTTGTTCAAACGTGAAAAGTATCTTGTTAGAACAATAAACTTTTCACGTTATAACGTGATACACTTGTATTTTTCTTTTGCCTGGGTGGCAGCTCTACGCTTCCGTAAAAAACAGCAAAAACATTTCTAAAATTAAGCAATTTTCTATCAAAACTGCTTAATAAACATTTATTTTGTTTATTTGTATTTTATTAGTATTTTCCTTAAATGTGTTAAATATATATTTTCTCATCTAAATGTCCCCTGAGCTGTGATCCAGGGGGCGGTAATGCGCCTTAACATTGGTTGCCAACCAAGAAGAAGAAGAAGCTGTGAGCCAGGAGGGAGGGGGTGAGCGAGTCCTGAGTGATTCGCTTACGCTTATGGTTCAGCACAGGAAGGGAGGGGGTGAGTAGCTCAAATGTGCTGTTAGCATGTTAGCAGAGCGATGCTACTGTGAACCGAGGAGCTATTTTCTTGATGTGAGCTTCTACTCAGGGTTTTTTCTTCCAGTTCAGAACAGAAATGCTTTTGTTAAGAAACTGGCTGTTGTTCCCCCCCCCCACAATTATAATTATAAGCTAGATATATTTCTACTGATGGAATTAGTTTGCTAACAGCAACAGGGATTAGTCAGTGAGTCAGTTGGGCTTGTGAATCATGGTTCACAACTCAGTAAAGTGATTCTCAAGTATTGAACGATTCGTTCACGAATCGAACATCACTACTCCACACAACGCCCGACAGCTGCCTTTCATAGTGTGTAACTTGAAGGCCCTGAGTACTCTGAGTACTTTCTCCCACACTGGAAACACTGGGATGATCACATTATTTGAACATTACCTAATAAGACTGATTCAGCACAGACAGTTATGTTAAACTTTCCTAGCAGTCCTTCACAAACAGGGAACAGTCTGTCTATTCTCTCCATCTGTCAGCTGCTGCTGGCTCTTCCTCCTCCTCTTCCTCACACACTGCTGAGTTTGTCCTGGTGGATCATCAGGGGTGCAAAGCCTCACAGATGATGTGCAGCAGTGGGTCCCTCAGTCTGTCCTCACTCTGGACACTTGCAGTCGTCACACATGGAAATCAAATGTGTGATAAGCTGCAGGATTCAAACACAAGTGTAACTTATAAACACATGTTCATACTTTTATTCCACAATCAGAGAGAAAGAAACAGAGAGAGAGTGCAGGACAGACAGACAGGTGACAGTCTCAGGTGTACACACTGCTACACAACAGCACAGAGAAGCAGGATTTAGTGTTTGTGTTATTACGAGTGTAAACAAGAAGAGTTCCAGATGGTGCAGTGGACACATGTGTGACTGCTGTGATTAAAGCATCTTTCTTTCAGCTTAACGAGTGAACCGTCAGCTCGTTCAAACACACGTTAAAGTGCGTTTGGCTCGACACCACCGAACAGAGGCAGCAATATAACATAGCTAACATTAACAGTGCAGTGAATCCTGCTTGTGCCGTGATATTCAGGACTGCAAACCGAGCAGCATCACTGACTTTCAGCTTGTTGTGTTTGTGGATATATGACTGACTTTAATTATCCACAAAATCATCAGATTCTCTGTAGGATTAAGGTCGACTATTGTATCGTATATTTTAAAGTGAAGGCTTTAGAACCAAGTTAGTACAAACATCACTAATGTCACATAACTTTGCCGACATGTGCCCAACAGTAATGTTTTAATGTTCTTCATTATTAAACATTCGCACATAAATAAGGCTCTCCAGCTACACATAACAAGGTGTCAGTTTTAAAGTTAACACAGCAAGAGTCAATTGAGCCCAGAATTGAATTGTCCATGGCTGACTGTTATTGCCCAAACTCATATCTTCTTTTTCCTTTACAAACATAAATTCAGAGTTTTTATTCTCAGTCCTTGGTTCATTTAACTCAGTAGCAGTTAAACTGGATGTCTCACACTCACCAGAATTACATTGATTAGTCTTGGTCATACAGGCAGAATTTACTTCATTACAGCCTCTTTGTTCATATAATCAAATCAAAATGTATTTCTATAGCACCAAAGTGCTTCACAATTAGCAAAGAACAGAGAAAACAATAGAGAAACAAATACCGATAAATGAGAAGACAATGTATTAACATAAAAAACAAACAAACATAACAAACATAAAACAGGCCTGATGATAATCAAACTCAACTTGAATTAAAAGCCAAGGTGAAAAAAAAGTTTTAAGATGCAATTTAAAAGACTGAATATTCTCTGAAGTACGAATCTCTTCAATGAAACTACTGTACTACACTGCTGAGTGACCGTCTTCTGCTCGTCAAATACATTTCATTGCAATGTTGACTCTGTGCTAACTTGCATATGCCAAATAAAACTGAAACTGAAAGGCTGCAGATAGATAAGAGTGAGAAATAAATTGCGTTCATGTTTGCAATTTTGTCTTGTTACACAATATTTGGAATTAAATAAAACAAACAAAACACTACATTTTAGGAAATATTAGTGGGTGTTTTCGTGTTTGGTATTTTCTACTACTTGGACACTAACGTGGCCGTCCAATGAGATGACGGTGCCAGAAGTGGCCCGCGGCTCATTTGAGTTTGAGACCCCTGCTCTAAGAACTCCAAAGCGCTTTACACTACATCCAGTCATCCACATTCACACACTGGTGATGGCAGCTACATTGTATCCACAGCTGCCCTGGGGCGCACTGACAGAGGCGAGGCTGCCGGACTTCATTAAGCTTCGTTTAATGACCAAAAGAACGAGATCGTGGATATAAGTGGCAGAAATTAGCTTTCTCCGAATGGTGGCTGCCCTCTCCCTTACAGATAGTGGCCTCCTCCTGAGTGAGGTGTTCCAGGCATAATAGCAATGTATATTTTATTGAGAAACTCGTCTCTGCATTTAACCCATTCATTCAGTGAAGCAGTGGGCAGCAGTGTATAGGGACAGTACCTTGCTCAGGGGTACCTCAGGGTAGCCGTTCGGGGGATTCGAACCCCCAACCTTCCAACCATGGGGCCACCACTTTACCTACTGAGATATCCCTGCTGCATGTCCTGCTAGAAGGAGGCCCCGGGGCAGTCCCAGGACACACTGGAGGATAATATCTTTAGACTGGCCTGGGAATGGCTGGAATTAAAAGTTTAAGTTCTGCTTAGGCTGCTGCTCCTCTGCGACTCAGCACCTGCCCCTTTCTGATGGATGCCCCATTGAGGCAATTGTGTGTGTGTGTGTGTGTGTGTGTGTGTGTGTGTGTGTGTGTGTGTGTGTGTGTGTGTTTTAATTACAATTTTGCTAAAAAAAAAAGAATCTGGCTTGCATCAGTCACATGATGACCATTAACCAATACCCACTCATGACAGCAGAGCGAGCTTTCAAAGAGAATGGGCGTTCTGGAGAAATAGAGGAAAATGCACATTAATTGGGAGACACTGACTGATGCAAAGAAAACCAGGGTGTACAGTGTACACTGTAGTCTATAGCACCCAGGAGTGTTAGGTTATTATGCACAAGATGGTAAGCTGTCTTCTGGCAACTGTCGAATTGAAACAAACGAGCGTGCTGTGTGTGCAACAGCACGAAAAACATTACTAAGGATGCAACGATACCAATTTTTTCAAACCGATACGATACCGATACTTGGATCTGAGTACTTGCCGATACTGAGTACAAAAACCGATACTTCTACCACACACACACACACGCAAATGCAATGAATTGGAAGACAGGTTTTATTTTATTCTTAAAATAAAATCTTAATAAAAATGACCACAAAAAATTTCAAGTGAAAAATAAGCACTTCTGTTAAATTATTGCGGAGTGTCCACATTGTAATTTAACAAAATATCACTGAACTATTGGCACTGTCTCGAGCTTTCAGAATAATAAATAAACACTTCTGTTTGGAATAAAATAAACTTTTAAATTGTTGCAGAGTGTCCATATTGTAAACGAACAAACAAAATAACGAAAGTATTTGGCATTGACGAACAAACTCCTCATCTGCCCGTGGATCATCAGTCCACTGTGCCGTTAAACTGAGGACTGACATCGCGCACACACTGCTGTCTTTACCTCTTCAGAAAGTTTTGGCACCATTATCTCCCTGATGTATGGGCGGCTGGGAATTTCATATCGCGGCTCGAGTATGCTGAGAAGACGGTTCAATCCTATGTTTTCCACGACCAGCATTGGCTGGTCATCCAGAGCGATAAAATGAGTCAGAGTCTCTGTTATTTTAACTGCCTGTGGATTTTCTCTTGACATTTTTCGTTGCTTTTCCAAAACCTGAGTTAAAGTTGGCTGTTCCTGTCCACACTGCTGACATTTTGTTTAGCCTAGCTACAGCAGCCTCCAGTTTTTTTTTATCTGGAGCCGCCAGTCTCACTCGCCTAACCCTGTGCCTGTTTAGCGCTGGATGTCCCCCTAGTGGCCAATCTAAAAAACTACAACAGAAATGACCAGCCACCCTCTGACTAAAGAAATAAGTTTGTATCGGTTCATGGTATCGGTTAACTTTTACGAGTATGAGTACACACACATTTTACAGTATTGGCCCCGATACCCGATGCCAGTATCGGTATCGGTGCATCCCTAAACATTACCTGTCCTTTTATTAACTGTTCAAGTAGTGCTGGTCATAGCTGCTAGCTACCTGGGTAAGGGTGTCATGGGTCTGTAGCTCTGTCCACCAATACACCCTGTATTTGTCATGATAAACTGATCAGCTGGCAGATTAGAACACAGTATGCAGGACTGAAACTCAAAGAGGAGCTGTATTGTTGGAGCTCACAGAAAATTTAAAATAAAGCTGGAATTAAAGTGAAAACACAGGAGCGCACAGCATGTAAAAATGAGGGAGAACATGATAGAGAACAAAGAGAGACTAAGACAGTGGCTCTACATGCAGGGTTATGAGGAAATGGTAAGCAGCTGGGAATACAACTGACAAAGGACACAAAACTAAACAGTACACAAGGAATAAAGACAAAACAAAACAGGAAACATCACAAACCGTTAGAGACTGAGACTGAACTTGACGCAGACAAAAAGGAAACAACCATCGAGACATGACTGACTGGAAGACAAGACTAACTACTGAGACAGGGCAGAGACAGACACGAGGACACAACTGGGGGAATCACAAAAGGGAACAAAGAAATCTATAACAAACAAAATCAGATAATGAACTCACAATTCAACTCCAAATTCAAATTCTGGTCAAAGATCCAGAACCATGACTGCATGGACTAAACATGACAGGAGAATGCCTGAACCTGTGTAGAAACTGTGAAAATGTTTGGGGTGATCCATGTTCACATGTTTCCAACTGGACTGTGTCACAGTGTCATGTTAATAATATTTTGCAGGGCGATGGCAGGACAGAGGCAGGGCTGCTGGAGTTTGAAGCTCCTGGTCATCCTCAGCCTCCTCAGCCTCACTGAAGAGTTCGGTAAGAGACTACAGCACTACAGATGACCACACATGTGCAGACAAACACACACTCATATCGCATACACAACTTTCTCTCTGGTGTGCAATGTTACCAAGTGCAGTTTTTCCTAATATTTTTTTTCTTTTCTGCCTGTCCCGTTTGGCTCTTTTGCATCAGAATTATTGTCTAAAGGCGAAGAAAGATGCCCAACGGATTTACTTTACCAAATGGACCATCCGGGCCTTGCCCTATTGGTCTATTTGATTCACCTTTTATTGTTTATTTTATTTTACTTTAACCTGCTAAATACAGGACAGACTTGACTGGGGAAAAGAAAGGGGAGAAAGTAAAACAGCGGGGAAGAGGAACGGTGATAAAGGGCAAAAAAAACAAAAACCAACAAAAAAACCAGACAAAAAATGCATATATCAATCACCTGGATCACCTGTTGAGAAAGAAAAAAGAGAAAACCAGCAAAAAAACAGAGCAACATCATGGCGATGATCTATGTGAATATAACAGTAAATACTAAATATTAAATATTATTGTGCAGCACGTAAGATCGACAGTTTTTCCTACTATAACAGAGCGTTTTATTCTTTTTCGTATAGTACTTTATTCTGTTGTATATTTTATTCATGTTGTTTAGTTTGTTATAATATTTATGTTGTATTGTGTTTTTCTTAACAACAATGAAATTTTGTATTTAATTTTAAAACAAACTGGGAGCCAGTGAACAGAGGCAAGCACCAGGGAGATATGTTCGTGTCTCTTTGCACGTGTCAGGAGACGAGCTGCAGCATTCTGGACCAGCTGGAGCCGTGCTAGACACGACTGGCTGACACCTACAAAGAGTTGCAGTAGCCCAGTCGAGATAGGATAAAAGTGTGGATTGCCCGTTCTAGGTTTTTAAAAGATAGTGCATCTTAGGGGCATACAAATCCAGTGTAGAAGTGGTTCTCGGCCAGAACCAGGACTTAGTTCCCCATCCCTAACAAATTGCTGAGCTTTAAACTGTGTTTCAATGCTTTCAGAGGTGAGAGATGATGAGTGGGAGGAACTCGGCTCTGACATCGCTGCACTGCATCAACTCCAAGGACTGTCTGAACATATGTTTGATGAAAAGCTTATGAACTCCTCAACAACCAGGTATCTTATGGCTATTAACAGCTGTTACTACATTAAAACCCCTGTGGGTATCATAGACATTGGTTATTAGAAGCACTGTGTGGCTCTTTCAGTGCGAGTGTCATAGAAGCATTTAAATAAGCCTTGTCACATGTGGAAAAAAAATAATATTTAATATCAGGGGGCAAAGGTTACTGAAAACATGAGCTATCTTGGCTGTCTCCTAGTGGAGATCTTTTTTTCTGCTCCAACACAGACAAAGCAGCATGCACTGGTATCTGTTATATAAAATAACCAGTCTGGTGTGTTCATGGCCTCATCACTCAGTAGGAAACTAATTGAGAAAATGTTTTAGGGAATATAGTTTGCTGGAGATGTAATATAACACAGTGTGCCAGAGACAGGAGTTGAATTCAAAAACAGCTTTAATGCCAAAGTCTTTTTGAAAAAACAGAGGTGGATGCAGGAATAACACACAACAACCTGACGTCTAGTGAAACCACAGAATAAGGGTGGAAATGACAAAGGACAGGAGTTAGACTCTGACAATAAATACACAGCATGTAAGGAGGGGAGAGGAAACAGGTGGGAACGAATCAGACAAGATGAGACAAGGAAGTAGAACTAGAGAAAGACCCAATGCCCATGACGAAGAATGCACCTAAAAATTTGAGACTTAACTTTGACATTTACTACTTGCAACCACAGCACACTGCAACTTTTTCAAAAGTAAAAAGTAATCCATAACAAAAAGTATAATGCAGAATGTGTTTCATTTAGGGGAAATGGCTACCACCTGTCAAGATTTGGAAGATCTGTAAAAAGGTAAAGAGGCTTTCAGTCATTTACATTTTTTAAATGGTGTTTAGCGTGTTTAAAATTGCTGTCTCATACCTGGATATTTCATGTCCTTTGCAAGTATTTGTAAAATAATTTGGACAGTGCTTCACAATACACTGGATTTTTTTTGTTGTTGAAATACTTGGTTATTAATGAGCCAAAAAGTCCATTAGGGGTCATCACAGCAGCTCATCTGCATCCTTTTCATACTGCGTCCATATTTTCCTTTGTGACACCAACCCTCTGCATGTCCTCCTTCACCACATCCATGAAGCTTCTCTGAGCTTCTCCTCTTTCCATCTTCACATCCTTAGGCCAGTATATCCACTCTCCCTCTGCATGTGTGCAAACCATCTCAGCCTCAGACTCAACTTTGTCTCTAGACTGCTCAACATGAGCTGTCCCTCTGATCTACTCATTTCTCATTTCCCTCTGGGGGAGGGGTGGGGGTGGGGGGTATGCCCAACTGCGCTTTGTTGACTGTTTCAGACTTTAAGACGCCGTGTATCTCAAGAAATGGGGAGATGAACTGCTTTTTGTCTGTTTTTGAGGGTGGGGGAAGAGGCACAAGGGTTGATATAAGCCAGCGAACTCCTTCCTTGAGCCTGACACCCCGCCTATATTCTTCTAACGGTTTGTCGCTTTGTCAGTATTGGTTATGTATATGTATTTATTTATATATGTTTATTTTCTGTATTTATATTTTGGGAGCTTTTATTTTGTTTGTGTGACCTTTGACTTCCCACGAAGTCACTTCCTGTAGCTGCGCGCTATTTTCCTCAGTCGCCGAGAGGCCCCGCTGAGGAGAGGTGAGCATACGCTAGTGTTCTCAGTTACAGAGCAAATAAACACAGTTAAAGTAACTAAAATTCTGGGAGAATAAATCCACCCAGCTGGCAAAGTGAGAGCTGACTCCTCTGGTCATTCGCACAACACAACGCAGAGAACTAATGGCAATAAGAGTTTAAGGCCAGACCGGCTACAGTGGTGCCGTGACCCGGATCCACACCACTTCAGACTTGCTCATCGTGGTTCGTGGAGACGCGATCAACATCAGTTTGGTCACCAGAGGTTTAATGTAAGCTCTGAACACAAATCCCAAGCGTTCGAGGAAACACTTGCACCTTTTTTTTGGACTGTTGTTTACAAGGTAAATTTAATTCTGCTGTTTGCATTGTGCATATGTTATAACAATGGATGATGAAAAAGTTTCAAGTGACGGGTTCAGCTTTGCCATGGGAAGAGGGAGGGTAATTGAGGGGTTGCCTAGTACACCTGTTCGTAGTGCAGGCTCCCCAGCTTTCTGTTCCACTCGCATACTTGGTTGCACATCTTCCAGTAGTGGTAAAGGTAACTCATTCTCAGACCCTTCAGCCACAGCAGACCCAGCATTAAATGACCTGATAACACATATAGCTCAACAGGTGGGGCAGACCATTAGGGATCAGTTGAAAAAGGAATGTGGGGAAAGGGATGACGGGGCCGCACAAGCTCAGAGCAGTGTAAGCCAGCCACCCAGCGAGCCCACTTACCTTAACCTGACTGGGGCAAAGCTAGTCCTGCAGTCAGATGTGAGAGAGCCTCCAGTCTTCAGAGGAGATGGGTCGGATAAACATACAGTCTGTGAGTGGGAGGAGCTGATGAGAATGTATGTCAAGAAGCGAGCAACACCCCTTCAGGAACAGTACCAAGAAACAATGTTCAAGTTGATGGGCAAAGCTAAGGACATTGTAAGAATAACCCTGAGAAGCACCCCATCGTGAAAATCTTGTGAGAATCCAAATGTTATATATGACATACTGAGGCAACATTTCAGTGACATGACATATTCGTGTATGCCTATGGCCGATTTCTACAGCACAGTTCCAGTGCCAGGAGAAACTCCTGTAGAATATTGGGTCAGACTGAATAAGGCAGTTGATGCAGCAGAGGAAAGCCTGAAGAGACTCGGACGGCACATGGAGGATCCCTGCCAGGAGGCAGCCATGATGTTTGTGAAGTACTGCCCTGATCCCACCCTTGCTGCTGTTTTCAAGTTCAAGGCACCAGATAAGTGGACAGCCAGTGAGATTCAGGAGCAGGTGAATCGGTACCAGCTTGAGATGAAAGAGCGTATGCTCCCCAGGTCTAAGTGTCTCACACCAGTTAAAGCTAACATCCAGACCCCTGCAGCTGATGGTCTAGCGACATCAATGCACCCGGGAGAAACACAGGTGCAGGCGGGATCAAATGAGACAGTAAAGTCCCCTTGTAATGACAGTTGCCTGAAATTACTAATCAGCCTTTTTGACCATGCTTTATCGCAGAATAACCAGGTTGCAGACAAACAGCTTCCTCCAGGTCAGACCCGACCCAGATGTTGTAGAGTATGCCAGTCCCCTGAACATTCTACCCTTGTGCATTGTAGGCAGAAACACCTATGCCTTGCATGCTTTGAGCCAAACCATATTAAGAGAAACTGCCCTCGTCGCTCACCGATTCAAAGGCGCCCTGCCTCCCAACCTAATGACACCCAGCCTTTAAACTAGCTGGCCCGCATTTGGTGAGGGGATGTGTGGGCACAGATGTTGAAACCCTCGGCAGTGATGACGTTGAAAAGCATTACATTAAAGCATGTGCAGCTGCACCAGATGGTGTTAAGGTGGTAGTACAAAACACACAGAGAGTTGGCCCGTTTGACAAACTGTTTTACACTCCTGTCAGCATTAATAACAGACACCACATGCAGGGTATGCTTGACTCTGGTTCCATGGCGTGCACACTCAGTGAGCAAGCAGAACAGAGTATGCTGAGTGAGAATACACTGCCAGAACCCACTCCCCTGCCTCAAGAAATAGTGCTAGTAGGCTGTGGTGGCACACTTACCAAGCCCAAATGCATGTATGAAGTTGAAATGAAACTGTATGGAGAGACCTGTATTGTTCCCATCCTTGTAGTGCCAGGTCAACGTGATGATATAATCATTGGCACAAATGTCATCCGGTTTCTCATGCACCAGTTGAAAATAACCAATGACTATTGGCGCCTCGTGTCAGGTGGCGGTTGTCCCCCAGAGTGTGAGCAGTTTCTTGACCTCATGGCTAATTCATCCCGAGGGAGAGGTGAAGAACTCCCAGACAAGATCGGCACAGTCAAGCTTCAGCAGTCAGTCACCTTGTTAGCAAGACAAGAGCATCTAGTCTGGGGCAAGCTGCCAAGTAATGTTTCTATGTCACCAGGGAGCACAGTGATTGTTGAAGCCACTTCATCAAAGTCCATGCCACGTAACATCATGGTTGGCCGCATCATAACGCCATTGTGGGGTGATAGGTGGGTTCCCATGAAGGTCACTAACCTGTTGGATAAACCAGTCACCCTGAAAAGAAACAGTAAGTTGGCTGACGTGTCCCCTTGTGTTGCTGTTGAGGATTTTGAAGTTTTCCAGGGCACCTGTCGACCCCAGAAATCTGTGCAGGAGGAAGAGAAGGATGATGCCCACCTCACTGATCTTAAACAGAGACTAAAACAGGTTGGGCTCAGCGAAATTGATATTGACCTGTGCCATGTTGGTCAAGGGGGGAAGGAGAAACTGGTTAAAATGCTTGAGAAGTACAATGACATTTTCTCCAAGCATGCACATGACTGTGGCAAGGCCGAAGGCTTTGTACACCGCATCAGGCTCACTGATGAGAGGCCATTCCGCCTTCCTTACCGCCGAGTCCCTCCTGCACATTATCAAAAGCTGCGACAAGTTTTGTCTGAAATGGAAGAACAGGAAATCATGCAAGTAAGACCCTGAGCAATTCACAGAAAAAGTACCCAGCCCACAGGCTAGAGTTTTTGGCATTGAAATGGAGTGTGTGTGAGAAGTTTAGTCACTGGCTAAGAGGTCATCCCTTTACAGTGTGGACAGATAACAACCCTCTCACCTACATCATGACAAAACCAAGGCTTGATGCTTGTGAGCAGCGTTGGGTGTCCAAGCTTGCTCCTTACACATTTGATCTGAAGCACATACCTGGTACCAAGAATGTCGTAGCTGATGCTCTCAGCAGAGACCCCTTTGCAACAACAGTCAGCCATAGGCTGATCACAGAGCAGTACAGTCACCTCCTTGCTGAAGCTGAGAGTGTCAGTTCTGAGGGAATACAAAATGCATTCCGGTTGAAGGTCCAAGGTCAACGCGTGGACACACCACCTTTCCGCACCACAGGACTGCAGACGCCCTCGTCTCAGCCTGGGTGTGATGCTATGGATGTTAAGGCAATCCTGGATTTTCACAGTGAGTGGGATCTGGCTGCTGAAACAAGGGCTGTGGAACTGTTCCAGTCTGTTCAGGACCTAGTGTGGCCAGGACAGGAGTCATTTCCTGTGTCCACACTAGAGGAACTCCAGCATAGCCAGGAACTTGATCCCAGTATTTCAAAGATCTTACCATTTGTCACAAGGAGAAGGCGACCTTCCAGGCGTGAAAGGGCAGGATTTGATGTGAAAGCCATGGTGTTCTTTAAACAGTGGGAAAGGCTTAGGATCCAAAATGGAGTTCTCTATCGGATCACAAAGGACCCCCTGAGTAAACAAAGGAGACATCAGTTTGTTTTGCCTGACAGTCTCAGAGCAAAGGCACTGAATGGTGTCCATGATATTGCAGGACATCAGGGGCAAGCGAAGACTTTATATCTGGCAAGACAACGGTTCTTTTGGCCGAAGATGGAGTCTGATATAAAAGAGTCAAATGCTGTCAAAGATGCATCCTGGCCAAAACACCAGAACCCTCTGCTCGAGCCCCACTTGAGAGCATCAGAACCTCCGCCCCTATGGAGCTGGTGTGTTTGGATTTTTGGAGTGCGGAGGATAGTAAGCAACGCTCAGTAGATGTTCTTGTCCTTACAGATCATTTCACTAAGCTAGCCCATGCCTTCCCTTGCACAAACCAGACTGCAAAGCAGGTGGCTAAGAAACTATGGGACCATGTTTTCTGTGTGTATGGGTTTCCTGAGCGGATTCACTCCGATCAGGGGGCAAATTTTGAAAGTGAGCTCTTGGCAGAACTGCTCAAGTTTTCAGGGGTCTCCAAATCCCATACTACGGCATACCATCCCATGGGCAATGGAGGGACTGAGAGGTTTAATAGGACACTTGGCAACATGCTTAGGTCCTTGCCCCTCAGAGAAAAGAACAAGTGGCCTCAACAAATACAAAGTCTGACATTTGCATATAATGCAACTGTACATGAGACCACAGGTTTTGCCCCATTTCAGCTCATGTTTGGCCGCATCCCGAGGCTCCCCGTTGATGTGATGTTTAAACAGGTGCTCTGTGATCCTGTAGTTGTGGATCAAAAAAGTTATGTGAAAACACTCATGTCACATCTTCATGAGGCAGCTAAGATTGCCCAGACTCATGCCATCAAGGAACAAGACAAACAGGCAAAAGGATATAACAGCAAAGTAAAGGGCACTCATCTGAACATAGGAGACAGAGTACTCATTGCAAATAAGGGTGAAAGAGGAAAGAAGAAACTTGCTGACAAGTGGGATGCAACAGTGTACACAGTCAGAGACAGAAATCTGCAGACTCACACATACAAGTTGGAAGATGACAGAGGCAACATAAAGGTGGTACATCGCAACCTGGTTTTAAATATCAGCTTCCTGCCAGTAGTGACTGCTGAACTGTGTGACACTGGATCAGAGGGAGGGTCATGTGCGTCAGACCAGTTAGATTCCTTGGATGAGGAGACTGCAGAGGACAGGACCAGTGCTTGGATCAACTCAGATGATGATGAGAGTCAGGAGACCCTGAGTGAGGGACTCTCAGGATTGGGCAAGACAAGTCAACAAGCTCCAGAGGTGGTTGCAGGGGATTCAACCCAGTGTTCCCTGGTAGGAGAGGACTGCCCAGACAGAGACACAGACTTGGACAGTTTGGTAGCAGAACCTGACTTGGACTCCCCGTCTGTGTTAGACACACTTTCAGAAACTGCACTCACTCACTCACATCCATCAGACACAGATCGTGATGCACACACCAAGCCCCTATCAGTAGTCCCTGTGCATGTCGCCGACACGCAGATGCCTCCAACGGATGTATGTCATGATGTGGGTCCACAAGGACAGCCACGGGCAGGCCCGGACAATGTTGTCATGACGCGAGCTGGCCGAGTTAGTAAAAGAGTTAATCGACTCATTGAGTCCATGGTTCAAAAGCCTTTTGGCTTTAAGCGTTTGGCAAATTCAGTTAGCAGAAGGTCTCAGTCTCTTCTTACGCTGTTTTAAGTAAACCCAGGTGTCTAGAGATCTTTCTGTATTTTGATTCTACGGGACAGTATCCTTATGGCACAATTAAATACATAGTGTCTTTTTAAGGTATTGATGTGTGTGGATGGCTGGGAATGTGTGTGGTGTAAATGGCATCACACTGATCTAAGAAAGGCTGAGGCCTGATCACCCTCATGCTCTTTCTGAACCTATCTGGTAGGTGGCTTATACAGCTGATACTAGAGCTTATAGCTCGGAGGTTTAAACCCGTGCCCAGGAGCCATAAATTCTGTAGATTTGTCCCTGTGTTCCAATTAGATTGTTCACCTGACTGTTCTGGATTTTGGTGAAATCTAGGAGGGGTGGATGTAACGGGTGTATTAAAAAATAATTTATATTTCACCAAAGGTCCATCCTGCAGTGTTATCTCGCTTTGTCAGTATTGGTTATGTATATGTATTTATTTATATATGTTTATTTTCTGTATTTATATTTTGGGAGCTTTTATTTTGTTTGTGTGACCTTTGACTTCCCACGAAGTCACTTCCTGTAGCTGCGCGCTATTTTCCTCAGTCGCCGAGAGGCCCCGCTGAGGAGAGGTGAGCATACGCTAGTGTTCTCAGTTACAGAGCGAATAAACACAGTTAAAGTAACTAAAATTCTGGGAGAATAAATCCACCCAGCTGGCAAAGTGAGAGCTGACTCCTCTGGTCATTCGCACAACACAACGCAGAGAACTAATGGCAATAAGAGTTTAAGGCCAGACCGGCTACATATGGACCTGCAGCGGAGTTTAAGCCCAGACACGGCTAGTGACGTCAGACTTAAAGACCGGATAAGGAGCTGGCTCGCGTTGTTCACTTTAAAGAGTCGGCTCTAAGAGCCGTTTCGTTCGCGACCGACACATCACTACACAACACCTGGAGCTCAGGGGGCAAAACAATGGCATGAGTGCTGCTGTTTGACTGAGGAAGAATAAAGGAGTCGTGGTAAGACAATCACATGACCACTTAAAGACAAAGCAACAAGGTGACATATACCAGGTTTTAAATTGTGTTGATAGGCCAGTAAAACCAGAGTCATGATAAACAAGATATACGCGGCGTTTTTTCCTCAATAGTTTCGTCACGTTTGCTGTCTAAGGACAGCGCAGCGAGCGCTCTCTGCTTATGAGCAAAAAAACCCTGCCCTTTCGTGTTGGTGGAAAAATGCACCATGGCGACCAATCAAAAAATCATATGGCAACATGACATTTGGTTGCTTAGAAAGAGGGGGAAGTTTTAGGAGTGGCGTGCTGTCTTGTGTAGTTAGCGTGTAGTGTTGTGGATAGTTTTGTGTTGTGTGTCAGAACAATGAGGCGACTGCTGTCTCCAGGTAGAAACAGGAGTGATACACCTGCTGCTGTCAGACCTGCAGGTATCAGGCTGTGATGTTGTTTGCAGAACTTGTGCATAGGATTTTAAAACTGACATTTTATATTTGCATTTAAAGTTATGAAATATGATTCAATAAACATGTTTGTGGTTGTTACAGTAAAAAAATATCACTTTTTTCTACTCAGATTTTATGTTTTTTGTCTGATTTAGATCAATTGTGTTAACACAGTTTGTCAAAATGAAAACATGACTGTAAATTCAGACACGTGAGGTTGTGCTGATGAGACCAAACAAGGCAAATAAATAGTTTTTAAAGGTGAAATGTGGAGGAAACATCAGAAATAGTTAAAAATGGCCAATTCTACCCTGGACCCCAGAGGGTTAAACTTTTTTTTTTAAAGTAACGTAATAGTTACTTTTCAAGTAATTAATTACTTTTAGAATATTGTAACTCAGTAACTAACTCAGTTACTTTTTTGAAGAAGTAACTAGTAGCTATAATTAATTACGTTCTCAAAGTAACTTGCCCAACACTGGTCATTAGTCAGCTGTGTACTCACTGGTCTGCCATTATCATCCTCATCAGTCTGTGTACTTAAGTCCTTAGTTTCCTCCAGTTCATTATGTTGTTGTCGTCGTCCCTGTGCGAGTGTCTTCAGTTCAGCCAGCCAGTCAGTCTTCGTTCATGTTCTCTTCATTCATCCACTATAATCTTCTCTCATCGCTAATCAATGAGTCCTACGTTTGAGTCCTCTTTTCCTTCTCTCCACACCACGAAGCCCTGACAGACACTGTTACTGAACAGTCATGAAAAACTTTAATAATACTGTTTGTTTAAAGAAAACTTTAACATATTTAAACGATGCCATCTCTGTGCGGTTAGTAAATGGTGAAATAAAAATTGTAGGCTTTTACAAGTCAGCAAGTGCAAAAAGGTGTGAGAGAAACCCTGCAGCTCAGCTCTAGAGTATGATTTCGAGGAGCCCATGTAGAACCTTTGAACCTCTGACTGTTGTATAAGATCGAAGAACTGCGATTTTTAAATATATTCTTGCAATTTTTTTCTTTCACAGGGTTATGAGATCAATGCAGTAATGCTAATATGTTAATTTTCCATTAGGCTGGACACTGAGCCACTAACTTTGCTGGATGGATTTCAGGACTGTGAAAACTTCCCAGCTTGTGTCATTACAAAGGAGAAGGTCAGTAAACATGAGACAAAAAATGACCACATGAACACTTAAACCCCCGCGGAGCCATCATTTTGCGTTTCTACCTTTAAAAGCCAGAGAGCAGTCAAATGCTGGAAGTGGAAGCTAAATTGGCTAGTCATTCATATGTATATTAGGTTGTTACCTAGGAATTCTGGAGGGAGGGGAGTGGGGGAAATAAATCTCCAAAAGTCACCAACTTGGAGTGTTTCAGTTTGCCATCTTAGGGAGAAATCAACACACATGGGTGTAGGTCCTTTGTTGCTGAGATTTATTGATGAAAACAGTACAAAAAACCAACCATTTGTACACATATTTACAAATAATAATAAAAAGCGAGTGAGTACATTACAACATTTTCAGCAATCACTCACAATCCTGGCACTGCCATGGTATCTGTAGTCTGCATTTACCACATGTGTATCTGTAGCAGTGAACACATCGCACAGTGGCCTGATTTTTCTTGCATCATGTGGAGGTCCATGAACCAATGAACATGCTCCGTTTGCTGTGCATGTTGAATAGTCCATTCTTGAATGCTATGAAGCATGTCAAGAGTGATGAAACACAGGAAGCTCTGAAGGCGACTCGAGATACTTCTCCTGGCCTTAGCCGTTGGCTCTCCATCTGCAGCGTACGCTTCTATCGGGGTGAAAGGGAGACAGGTCCCCACCTGTTCTTCACGCCACACTGTGCCATCTTTCGCTGTCTCAGTCCCCAAACAAGCTCTCTTTTTCGACTCTTGATCACTCTTGACATGCTTCATAGCATTCAAGAATGGACTATTCAACATGCACAGCAAACGGAGCATGTTCATTGGTTCATGGACCTCCACATGATGCAAGAAAAATCAGGCCACTGTGCGATGTGTTCACTGCTACAGATACACATGTGGTAAATGCAGACTACAGATACCGTGGCAGTGCCAGGATTGTGAGTGATTGCTGAAAATGTTGAAATGTACTCACTCGCTTTTTATTATTATTTGTAAATATGTGTACAAATGGTTGGTTTTTTGTACTGTTTTCATCAATAAATCTCAGCAACAAAGGACCTACACCCATGTGTGTTGATTTCTCCCTAAGATGGCAAACTGAAACACTCCAAGTTGGTGACTTTTGGAGATTTATTTCCCCCACTCCCCTCCCTCCAGAATTCCTAGGTAACAACCTAATATACATATGAATGACTAGCCAATTTAGCTTCCACTTCCAGCATTTGACTGCTCTCCGGCTTTTAAAGGTAGAACGGTAGAAGCCTGGAAATCCAAGTTTAATAGATTAAACAGTGCTGAGAAGAAAGACATTGTTTCTAATGACGAACTTCATTAGAACTAAAATAGAACTTGATTAGGCTGATAAAGATAAGCATTTCCTTCCACTCAGTATCTGTATCTTTTTTTTTTCCTAAAACGGCACAAAACATGAATTCATCGTGAATACAACACAACAAAGAAAAAGAGTTCAAATGACAAACACCATTACCAACGGACACAATACAACAGACAGCTCATAGTGGTAGCTGGGTTTGCTACGAGGAGATGTTGAATTTTTGTATTTGTCACACTTAAGTACAGGTCGACATATCAGAGCAGTAATCACTTAGTTATCCGGTTGTTCAGTCTGACGTCACTAGCCGTGTCTGGACCTAAACTCTGCTGCAGGTCCATATATCAAACGATCACTATGGCATTACTGAGAGTTGAAAAACTGTCTAAAGTCTTTCATCTTTAATAAAATGATCAGCGTTCTGCTCTACCAGGTGTAACAATTGAGTTTAACATCCAGGCATCCATGAAAATGGAATTTATGACATTTAACGGAGTTAGAAGTTAGCAGGGAGTTAGCTCGCTAGCTTCTATCTAAATACAATATAGCATGTCCTGACTGCGGGGTTTTGGAAACAAATTAAAACGTACAGCTCTGTTATCACTTCCAACATAAATGAAGACAGAAAACTAAACAGCAGTGACGTTTGTAGGGTTACTGAAGTTGGGCTAGCTGGTATATAATGATGTGCTACGTGACCGCTAGCGACACAGCTATGTTAGCATAATATAAACAAGCTAACTTTTTTTCCACTCGATAAAAGTTAACGTGAGTGTTCTCGGTGGTCAGGAACAAATGTAATCGCATGGCAGGATGCTGTAAAAGGACCAAACTTCAGCCAGGAGAACAACTGAGATAATCCATCCACAATACGAGGTTAGTCACTTATATCATGCTGCATGGGCTGGGCTGTAGTTACATCCTAAGGTTTTAAAAACTGAGCTTAAATAAATGATTAGCGGTAATAAAAGCCGAGGGAGGTCAACAGTGATCACTGACTGTTTTAGGAGCTTTTTGAGATTAAATAGAAGAAAATACAAAACATTAAACATGTTAACAACACAAAAGCCATAAACGCAGACTGCTTTAGGCCCGGAAGTAGGATTCGTCGTGTCATCACTGAACAACCGGATTACACAATGTTGTACTACTTGCTGTATGCACTTGTTGGTTGTAAGCTTAATGTGATGCTCAGCCACATCTTTCAGCTGTCTGTGAATTTGGGATTATAAAGAATTCATAGTTTTGCATTAAAATGTCACACTTCACAGAACATTTTTACCCATCGAGACCCTCAAAGCGCTTTACAATTCCACTATTCATTCACTCTCACATTCACACACTGGTGGAAGCTACAATTGTAGCCACAGCTGCCCTGGGCCAGACAGACAGAAGCTAGGCTGCCAGTTCGCGCCATCGGCCCCTCTGGTCAACACCAGCAGGCGGTAGGTGAAGTGTCTTGCCCAAGGACACAACGACCAAAACAGACAGAGAAGGGGAATGAACCGGTAAACTTCCGGTTACAAGACAAACTTCCCAACCCCCTGAGCCACGGTTGCCCATGGGAAGCAGTGTCTTTCAAGCTTAGGCAGCGGTGTTTTGCATTTCTAATACCAGCCCTATACTCACTATGAAAGGCAACTTGCTTCCTCTCCACACTGGAACACTAACAACTCTCAATGTATATTTTTATGGCCAGCAGAGATGGGCAGTAACGCGTAACGCGTTACTGTAATCCGATTACTTTTTTCAAGTAACGAGTAAAGTAAGGGATTACTATTGCAAAAATGGTAATTAGATTACCGTTACTTTCCCGTAGGAACGCTGCGTTACTGCGTTACTAAAACCGTAATTTTTTGCGAGAATGTCTCACGACAGTGACGTAAGCGAGTGCGACGTTCGTGACAACAGCTGTGTGCAGATCAACAATGGATCACATATCGAGTGCAGAGAGAGTATGAGCGTGCAGCGTTTAAAGCGTGGAAGTACTGACCTTACTTTGAGTTTGATTCCATAAAAAGTGACAAAAACATTAGTGTCCGCTGTGCGTGGGAAGAAAACTTCTTTTTACAGCGAAAAAACCCCTAAACTTCCAGCAAGCACCGAGTAGCTACGACGTAATGGGAAACTCACAGAGAAACTCGCGGATTCTTCCACTGACCGCGGCACACCTGCACCAGGGTAAACCTCCGCCTACCCCACTCCTGCTTTACAGGTGAAAATAGAGCAACAGGACCGCTGAGTCTTTGACTTTATTTATTTTCTGCTGTGTTTTACTTGCATCTATTTGAAAGACTGAGTGTAAACACAAAAAATATTTTATTTTATTTTATGTGCTGGAATGTGCAGAAAATAGGTTTAAATGTTAAACTAATTTCTTCCAGTCAGAGAATGTTGCAGATAATTAAATTTTTGCTTGATGCATAAAGTTAAAAGATTAAAACTAATAAAACAAGTTTTAAAAAGAGACTTTTCCATTTGATTACATTTTGTATGATGGATTATGCAGAAAAAGTAGAATTGGGCTGAAAGATCTATCGCTTTATCACCTCTTCAGGTTGTAAATCGTGTTTTTAAAAAGTAGCTAAGTAACTAAGTAACTAATTACTTTTGAAAATAAGTAATCAGTAAAGTAACGGGATTACTTTTTGGGGGAAGTAATCAGTAATTAGTTACTGATTACTTTTTTCAAGTAACTTGACCAACACTGATGGCCAGCAGCCTTAATTAGCTCCCATCAAAATGGATGCAAGTGCAACACAACTATAATTTACTACGTCTCACCAAATGCCTGTTACTTCCTCTCAAGTCCTGCCATCAAATCAAATCCCTCTTATTGTCACATCACATGTGCAGGTACACTGGTACAGTACATGCGAGTGAAATTCTTGTGTGCCAGCTTCACAAGCAACAGAGGTGTGCAAAAATAAACCACAAGAACAAGCAAAATATAAGAATGGCTAAATGGCTAAATCTGAGAGTTTGCATCTGGCTCTGCATTAGATTCACCTGATGTCCATCAGTCAGGGTTCATTGCAATCACTTTATAATATTATGTGCACATAAGAAACTCAGTGCAGGTATTACAATAAAAACACAAAACCTTTCGAAAGCAGTCGTGTAAACATCCCTAGTCTCAGTAAACGCATCATCAGGAAAGCTGGGATTACAAATTTAACCCAACTAACAAACACGAAGAATATTTCCTCCATATTTTTGTATCATTTGTAGTTAGCTTTCCAAATTCAGAAAATAATTTCAGTTAGTTCTTAGTTTAGTTTTAATTCACTATAATTAGCCTGGTATGCAGGTCACTTATGTTACCTGTTGCTGGTCTTCACTGATGACAGCTGATCAGGCCCCTTCTTTTCATTATCTACCTTCTTCCCCTTGGACACATTTTTCATAAATACAATATTCAGTTTCACTGTTATGCTGATGACACCCGGCTTTATCTGTCCACTAAACCTGCTCTCTCCCCGGACCTCCCTCACCCTCTGTTTAGACGAACTCAGAGCTTCTCCTGTTCAGCACTGAACCAACACTATCCAGAACTAATAGCTTCTACTACAATCAATAACTCGCCACTCTCCATTTCCCCATGTGTGAAAAGTCTGGGTGTTATCTTTTAACTCCCACATCAATAACATCCCTCGGTCTGCATATTTCCAACTCTGTAACATTAATCATCTCCGTGCTTTTCTCTCCCCACATGCCGCTGCTAGTCTTGTTCATAGCCTGGTCACTTCCTGGATCGATTACTGCAACTCTCTTCTTTTTGGTCGTAGTCAAAAATCTATCCATCAGCTTCAACGTGTCCAGAACTCTGCTGCTCGTATTATCACCAGGACCCCTTCTATGCACCACATCACCCCTGCTCTGCAGCTTCACTGGCTTCCGGTTAAATACCGCATCAATTTCAAGATACTTTTGTGCACATTCAAGGCTACCCATCATCTCTCGCCTTCATACCTCTCTGACCTGGTTCACATTACCATTCCTGCTCGGTGTCTCAGATCCTCCTCCTCTCTTTCTCTTTCCATCCCTTCCCCCCCGGCTAGCCACCGTGGGGCGCTGGGCTTTCTGCTGCTCTGCCCCCCGTCTTTGGAACTCCCTTCCTCCTGAGATACGAAACATCACTTCCCAGACTCAAAACTCACCTGTTCACACTAGCCTATTCCACATAAGCTTTTCCATACTGCTACTTTAATTTAGTTTATCTATTTGCTCTGTTTTATCCTTATTATTTTCTAAATTATGTTTGTTGCTGTTATTGCTTGTGTACAGTGTCCTTGAGTGTTTTGAAAGGCGCTTTCTTAAACAAAATGTATTATTATTATTAGTAGTAGTAGTATTAAATAATGTGAGTGTCTGGCTCAAACTGTAGGTTTACATAAACAAAACAGATTGTTAAGATTATATCTAGAGATCCAAAAAAAGTTCACAAATTTCATCCTATAGAAATTAACTGAGACCAAAACAGTTATCCTGGAGCTCTCTCTCATTTCAGTCTTTGCTTCATTTTTCAGGACTTTAATGCCTTCTTGGCACATATCGACAAACAGAAGGTACAAGACTGGCTGCTGGGTGCTTCAGAGATCTCCCACAGCTACAGCCAAAAACTTCTGATCATGACCGACAGAGAAAAATCCACCAGTGACAGAGTCCAGCAGGAATACGGCAAGGATCCTCATTACTCCGTGAAAGTCACCAAGGACTGCCTGTTCAACGACACCTGTGTACCAGCAGCAGACAGATACACTGTAGTGAAAATATTTGGAAGTGTTTCAGAAGATGGACAAACTGTGTCTGGACTTGATGGATCTTCACTTGCAAAGCTGATGTTGAAACCATCTCTGGAAGCGGCTCCAGTTTTCTCTCTCGATGGAAACACAACCACACAGTTCCACCAGAACTTCATTCGGGTTTTTATGCTCCGCGGCCTCCAAACAGTCTTAGAAACCAACCAGAACAATCAGCAGATTTACCAGGTGATGGATCGACCTGACTCAGTTTCCAGCTACAAAATCCCACAAAGACCAGCTGATCACACCACACAGTATGACCACCAGCAGATCATAATGATGGAAAATGATCCTGTGGTCAGAAGAGCTGCTGAATATTTGTATGAGAAACATCCAGCAGTTAGTTCTGTCTATGTTCTTGATGAAAACCAAAGACCCAAACTGATCCACGGTGAACCAGTGTCTCTGTCAGAGGACAGCAGACTGGTGCTGGTAGGTCATGGTGAAAAAGACAACGCAAGAGAAATGAGACTGTCAGGATACAGTTCAGGAGAGGTGGCACAAATCATCGAAAGGACAAACAGAGGCAGCGATAAAATCAAAACAACGAGTGTGGTGGCCTGTGAGGTCGGATCAGACCAACGATTCATAGAAACTCTGCTGAGGGACCTCCATAAAAAGAACATCAAGACAGAGCTTCATGTGAGGGACGCTCTCGTCCAAGTCCCACACACAGGAAGGAAAATCACTCAGGAAATCTCTCCAGAGGGGCTGCAATGGAGACATAAAGACAACAGCAAGAAAATGGTAGCAACCCTTGATAGAAACGGAGATGTAATAATGAGAAATGAGCCTGGAAGTAAAGGAGAGGCTGTTTTTACCAATGAAAGAAACTTTCTGGGTGGACGAAAAAACAGGGGAAACAAAAAACCAGAACAAAATTTTATAAGAGAAGACAGCTGGCCAGATGAACCGAAGAGATTTGTTAACCCAGATGTTTTCCCGAACATTGACCAAAATAAAGTTCCCGAGATTAAATCTGCCATTGATGAGCTTCAGGCTCTGTCTTGGGGAATCTTTCACTCAGATCAACCAGTACCAGAGAAAATCAAAGTCAACAACCAACAAATAGAAGAATATGTAATAGGAAAAAGAAGACAAAGGACTGTAAACGGGAGAACTGAAAATTATATAGACTGGCTAAATAATGATGGTGAAAAAATACAAGTCCTTAATGAATGTTATCAGATTAATTCAGGGAAAGACATTAAAAATATAATTCATCACTTTGCAAAGAATGGAGAAACAAGGACAACATACCTGAAGATCAATAACTGGATATATGAAGTTGAGCATAAAAAACTGTACGTGTTCCTGGTTGGAAAATGGCTTGACAACAATCAAAGAGACGAAGACGCTGAGATTGCTAAGATTAAGAGATGTATTAATGCACAGGTGGGCAGAGAAAGTTACACAGACATGAAAAACAACATTTTAACAAACAATAGAAATAGCCAAAACAAACAACAAAAACAAATCTATGCTGAATATGTGGGAAATATTTTTCGTGGAGAGCACGCACATGTCAACCAAGGACTATCCACTGAGGCCTGGTTCACAACATATTTCACTGCATCAGTTATAAGTGAATCTGTGAGAAATTTCCGAACATTCCCTTTGACACTTATGGCCTTGGATATGGCTTTAAATCAATATGACTCAGCTGGCCTGGATTTCTTCTTTGACAATCACCCAATGGCAAGAGGAGGAAGCTGGGTTGACCCAGAAAAACGGGGATTCACTAACTCAAGAGAAGAGTTCTTAAAATTGGAATATGACCTGTTTGATAAGTGGAGTAAAAATGGTAATGTAGATGAATGGATTGATATGATAGCAACTGATTACAAAATATTTACAGAAAACGCAAACACAAAAGCTGATTACAAGAATTACAAAGAAAAATTTGAGCAATCTCCCAGCATCGTAGATATATCTGAAGATATTATGAAAACTTCCACATCTGGAACACTGGGAGGATACGATGATGGCTACGTCACAAGGCGTGACTTGAATTCCGCCTCAGAATTCGAGAATACCTTCAAACATGAATCCTATTTCTCTAGAACATCTGCATCGTTAACTGAAGAGGTCCATGCTGCACTAATGGCAAGATATGGTAAAAATCTGGCAAGAATGCGTCTTCAGGAGGGATCGGCCCGAATGGAAAACGGACAGTTTGTATGTGAGCTCGTGTCAGAGAGAGCTGGTGCTGAGCCCGAGGAGTTCAGGGTCGATTTATCTCCACAGAGTCAACATTACAGTGAAAAGATGTGGAAGAACATTGAGACATCAGTGCATGAGATGGAGCAGCACAGTTCAGCAGCCTCCCATCAGGTCAACAAACATGTAGAGAGGACTGGAACTGCTGTTGGAGCTTTGGGCCTGATGCTGGGACTGAAAGGAGCTGCTCGTGCCTTTGAAGAGGGAAACATCAAAGATGGTGTGACGGGGTCTCTGCAGACGGCTCATGGAGTGACGGCTATGACAACATCTGCTATTGCAAGCAAAGCTCTGACTTCAAACACAAGAATCGCAAAAGCTGCAGCAACAATCATGAGGAGCCCTGCAATGAAGCGTGCTATGACAGTTATACCAATAGTGGGAATTGGATTTGGGATCTACAGTGTGGCAGAAGATTTTAGAAGAGGAGATGCACTGGGATACATTGATGCTGCATTAGATATTACCATGACTGTGTTAGATGTTGTTGAGCTTGCTCAGCCTGAACTGGCACCTTTCATCGCACCTATAAATCTGGCTCTATCAGTAGTGCGGATGGCCATTGATGATGTTTATATGGGCATCCAGAATGAACTGAACAGCCTCCCAGCGGACGCTGGAGTTTTGGACAAAATAGCTGCTGTTTTTGTTGGCTTGGGAAAAGGGATCATGCACTTTGCTATACATGTGGCTAGTGTGTTTTATGACTGGCGTTATGATGAAATTGAGGAGGGACGAAGACTTGTTGCACAGATCTCAGATTATCACCAATATTATAAAGTCACAAAGCAACAGGATGGAACGACTGCCATTGATTTTGCTGCTGGCGCCTCCTCCTGGAATGGAGGAGGTATTAACTTCTGCCTCGCTGATGAGGGTCAGTCTGAGCTCTGCATGGACTATTTTGTTTCTCGTGATGAGAGTCCAAGAAGACAATGCTGGAGCATTAACACAGATGGAAGCAAAGATATAATTCTTGGTCTGGGAGAGTCACATGGATTAGAGCACGCGACATATGAAAGAAAAATACTCATGTTCATACCAGCTGGATCTGTGACAGTGGTTTCAGGTTATAAAACTCTTTCCTATTCGAGGTACGGGACATACAGGGGAAACAGAGACTCTAATCGATTTTTTGCAGTTCAGAAATCACAGGACGAACACATGATTGAAGTCATGTTGAGCTACTATTACAGACTTCATGGGGAACCAGGGGATGACACATTCTTCCTCGGTCCACAGAGAAGTTATGTCGAAGGCTCAGGAGGAAGGGACACCTACATCATTCCTGAGAATGGAGGGAAAACGATCATTAACAACTACGATCCCTCCAGAGCACAAGACACTCTGCATTTCAGTGTCGACTACAGCCACATTTCTGTGTCTAAATCAGGAAACGATGTTGTGCTGATGTATGAGGGCAGTCATACTGTAAGAATACAAAACTGGTTTTTAGGAGAAGATTATCGTCACATGAACATGATGTCAGGAGACGGAGTCTTATTTGAGATTTCCTCCACGGTGGTTTCTTCAGTTCAGCTGGTGGCCAGAGGAATTAACAAGATGTTCGAGGCACGCGGTGCAGTTGTTGATGCATCACAGCCACTTTTACGCACAGTTACAAACATCTTTGGGTCTCAGTATGGTGATGAACTCATTGGAAATGGAGAAAGGAACCTGATAGATGGGGGAGGAGGGCGAGATCGTCTGATTGGTGCTGAAGGAGAAGACATTTACATGGTGAAAGGCAGAAAACGTTCCTCTGTGCTCATTGAAAATTACTCCAGAGACGAGAAAACTGACCTGGCCATCATAGAAGCAAATCTTCATACGTTTCGAGTCAGAGTAGAATGTGATGATGTTCATCTGGTGGCTCAACATGGCAGCACTCTTCTTCGTGTTACTGTAGTGAACTGGTTCAGGTCATCAGCACACAGACACTTGCTGTTCATCACAAAGGATCTGATCACCTTCACAGTGTCAGATAACAAAGCTGACTGCCTGCAGAGGAACATCTTCACCACATGTATAAAGAGCCTCAGCATTGACTACAGCAGCTCCCCGTCTCCTCTGGAGGTGGACCTTGAGAAGGATGAGGCTTTGGACAGCGTGACAGAGATCCGCGGGTCAAACTATAACGATGTCATCAAAGGAAACAAAGAACACAACGTTGTCGTCCCTGGATTAGGAGATGATTTCATTGAGGGGAGAGGAGGAGAGGACTGGTACGTTATCACAGCAGGACAAGGAGTGAAAACCATCAACAATCTATCACCAGATCTAACCTTGGACCTGCTCTTCCTTAAAGAACAATATCAGGATATAACATGTAGATGTGAAGGTCAGAGCATCATCATTCGGGTACACGGCAGAAGAACTGTTATTTTACAGAACTGGTTTAAATCAAAGAATTATCAGCACCTGCAGATCAAGACCAGTGATGGAGTAACAGCTGAACTGAAGCCCAGCATCAGCAGCTGTGGATGGGATTTAATGCTGCCTTTAACCATCGACTACAGAAACCAGAGATGTGAAACCTGTCTGGGGAAATGGATGAAACTCAGTGACTCAGTGAAAGAAATGTACGGCTCCTCAGGATTTGACGTCATGGTTGGAAACAGCAATGATAATTTACTGGATCCACACACCGGGGGGGCACTGATGATAGGAGGGGAAGGCAAAGACACTTACATAATCAAACATGTGGATGAAAGCATAATCATTGATAACTTTGCAGAAGATCAGAAAACTGACACTGTGCTGGTAGATATGGATTTCCTTGATGGAAGTCGAGTCATACTGTACTCAACAAGAAATAATGTTCATGTTAGAATCATGAAAAAAGAGGGAATATTAAAATTCATTCTTTTCAATTACGGTAATGATGAAAAATATCAGCATCTAGAATTTCAGAGCTCTGATGGCGTCCATTTCAAACTCAAGTCTCTAAACTCAGCTGGAGACGACTCTTTCTATCAGGTAGAAGCTTTCAAAGTGACTCTCACACAGTCTCCGGTGGACTGTCGTTTGGACCTCAGCGCTCAGAGAAATCTGTCAGAGGTTCACACAGTGCAAGGCTGCCCCTCCCAGTCGAATGTTATAATAGGCAACAACCGAGACAACGCTCTGATTGGTGGGTGGAAGGACGACGCCTTGGATGGAGGTGATGGAGATGACACGCTGGTAGGAGGAAATGGAGCTGACATCCTGATTGGTGGGAGAGGAGACGACACTCTTTATGGTGAAGATGGAAATGACACACTGATGGGAAACTCTGGCCAGGACGTCTTCCTTCCTGGACCAGGAGCTGATCTGGTGGACGGAGGTCCAGGCAGAGACTCGGTTCTCTATCGGGGTGATCATGAGAAGGGTGAAGGGGTTTATGTTAACCTGCTGACGGGCCAAGGCCACCATGCTGACGCTGAGGGCGACGTGTTGAAGGATGTGGAAACTGTGATCGGCACCATCTATTCGGACATCTTAGTGTCTGGTTATGAAAGTTCTCTTCTCAAAGGCTCAGATGGTAACGACATCTTGGTGTCCACTGGTGGAGATTATCTGGTTGGAGGTGATGGAAATGACATTTACATGTTCACTTTCAGCAACGGCTCAGTCACCATAGACAACTGTGCGACAGACAACGCCACAGATGTCTTGTATTTAGCGTCCCAGTCAACGCTGGCATGTGACTATCAGGTTTCATCTGAGAAAGTTATTCTGACTTTTTATGGAACCAACCAAGAAGCTATGAAGATTTCTCTAAGGGGCTGGATCAGTGACAACAATGAGTGTGGGCACCTGAAGCTGGTTCTGAGAGAAACTAATGTTTCAGTGGATCAACTGCTCCAAGAATGTCAGTCACGATGAGTAAACGGTGCTTTGCTTGTCAGTCATCTGCTGAAAAATCTGGTGGTGTTTTAATAAAAAAAATGTAAATCAATGCATTTTAGTGTAAAAATGCTACAAAGTGTTTTACATGCTAAAGTTTCCTGAAACTGTGCAAAACGACTTAAACATTTTTGTATGGTTCTTTAATTATGCTAAGCCTGAAATCAGCCTTCAGAAGACAAAAAGAAGATGTTGAAATGGCACAAATAAATTGTAAACCTTTTCCGTGTTACAATTGTGAGTTAATATCTATTAATGCATCGTTTTTTTCTTGAAATGTTTATCCATCCATCCTTCCATTTTCCTCCAATTACTGGAGGTGGGTCGTGGCGGAAACAGCCTCAGCAGTGTGTAAGACCCGACCTGACATATAGACACAGACACAAACATGCATTCCCACCCTCATGCACACATATACAAACACTCAGCACTCACCCAACGTAGGGATAGACATACATGGACACTGTACACACAATCACACTCCCCACACAAACTCTATACCTCAGGTCCAGGTACCCTCGCCCCTGGAGGGGGAAACGGCACCTAGACCCAGGAGATGCTACCCTTTCCCCCGGGGTGGAGGCAGGAAACCGCCGTTTACGTGTGGATGAAAGGTGCAAACGCATAGAAAAATCTGTGTTTTCAAAAATACCCGTGTAGGTGTGGACGCAGCCTCAGTGAAAATCAGTCAGTGTTTTAGAAGGAAGTAGAGAAATATAACAGCCTTTCATTCCTAATGTGTGGTGTAGCAAACATTTTGTGCTGCTTTTGCCCTTTGTCATCTTTCTGGTTACATATTTTACGATAATCGTGTCAAAGTATAGAAATGTAACATTGGCATAGATAAAGTTCTGCTTTGTATGTGGATTTGTGACGCTTCTTCTCCTTTTACCCAAGTTATATTCATAATCTAGGTAAAACAGAAGTAAAGCAAACCTTATAATTACCTGCTAAAAATGTGTTCTGATGTGTTCTGTAGAAGAACTTTAGATTTGTCCATTATTGGAAGATCAGCTCCTTCGGTTTTGTGTAGGTCCGTATTTGTCAAGGATCATTTTTTCCAAATCTCAAATACTTGTTAACTAAACATTTATGAAACTAAATGTACAGATAATAAATAATTGTTTGGCCAACCTTGCTTAAACAATAGTGAGGCTTAGGGGCCCAGATGTCAAATGGGATTAGGCTTACATCCATGGAAGCGGAAAAAGAATGGGATTATTAGGATTTTCCGAGCCTGTCAGTGTCAGTTTCTCTCTCATGGCTTGGGGGAACTCTTTTGATGACGTTTGATGTCAGAGCAAATGTTGATGAATAGTTACCTACGTCACAACTACTATGGGGTTTTCTCCCAGTGGGCTGACTATTCCTTTGCATGGGTACACAGACGATCTATCACTGGCTCTGTCTGCTTTATCTTTCCGAGCCCTGCAATAAGCCCTACATGAGCAGTGTTCTGACGCACCACATGTCGCATGATATCAAGCCTCCACTGATGTATTGTTCACTAACAGTGACAATGTTACCAGCACAAGCATAGACTAAGTTTCATATTATTCACACACACAGACATGTTTGTGTGTATGTGTGTTGTTATTGGGAGGGACTATCAGCATTTATGTCAGCGGTCACAAAGACAAAATACTGCAAGTACATAATAATCAGTCTAATCTGATAAAAACTGCTTCAAAGGTCGGGCACCATTCCCCCAAAATACAGTCATATTTCTATATATCTGCAAAATTTCAAAACATTACTGCTTCATTCAGGAGCAATGCTTCTGCGTCACCATGCTAACTGGACAAGTCAAAAAGAAACACAGCTGGAGTTACAGTCAGGGGGAAAACAATGATTTGAACCCCAGCTGATGTTGTCAGTTTGGCCAGCTGATCATTGCAGTGAGTAATCAGCCTGCTGTATATGAAAATAGATGCTAACACACGCCTAGCTTGGCTAACTGCTAATCACCTACCTTTCCTTATGATGATTGTTTATCACTGCTTTAATGATTCTGATAGTAAAAATACACCCTAAGTGTCAGGAATCAAGCGAGCCCCTATCAGAAAGCACCTGGTGACAGTGGGAATGAAAAACTCCTTTTTAACAGGAACAAACCTCTAGTAGAACCAGGCTCAGGGAGGGGCGGGGCCATCTGCCATGATGGGTTGGAAATCTGAGACAGAAGAAGAAGAGCAAGAAAATGAACCATCATGAAAGGACAGGACCCGCACAGCATGCAGAAGAAGTGGCTTATGTTTAGAAGTCGCACCAATGGCTAGCAAAGCTGCACTGAAAGAAAGCACATGCATTAATCATGGCAGCACATAAGGCAAGACCCCAGGTGCAGGCTGTGCAAAGATGCCCCTGAGACCATCCAGCACATAACAGCAGGGTGCAAGATGCTGGCAGGCAGGACACACGTGGAACGCCATAACCAAGTGGCCTGAAGCTGCAGGTTTTGTCACTCTCCATCCAAAATTCACTGAATCAGCAGCAAAAGAAGGTCCAAGCTACGCTTGACGTTTGATAAACATGAATTGACTCTGACTTTGGCTGTTTTACTTCCACCAGGATAAAATCACACTTCATGCACTCTCTCTCAGTGTACTTCAAGAACAGTTTCTCATCTCAAATCTCTGTTTTCTGCATTTTTCGCTTGCTTGTTGTGCATCAGTCTACCGTTGTTTACAGCGCTGTCATGTTTTGTTTTGTTATTTCAAAAATGACCTCCAAGAAGAAACGTTTTAAAATGATGCCAAATCACAAACTGCTTAGCTGTGTCTGTAATCAGACCTCTGTACCTTTGCTCTGCTTCACTTCAGCAGCATCAGGTAAAGTGACAGAGAGAATCATATGTTGATTCATGGTTTTCTTCCGTTTTTGATCTGCTGCTGAATATTTTCAAGGCAGTTTCTTTGTTTATTATTTACTGTGTTTCTGTGTGCTTGCGTGTTCCTCTTTGTTTTCTGTCACAATGTATTTTATTGATATCCCAGTTTGTGTTCTTCTACGGCATCTATGACTCACAGGCAAATATGACAGCAGGTGGTGCGTGATGTAATACGGGCCACATATAAGTGTGTTCTCTGTCTGCTGACTCTACCTGAGGACAAAGCAAAATTTGGAAACGCGAAACATTGCAAACTGGACCCCCGCTGGGTTTTGAGGTGTTTCAAGATGTCTAAATATGCACACTGAAAATGTTTACCGGGCTTTAGAGAGTGCAGGAGCTAAGTTATTGTCTTTAGGATAATTCTCTGATCACTGGAGATTTTATTACCAGGTTTTATTCATACTAACTAAACATTCAGTTGGATAAGCACAACACAATCGTTGTGTACTTCTATGACTGGTAGGTAGAGTATGTCATCACCAAGGTCCAAGCTCCCGCTTCTTCTGTATGGGATCCTCCTGTGCAGCGCCTCTGCTCCGCTTCCAGTTATCAGCCGGACGAGACAAACGGTACGAAGCGCCGGATCACTGGTTTCACCCAGCAGCAACATCTGGGACAAGAGGGAAGTGACAGCGAAAGACGGAGAATACCTGCTGGGCATAAAGAGACTGAGAAGGCTTTACTGTAACGTGGGCATTGGTTTCCACATTCAGGTCTTACCCAATGGGAAGATCACGGGCGTGCACAATGAAAACAGATACAGTAAGTAATTTTTCCTTTCCCTGATTCATCACCTTTATCATTTGTTGCTATGATAAGAACAAATATAAAGACACAACTATCTCAAAGTTTGGTCGAGTGATTTCTGCGTGGATTGAGGAGACTGCTTGTTGCATGCAAACATACTGTACATTATTATATTCTTCTGTTTTGTATCTCTACATCAAAAGATAAGAAATCATGCAGTTGCATTATGTTAATAAATAGCTTTAAAAAAAAAAGAATTCCTGCTGACACTCAGAAAAATAAAGTCAGGTTTGCAATAAACTTGAAAACAATGGCCAGCAGGGGGCGGGTTTTCTGCAAAAAGTCTAATTATGTTGTCTGTAAGAAAATCATTGGAATCACTGACACGTGTTATTTAATAAATGTTTGTAAATTATTCTCCAATAATGAGGAAATTGTTTGTCAGTCTGTCAGTCAGATCAGCACATCGGCTGAAGAAATATGACACGAACCCAGAAGTCGACGTGATTTCATGTTCAAATGTTCCCAGAACACTTTAGAGCGACTGAGTTGGAGTTCAGGAGGCAGAGCGACACATGCGAAAGTGTCCTTTAACAAAATACTGAACCCCAAAATGAATCTGTGTATGTGTGTGAATAATACATTAATGCCTGTGTTAATGCGTGCAGTGAAAAGCACTTTAAGCTTTCAGTTAAAGTAGAAAAGTTCTTTATAAGCACCAGTTTGTTCACTGGCCTCCAGATGTTGCCTCCCAGAACAGAGCAGAACCTTTAACCCAGTCTCCACTTATATCATCCCCAGAGCCCCATTTATAAACCAGGCTTATAATTAGTTTTGAATTCAAATATGATCTTTGCAGTAAACTGTGTGTAAATAGATATTTATAAAACGTATCTGATCTCAAAAGCAAAGTGATCTTCCTGCCAGGTTGACGCTGCTGTTTGGAACACAGTTACAGGTTGAATGAATGAATTATCATAAAAAATGGTTGGAATTATGGGGCACAGACTCAGTAATGACTGCACTAATGTGTTTGTGCATTATAAGCTTTCTCATCTGACCACCTTTTTAGGCTCAGAGGTTTTGTGTTTGTTGTTTGTCTGATTGATGTGAGGAGTTCTTCTGGTGACGACACACAGAATCCAAAAGAAGGAAAACACAGCAGGATACTTCAGGTGAATCATACGAGAAAATAAATGATCTAAAACTTGCAGCAACATGGAAAAATACAAACTACACAGGAGAGAAGATGAATGTACATGTCTATACGTATAGCAGTGACATATAAACACATGCAGGAGATGGTGTTTATGACGTGTCTCCTTAGCCTTCATGATATGAGAGGTCAGTGCTACAGGCCTGCAGCCCCTGGATGCTTCTTCTAAGGCACTGGGACCAGCCACATCATTTTCCATAGCACTGGGAGTCTCTGGAGTTGCTATGGAGGCTGACGTTGTAGAGGTGATAGAGTACTCCACACACTTAGCTAACACAGGCCTTCAGCACAGATGCTGTTTATGTGAACAAACTGAAATCAGATAATCAAACCAAAATAACAAAGTGCATATTTGTTTTTGTGTCGTGGAAATGGAGAAATATTTTATAAGAATGAGCCTTTTGTCACGGCGGGGTGCGCTGGTGTGAGGAAAGAGGTAGACCCAGATGCAGACAGGGTGGAGACAAAGCGTAGTTTCAAAAATAAAGCGAGCCTTTATTGGCTGATTGCAGAAGAAAAACAAGGAACTAGGGAAACTAAGGAGGCTATGAACGCTGTTAACAAAAAGGCTGTGACACTCAGTGAAAAGCTGTGACAAACTATGAACACTGAGTAAGCTAGAAAACACAGAAAAACAATGGAGTAAACCTATGAAAACTGTGGTGAGGTTAACAGACGATCTGACACCGACTGAGCAGAAACACATGGATTAAGTACACATCACAAATCATCAGGGGAAGCAGAATCACACGGGGAAAACAGCTGACAACAACTAACATAATGACAGGACAGGGGCCGTGAAGCTAAATACAATAAACAAAAAACACAAGGATCCTTCAAAATAAAACAGGAAACATAACGAGACCCAGACATGACTCGAACTGGACAAACAAAGAAAACTTGGACATGAAACGTGACAGAAACACAGAAAACTTCACACAGGGATGAGACAAATGGGAGCTTGATAAATCATGAATTAAAACTGTAACCCAGGCATGACAGAATGTAACCAGATAAACTGAAATGAAACTAGACTGAGAGGAATAAGAGAAACACCAAGAACTCAGAATACTGGCTCACATGACCCAGGACCGTGACTCCTAGTGTAAGTGTGTCTGCTTTAACGCCATTGTTCATATATGTCACAAACACAAACTTTCAAAAGAAGGCCCGTGTCGACCCATCAGGGTGGAGAACATGGCGGGCTCCAACCCTAAAACAGAAAGATTGTATTAAAGCAGGGGTGCCCAATCCCGGTCCTCGAGAGCTACCGTCCTGCAGCTTTTAGATGCATCCTTGTTCCCACACACCTGAATCAAATGGTTTGATCTCTTCAGCATGCCATCATGTTTGGCAAAGGCCTGATAACAAGCCATTCATTTGATTCAGGTGTGTGGGAACAAGGATGCATCTAAAAGCTGCAGGACAGTAGCTCTCGAGGACCGGGATTGGGCACCCCTGTATTAAAGTATGGTCGTTGTTTTCTATGTTGTTGTTATGGGTTTTTCAGGTTTCATTATATGACATGAACCATTTCACTAAGAAACATAAACATACAGGAGCTGTGCTAATCTTCTGCAGATATGCAGCAAGTGTTGACTTTACTAAGCATTAGCAACTTGTCCTTTTCATGTTTCACTCCAGCCCTGCTAGAAATTTCTCCAGTGGAGAGAGGAGTGGTGACTCTCTATGGGGTGAGAAGCGGTCTCTTCGTTGCTATGAATGACAAAGGGAAACTCTATGGCTCGGTAAGAACCTTTAACTGCTGCCGTTGTTGCACACGGGGGCTTGTGATGCATGCCGTGAGTTGGTCCAAAGCATTACACCCACATGTTCATGCTGTAACCCTCCACCAGCCACTGTTCACTGACATTTGTAATAAATGTAATAAGTGGAAATGTTTTTGAAACGAGCGGCATCATGCTAAATGCTACAGTCTTCATGTTATCTATTAAGCCTTAAATGGGCATAAATAGTTTAAGTTATGGTTTAACTGGCAGAATGAAATGACTGCTGGATGTGATGGTGGTCAGCTGTCCCACCGAGTGATAGAGCTAAAAATATGAAACTTGAAATGAGCAACTTCTAATGAGGTATACATCCAGCCAACCCACTCCAGGACTATGAATGAGACAATCTACACTTACTTGTAATTACACACACACACACACACACACACACACACACACACACACACACACAAACACACACACACACACACACGCGCGCACACATACATCTGCATTTGTATTTGCTGGTTTTGAGGGAAAGTACATTAAAACAAATGATACAAACTGTGATTTACTGAAGTTTGTAGAACGCATCTCCAAAAGTTGATTCTGTTCATCTGGACGTAGCGTTTTGTGGGAGAAACGTTTCGTCATCATCCCGGTGACGTCTTCAGTCTCAGCTGACTGCAGGTTTCAATCTTATAAACAGGACATTTGCATAATGACTGAAACCACTGAAGGAACAATGGGCTGGGAGGTCAGTTCCTAAATCTTAATTATGCAAATTCTCATGACCACTGATCAACAACCACTGATCAATGGCCACGAGTCCCATTCACAGAGTTGGGGAATGGCTGCAATCACAGCATTGTAAGATGGTGACAGATGTACCCTTAGGCCCCTCCTCCATTCAGAGATGGTCTTTCCCTTTTCACGTAAATGGCCTCCTTGACTCCGCCCTCAAACCAGCGTTCCTCCCTGTCCAGGATGTTACATCCTCATCATTGAAAGAGTGTCAACTGGCCTGTAGGTGTGCATAGACTGCAGAGTCCTGGCCTGACGAGGTGGCTCTGCTGTGTTGTAGCCAGAGGTTGTTTGGTTTCCCTGCTGTATGAATCCTGCCAATCCTCCTGCACTTAACAGCGTACACTATGTTACTTGGTTTGTGTCGGGGACCCGATCCTTGGGGGGGACCAGTTTTTGGCGCAGCGTGTTTTGGGGTTTAAAAGCCACAGAGATGTAGTGTTTATTACAAATGCGTCTCAGCTGCTCCGATACTCCTGACACGTACGGGATCACTGCAGGTTTTCTCTTGTCCTTCTCTCCTGGATCAGCTGGAGCTTTCTTCAGGAGCCTTCCCAGCTCTGACAAAAGTCCAGCTGGGATAACCACATCTACTCAGGTACATCAGGTAAATAAGGGTACATCTGTCACCATCTTCCCTAATGCTGTGACTGCAGCCATTCCCCAACTCTCTGTGAATGGGACTCATGGACATTGATCAGTGACCTTTGATCAGTGGTCATGAGAATTTGCATAATTAAGATTTAGGAACTGACCTCCCAGCCCATTGTTCCTTCAGTGGTTTCAGTCATTATGCAAATGTCCTGTTTATAAGATTAAAACCTGCAGTCAGCTGAGACTGAAGACGTCACCGGGATGATGATGAAACATTTCTCCCACAAAACGCTACGTCCAGATGAACAGAACCAACTTTTGGAGATGCGTTCTACAAACTTCTTGAGCATCAAGACATTTGTAGAATGCAGTTTGTGTTAAATTGTGCTGAACGTAATGCTGAAACAAAGCGTGTCTTATTTGTGCCTAATGTGGTTGTGATAGTTGCTCTTAGGCTTATTCATTTATCTGCAATATCAAATTCAGTTAAATCTAAAATCTTTAAATTAAGACAGTAGTTTTATTCAAATTTATAAGAAGTAAAAGAGTAATTAGCTAAACATAAGCTAGACACACCTAATCACCAGCTGTCGTCCTATATGTACACATTTATACAGATACAGACCTGCATGCACAACTAAAGATTGCTTTAAACAGTCGTGTCTTAATGTACATACGACTGAACTTCCAAAACAAACCGAGCACAGGAAAACAATACTCCAAAAAGCTGCTTCAGTCAATAAATAAGCTGTGAGGCTGATATCAGAAATAAACGTGCTCTAGCTGCTCACACACTGTGCAGAAGCAGAAACCTGACACATGCCGGAGGACAGAAACAGGCACCGTGGGGTGCAGCTGATCTGGAAACACACAGCAGTTCACAGGGACATGTTTCTGCTCGGTGTGTGGTGCACATGCAGAAATATATTTGGTTCATGTGTCTAACAGATGTTTCTGTTTTTGTTCGATGCTGAAGGCGTGCATGTAGACATTGTGACATCAGATCACAACAAGCGTTCTAATCATCAGTGTTCGTGCCACTGATGGCAGCTGGAACTATAACCCAGCGTTTGCACTAACTGACAGTGTTTTACACTGTTTGGATGAATTCAGTTGCATTGGAGGGTTTTCCAGCAGGAGCATCTCAGCTGGATTCCAGTCTGGACTTTGACTGCACCACTCGAAAACCTTTTTTTACTTACATATCAATGTACTTGTTTTTATGTATTGGAGCCTTTCAGATGTGGACTTGATGTGTGTCAGATTATTGTCATTCTGCAGAAACGCTGCCCTGAACTGATGGGGGATATTGTCCATGTTTCTGGCAGAAAACAGAATTTGTGACTCCATCGATAAGCAAGTCCTCCTGGTCCTGAAGGAGCAGAGAAGCTGTATGGTGCTCTTATTACAAAAGAGTGGAAAACAATTCATTTTAGATTTATGCAAACCTACCAAAAAGTTAAACTTTTGTTTCATCAGTCTCAGAATATTTTTTGAACGGCTTGGAAATAATCGGGCATAATAACTCGTGTGGACCTGAGGAACGTGACGTCTGCAGCTCTTTGAAGCTTGTTCTAAGTACTTTAGTGACTCCTAAATACACTATGGAGTGATTCTGATTCTGACTTTGGCTCTTCTTCCTAAGTGTGTGTGGTGATGCGGTGACACATCCAAACTTGTATTATGTACAGATGTTTGAGCTGGTGATCTTGGAATGATCTTGATGATGCTCTCCCCAACTCGTGTAAATTTACGTCTTAGATCGTCACGAGTTCCTTGGGACCGATCCATCGAGAAACTACCAGTTGTACTCAGTCGTGATCACTAACGAGATGTAAATAGGCTTTGGCCTTGTCAAATTAAAAGACACTGTAGAAACTTTAGCACCACTTATTAAGTGCTGACATGTAAAATCTTTCGTGTTTCTAACGTTTCACCTTCCTCTTCCTCTCAGGGACACTACAACGATGAATGCAACTTCAAGGAGAATATCCTGGCCAACAACTACAACGCCTATGAGTCAGCTGCGTACCCTGGCATGTACATCGGCCTCAGTAAAATGGGCAAAAGCAAAAGAGGCAACCGGGTCACACCCAAAATGACCATGACACACTTCCTTCCCAGAATATGAATTATGATGTGAAAACGCTCAACAGTGTAGACTGAAGTGAAGGGCTCCAACTTACATTTTGTGTTGTCCATTCTACAGTGAACGATGCTGCGAACTAAGACGCAGTTTAAAAAGCAGAGTAAACGCCGTGAGATTAACCAGACTGTGAACTCAAATACACTAAACTAATCACCTGAATTTACCTCAAAACTACCAGATATAGTGACAAGTCATGAAGTTCATCCTAATGAATAAATTCAATTGTTTTAACCCCTTTTTTTAAAATATGTTCATGTATAATGAATATCAATCGGAGTTTTTGAGGAGGAGGACTAAGTCATGGCGGTCGTGAATCACTCTGTGAAAAGCATCACTGACATTAAAAGTTTGAACAGTTTGGTGCAACTGAAAATTCCCCAGTTTGTGCTCATAAAACATCAAACATCAAACCAAAACTGAGCTCTTCTCCTTTGGAAACTCCACCATACCAGTTACTACATACTACACCACACAACGTACTGCATGCATACTACACCACACAACGTACTGCATGCATACTACACCACACAACGTACTGCATGCATACTACACCACACAACGTACTGCATGCATACTACACCACACAACATACTGCATGCATACTACACCAGTGGTTCCTCCCAGCCTGGATGTGTGTGGAAGAGACGGAAACCACAACAAAACGTTGCTGATTGTTAGCACGGCCAACTGTCTGATGTTTGCACTTAAGTAGTGTTTTAGTTGTTTTGAACACTATTATAACACGCTACTGCTAAATATTGGCTGTATATTGATTGTAATGTAAACTGTAACTGGGTTAAACTGGCGCACGCCCCTTGAAATGTATTTATTCTACATATTGTAAAGTGTTAGATTTATGACACATGGTTTATCTTATTATTCATAGAGTTCTAAGCTTTGTGTGAATAAATGCGCATCTCATTTTTAAATATGTTTATGGTCTCATTATAAATATTTAATTAGTCAAACCTGATCAATCATCTGCAGTAGAGAAGCTCGATTGAAACCACTTGAATAAAAGCCGTGCCGAGCTGGTTCGAATTTGAAAACCGAAGCACTAAGAGCACGAGAGGATTGTGTGTTCGATTGTGTGGAAAGTGAAGGCTTCAGCTCGGGATTCCAACAGGTCAATACTGCACGAGTAGGAAAGCACACTGGTGGCAGCAGCAGCAACATGCTGATGATGTTTACCTGCTGCAAGAGTGACGAGGAATGTGAGAAGGAGACATGCAGCTGGTTCATGTACGGCTGCATGAGAAAAACTATCAGGCAGAAAAGATTTATTCTATTTCAAAATGCAAAACTTTCCTTCCAGGCTGGTCTGACAGGTTGGTAGGCACCAAAGCAGGAACCAGTAAGAGGGATTAGTGGACGTGTGTTTGACTGACCTGGCATAATGGCTGATAAACACCTAAGTAGGATTTGGGACATATTAGGCCTGAGCATGATCGCCTTCCCTCGCTGACCTGTGCTTGAACTCCATTTAAAAGTCCTCAGCTCCTTTTTAAAAAGGACTCTTGCAGGCAGAGTTTGGGGCCAACCTGCTATGTTATGGTGAGCTGCTCCAAATCATGGGTGGGACAAAAACTGGAGGCTAGTGCAGCTGACAGAAGCTGAGAGCAGTAACCCATCCCTGTTCATGCACAGCACTGGAGTTTCTTCTCTCTTTGACATGACTGCACATGCCCCAAGACCCTACAATATGTGAAAGAAACCAAAAGAATCACACAGCCTGCAGTGAACAAGCACCCGGTGACCCCGGGGTGTGTAAAACTCCCTTTGACAGGAAGAAACCTTCAACAGAATCAAGCTCAGGGAGGCGTGAGGATAAAGAGCAGAGAGCATATAATAGTGCACTACCTGGTGACTAGCTATGGTTATGGTTATAATACTATGAGCACATTAGCAGAGCAAAGATGCAGGATGAGCATTAATGTTTTATCGCCTCAATAAAACTGTGAGGCAGAGACAAATGCAGTCATACTGCAGGGAAAAGATGCTGACGACGGGCCAAACTTCACTCGAGAGCACGTCCGTGATCGTCCATCCACAGCAGGTTAATCATATAATATACCATACAAATCCTAAACTGAGGCGTCATCCACACATTCAAATCTTAGTTGCATCAGTCTTTCTTTTCTGGACCATTTAAATATTTGGTGTCTGTTCAAACTGTGGGCTCATGAGCTTAGAGGTACAATGCACATTAACAAAGAGGCCTGCAATAATCAAAGATTATTTGTAGGAGCTTGTTTCTATTAAATAAAAAGACACAAAACATTTCAGCACCTCCAATGAATGGAGTAGGAGTTTGGACCCACACGGTGGCAGCAGTGTAAAGGACAGAGTTTACTTTGGTATCCTGACGGAAAGCTGCTGATGGATTTATCACACGGTCAAACTGATTTGATTTAATCTTCAAACTGATGGACAGTGTCAGAGCTAAATGCACTGAGTGATCTGGAACAAACATACAGTACAAAGCTCTGACATGCAGCAGTCACATTGCAAACTAGCTCAGGGTGCCAAAGGAAACTCATTAATTGGCAGGTTGAACCGTTTTTTGTAACATTTGTTTCTTGCAGCACAAAGTTTCTGTGGCAGTGAGCAACGAGCCACTTGAGGGAATTTTGTGTTATTTCCAACTCGCTGACCAGACTTTATTTATCATTTAAACCCTAAGTACACCTTTAAAACTGTGAATAATTGAATGATGAACTCAAAAAGATAAGAACATGAGAATCAGAACCAACAACTGCACGTGTTAAACTGTGGCCTCCTGAATCCTCCAGGATTCATTCAAACTTTATTTTACTCCAAAATGAAGTCCATCCATCCATCTTCATCCGCTTTGTCCGGGGCCGGGTCGCGGGGGCAGCAGCCTAAGCAAAGAGGCCCAGACCTCCCTCTCCCCAGCCACCTCCTCCAGCTTGTCCGGGGGAATACCAAGACGTTCCCAGGCCAGCCGAGAGATATAATCTCTCCAGCGTGTCCTGGGTCTGCCCCGGGGCCTCCTCCCGGTGGGACATGCCTGGAACACCTCACCCAGGAGGCGCCCAGGGGGCATCCTTGTCAGATGCCCGAACCACCTCAGCTGGCTCCTTTCGATGTGGAGCAGCAGCTGCTCTACTCTGAGCCCCTCCCGGATGGCCGAACTTCTCACCCTATCTCTAAGGGAGAGGCCAGCCACCCTTCGGAGGAAGCTCATTTCTGCCGCTTGTATCCGCGATCTCGTTCTTTCGGTCACTACCCACAGCTCGTGGCCATAGGTGAGGGTAGGGACGTAGATCGACCGGTAAATTGAGAGCTTCGCTTTTACACTCAGCTCCCTCTTCACCACGACGGACCGGTGCAGCGTCCGCATTACTGCAGCTGCAGCCCCAATCCGTCTGTCGATCTCCGGCTCCCTTCTCCCATCACTCGCGAACAAGACCCCGAGATACTTGAACTCTTCCACTTGGGGCAGGAACTCATCCCCGACCCGGAGTGGGCACTCCACCTTTTTCCGGCTGAGAACCATGGCCTCAGATTTGGAGGTGCTGATCCTCATTCCCGCTACTTCACACTCGGCTGCGAACCGTTCCAGTGCGAGCTGGAGGCCATCACCCGATGAAGCCAACAGAACCACATCATCTGCAAAAATCAGAGATGAGATTCTGAGGCCACCAAAGCGAAAGCCCTCCGCCACTTGGCTGCGCCTAGAAATCCTGTCCATAAAAATTATGAACAGAACCGGAGACAAAGGGCAGCCCTGGCGAAGCCCATCACCCACCGGGAACGAGTCCGACTTATTGCCGGCAATGCGAACCAAGCTCTTGCAACGGTTGTATAGGGATCGAATGGCCCGTAGCAATGGGCCAGACACCCCATATTCCCGCAACACCTCCCACAGGACACCCCGAGGGACACGGTCGAATGCCTTCTCCAAGTCCACAAAACACATGTAGACTGGTTGGGCAAACTCCCATGCACCCTCAAGTATCCTGGAGAGGATAAAGAGCTGGTCCAGTGTTCCGCGACCAGGACGGAAACCGCATTGTTCCTCCTGTATCCGAGGTTCGACTAACGGACGAACTCTCCTTTCCAGCACCCTGGCATAGACTTTCCCAGGGAGGCTGAGGAGTGTGATCCCCCTGTAGTTGGAACACACCCTCCGGTCCCCCTTCTTAAAGATGGGGACCACCACCCCGGTCTGCCAGTCCACAGGTACTGCCCCTGATCTCCACGCAACATTGCAGAGGCGTGTCAACCAGGACAGCCCTACAACGTCCAGAGCCTTCAGGAACTCGGGGCGGACCTCATCAACACCAGGGGCTCTGCCACCAAGGAGTTGTTTAACTGCCTCAGTGACCTCGCCCCCGGAAATTGGCGGGTCATTCCCCTCATCCCCAGACTCTGCTTCCTCCTCGGAAGACGTGTCAGTGGGATTAAGGAGGTCCTCGAAGTATTCCTTCCACCGCCTGACAATTTTCTCAGTCGACGTCAGCAGCGCTCCGCCAGCACTATACACAGTGCAGGTAGAGCACCGCTTTCCCCTCCTGAGACGCCTGACGGTTTGCCAGAATCTCTTCGAGGCAGTCCGAAAGTCTTTTTCCATGGCCTCTCCGAACTCCTCCCACACCCGAGTTTTTGCTTCAGCCACTGCCCGAGCCGCATTCCGCTTGGCCTGTCGATACCTGTCGGCTGCCTCCGGAGTCCCACAGGCTAACCAAGCCCGATAGGACTCCTCCTTCAGCCTGGTGGCTCCCTTCACCTCTGGTGTCCACCATTTGGTTCGGGGATTATCACCACGGCAGGCACCAACCACCTTGCGGCCGCAGCTCAATGCAGCAGCTTCGGCAATGGAGACGCTGAACATGGTCCATTCGGACTCAATGTCCCCAGTCTCCCTCGGAATGCTGTCGAAGCTCTGCCGGAGGTGTGCGTTGAAGATCTCGCGGACTGGGGCCTCTGCTAGACGTTCCCAGCACACCCTCACTACGCGTTTAGGTGCACCAGGTCTGTCCAGCGTCCTCCCCCGCCACCTGATCCAACTCACCACCAGGTGGTGATCAGTTGACAGCTCAGCCCCTCTCTTTACCCGAGTGTCCAGAACATATGGTCGCAGGTCTGCTGATACGATTACAAAATCGATCATCGACCTACGGCCTAGAACGTCCTGGTGCCACGTGCACTTATGGACACTCTTATGTTCGAACAGGGTGTTCGTTATGGCCAAACTGTGGTTAGCACAGAAGTCCAATAACAGAGCACCGCTCGGGTTCAGATCAGGGAGGCCGTTCCTCCCAATCACGCCCCTCCAGGTCTCGCTGTCGTTACCCACGTGAGCATTGAAGTCTCCCAGCAGGACAACAGAGTCTCCAGGTGGAGCACCCCACCAAACTTCTATTGGTTTATTGTCTGTGTCAGGACTTTGGTTTATCTTCCTTTTACCTTCAGCTCATTAGTGGCTCAGTGCAAAATGTGGCTACCAGGATATAGAAGCACATAGGTGTTTGAAACTTTGCTGCCATTTTTAGACATGATGTTTGACAACCTTGTGCTCCAACTCACATGTTGTAGAAGAAACTTCATGACTGTTCTCTGATTTTTCCTCTTAATAAGTCCATTACACTTATTTTCCTTCTCTTTTAAATTTCTGTGGAAGAGAGCCAGAGATTAATAACAAGTGTGATTGAGTGCAGAGAGGTCTATTAGCACATAGTGAGTGAAGAAGAAACACCCAGTGCATCATGGGAATCCCCGGCAGCCTACGTCTATTGCAGCATAACTAAGGGAGGATTCAGGGTCACCTGGTCCAGCCCTAACTATATGCTTTAGCAAAAAGGAAAGTTTGAAGCCTAATCTTGAAAGTAGAGATAGTGTCTGTCTCCTGAATCCAAACTGGAAGCTGGTTCCACAGAAGAGGGGCCTGAAAACTGAAGGCTCTGCCTCCCATTCTACTTTTAAATACTCTAGGAACAACAAGTAGGCCTGCAGAGCGAGAGCGAAGTGCTCTAATAGGGTGATATGGTACTACAAGGTCATTAGGATAAGATGGGGCCTGATTATTTAAGACCTTGTATGTGAGGAGCAGGATTTTGAATTCTGGATTTAACAGGAAGCCAAAACAGGAGAAATCTGCTCTCTCTTTCTAGTCCCTGTCAGGACTCTTGCTGCAGCATTTTGGATTAGCTGAAGGCTTTTCAGGGAGTTTTTAGGACTTCCTGATAATAATGAATCACAGTCGTCCAGCCTGGAAGTAATAAATGCATGAACTAGTTTGTTAGTCATATCATTAGTGACGGACTAAATGTGTGAGTTTAATACTGGAACAACATTCAAAAAGTGAGGGCCGGCTTGACTGCAGTGAAACAGACTCTGTGCCTGTTTCTATAACCCGACAGTATCTGTTTGAGGCCACAGGAGGGTTTGTCTTGGCACAGATTGTTATTAAATCTGATATCATGACGATCGCTTTGAGCATTCATTATGTCTTCCTGCACAAAATAGCCACACTAACTGAATATTATAAATTCTGTCTTGGAGAAAAACCACAAGAAAAACCCCCAAAGTGGTGCAGCATTCTGCCAGCACTACACCTCTGGTTGTGTTATAGGCACACAAAGTTTTTCTTTGTAACATTACTATTTGAATACTGTGTAAATGTTTTGAACCACCTTGATTTCTTTAAATGGTATGATCTTTCTTCAGCAAGTCGATGAACTAGCTTTGATGGCAAGCTTTCCTTTAGCTTCAGAGGATGAGAGAAGAAGAGGCAGCTGTGCAGCAAAGACAGAAAAACTCCAGCTTCGTGTCTTTTTCATTGTAGCTGAAGTCCGGGACAAACTGCTCCTTTTCACCTCAATAAGAAACGCGTAATATTTTCTCTGAATACAAGACGATTCCATTTTTTCCTGAATCCTTTATCATCTGTAACTGAAAATAGTTGTGGGTGATTACTATACCTTTCTAATGTGACGTTGTTGTCCCTGCCTCTCTCTCTCCCTCCCGCTCTGTTCCTGTGCTACTGACTGTAACTACCCCCCTCCCCCCTCTTTAAAACCTCAGAGGACTTTGAGCTCCATTTCTCTGGGTGTGTCTATGTGCACACCCAGGAACTTGAAGCTGGACACTCTTCCCACGCACTTCCTGTTGATGCCGATAGGCTGCAGCTCAGACTTCCTCCTTCCTCCTCCTGAAGTCGAGTGTGACTTTGTTCTCAAGTTATCATTGAAAAAGCACCGATGGCCAAAAAAAGAAAATTAAACTTTGAAAGGCCGCTGAAATCCTGGAGACATGTTGCTCAAGACCACTTATAAAGTTACTACGAAGGGTTGGCTGCAGCACAGCAGGCAGCGCAGCTCTCCTACTAACCAGAAGGTTGGTGGTTCGACCCCTGCTCCAGTCTACATGCCAAATACACTTGAGCTGTGTGTGGAGAGAGAAAGCACCTATGCAGAAAACTCATGGGAAAGGTGTTTGGAGTGCTCAGGTAGAAACTGCACCACCACAATGAAAGTCTCGCCTTCATTATTAGATGTAAACTCTACCGTGGTGGAGCACAGAGGTAAACTGTCCATGTGTGGGGACAACACTCGCAGCGATGCAAACGTCTGCATGAGAGCTCTCATTTTAAACCGTAGTCCCTATGACAAGAACAACGAAATGAAATACAGCGTTTTCTTTTTTCCAGGATTTATTTAACATGTGCAGTATTCACAAACATCCAACTGTAATTCGTAGGACGACGGTTCCATAACACACGGGCTGGAGACGAATAGCTGGGCCAAACCTGCAGTCTGAATTGATAAGACTAAGCTAAGAAGTGCACTGAATGTATCATATAAATAAGTGGCCACAGTGAATTAGTGCTTTCAGAGGAATACATTTATGTGGTTCAGGTAACTTAAAAGGAAGAAACCATCTTTCTGTGCTGCAGACTGCCGATGCTTCCCTGCACAAAGGATTCAGGCTGAAGCTCCTCCTGAGCCACTTCCAGCTACACTCGGGAACTTTGATACTTCTTGGAAAAAAAGACTTTTAGCAGATTTTTTCCCTTAACGGTTGCTGTGGCAACCTACGGCGCCTGTGTGGTACCCAAACCCACAGCATTTGCGTAAGCAGACAGCAGATTCACTACCTGCCTAGTTTCCAGTGTGAGTCTGGCTTCAATAAGCCAGTCCTCCACCACTCTCCTGGCCTCTCCTCTCAGCTGGTTCACCAGTTTAGCTGCTAGCTCCAGGTCCCCGTGCTCTAAGCAGTAGCTAGCATATGACAGAAGCTTGAATGGATCTAAATCCTCAGAGCTCAGCTGGCTGGGCGGAGCTTCCTGACTCTTCTCAAACAGCAGTGCAGCTTGAAGGTAGGACAAGAAATACTGATACAAGGAGTTACGAGATTCATCGATGAGAGCGACGCGGCGGATCAGCGATCGCAAGGAGTTGAAACGGGCACGGAGAGAGGCCTCGCTGTACACGCCTCGCTGCAGGGATTTCTCTGGAAGAGCCGACGCCAGCGCCAAGGCAAAGTCGTTGTCTCGGCAGCTGTCGCGAACAGCCTGAGCGGCGTTCTCCAGAGGCACAGTGGGCACGTCGGCTTCAGCAGTCTTTAGGGAGTAACTGAGAGCCTCCACAGAGAGCCACAGCTGGTGGGCCTTACGAGCCTCGTCCTCTGCTACCACGTGGCCTGTGTTCAAAAGACAAAGAGATTTACATGACCGAGTGGAAAAGAACGTGTCTGTGTGCACGTGGACATCCAGTCCCTTTGCACACCAGAAAAAAATTATCCAACTATTCCAACATTCATCTACACACATCATCATTCCTACATGTGGTACTCCTCTGCAGCACTCCAGATAACAACCTACCCGACTAATCACTCAGTGCTATTTCTTTGCTTTTTTGGATGCGTGTATCTCTTACTGTCTATAGCTTCTTCCACCCCCTTCAGCCTCGCGTAGGCTGTGTTCATGTCCAAAGTGAAGTTGTCGAGCTGTTCCTGGGTCAGCTGACGGTAGCGAGTCTCCTGTTCCAGCATCTTACTGCTCAGTACCTGAACACAACCAAAGCATAGCTCTGAAGGGCTGAAGGATGAAAAGCACACAGCGTGCAACTCGCAGGAACAGAGTACGCTGCTGCAGCCTGACTCGTCTCAGGTGTCTTGGCCACGCCCCCTTTACAGGATATTAGTGGAAAAAAGCTTAAGATATGGCAGAACACAAGCTGTCAGCTTCCCGTATACAGCAGCATGTTTATTTTATCCTACGCTATATCACAGACCTCCAACAAAGCAAAGGCCATCAGAGTAAACACAAAACAGTTTAACACGTTTACTGAAGACAGAAGGTTTGAAAATAAAGAAATGATCCAGAGCAGCATCTTTGCTGCAGATGTCAGTAAGCTGTGGTCATGGTAGTGTTGCAGCATGAAGGAAGTGACCCTTCTTGTAAGTGCCAAGTCCTTTCAAATGCACTTAATGTTTCTAACAGCTCAACAATTATCAGCTGAGCTCAAGGTACAAGAGAAAAGATCAGTTTACTCAGATATGAAGAACGATGCGAGAAACAGGACGTGAGGAGAAACAAAGAGGGTTTTCAACCAAATACATTCATTACAATTCAAATGTGAGGTGAAGCAGAGTTTGGATTCTTTGTATTAATAATAGTTTATGGCAACAATGACACAAAGAGCTGTTTTACTTTGAGACAGTTCAAACATCTTCTTGACTGTTTTTACTTTTAGCATTTTGTGCCACTGTTAACATCTATTAGCAAACTTTCTGTAGGATGTTTGTCAGACAGCCAGTGCAAGCTGGTTTTATGGATTAAGTAACTTAACCAAGCAGACCACGTTTTATTCAGTATATATTTTGTGTTTACTCTGGTTGCTTAGACGCTCCAAACCTGGCAACTCAGAGCCACTAGTGTCCTGTAAGTACTCATTTCTGATGTGTAAGCAGACTCTGGGGTAGAGAGATCACCTGCTCAGCCTCAGCTTTCAGCTCGTGCTCCTGGACTTTGAGCACATCTTGGACGTGGTCTGTGTGAGCTGCTGCCTGCCGCCGCAGCTGAGTCCTCATCTCTGCCTCCATCACTTCTCTTAACTCAGCCAGCTGCGTACACACAGAGGAAATCGTAACACGTTTTAGATACGCTCACGTTAACTGAAAAACCAGAACAATCTAAAGATGTTTTTTCCTGCACCTTCCTCTCCTGGTCCAGCCGGGCATCTTCTTTGACATGTTGCAGGGCAGTGTTGACAGCGTTGTCCAGAGCTTTCTGGTCCTCGAGTTTCTGTTGCTCCAACGCTGCATCAATGTGGATCTTCTCTCTGACCTTCTGCTCAGCCAGCTCTCGGTTCAACTGGTCAATGCGACGATGTGCATGGGCGATCAGAGCGTTGAGGTCGTCTGTGGACAGTTTACCAGCTAACACACAAAAACAAGTTATCATTGAAAACGTACTTCCTGATCAGCACATAGTTTTGAATGTATGAAAGTAACTAAGAGTTACGGTGACATGCAAGAACGTGAGGTTTTGACTGTAAATGCACATTTCAAAAACCCCGTGGATGTTCAGACGGTGGACTTAGAGCCACCAAACGTTAGCTAACAAAAGACGCACAGAGCTTAAACAACATATTAGATTGTGATCCGATTGTATTTGACGTGCCTGTCACGAATGATACAGGTTATACTGATGTTATTAGTACTGAAACACTAATCATGTGTTGCTGTAGCCACAGACACTGAACGTCGCTCTAAAACCTCAACATCAGTATGGAAACCTAAATATTGCTCCTCAGAGGGGAAACGTTGTCACATTCTTTCACTGTACTGTCATCCATGTCAGCAACACAATGAGTGTCCTAATGCATGCTTAATAATCTGGGAAAGTAAATCCCAGACAGCTGATTCTGTTCTTCAGGACATGCCTCGCTCTGTTTATTATCGTACCAGCTGGGAGAGGGTGAAGGCGGCGGCATGAAAGACAGCTTCAGCCACACAAACAACCACATAATAACATGAACTGAGGCTACAGATCACGACTAATAACACTGCGCTGATGTTAGAGACCTGGCTTTATTCATCCATCCCAGACACCAGCTATGGCTAGCAGGCTACATGTAACATCTCTGTGGTTAGAGGCCTGAGGCTGCACGTGCACGTCGACCATCTGGGAATCGAGCAGGTGCTTAAAGGTACATCTGTCACCGTCTTACAATGCTGTGACTGCAGCCCTTCCACCAACTCTGTGAATCGTACTCATGGCCATTCATCACTACACATGACAGTTTCCATATTAACACTCATGAAACTGACCTCAGGCCCATCGTTAGTCCGATTAGCGACCGATGAAAACACAATGTCCAGCTGAACAAATCGAATCAAACTTTGTGTGTGTAAAGACACGTGTTTGAGTGTGTATGCGTGCTCTTACTGAGCCCTTTCCAGTTGGCCTGGATCTCTGGAGTGAGACTGCTGACTTCCCTTTGAAACTGTCGTTTGGCTTCGTTAACCAGTTCACTGTACTGGGAGACGATCTTAGCCTCTGACTCTGCAGACTGAACCTTTAGTTGGTAACATTTGTTAGCAGAAGAACAGAGAGGTGTGAATAGAAAAGGACGAGTTAATAATCATGACAGTGGTGAAGATAACACAGCCAACACTTTAACTGCACATAGTGCTGGTCACTAGAGTTTAATAGGTCATACCACACACATGCTCACAGGGTGTGGGCAAAATGATAATCATATTTCTGATGACAGAGAAAAGGAAACATTTTATCGACACTCACAGCTTGCAGGCAGCAACATTTGTAAGGAAATGAGGAAAATCAAAGGCATTTTGTATCCTTGTTTTAAAATGAGTGTGTATCTACTGAAACATGGCGCTGCCAGCAGTGCAAAGTAGTGATACAGTATTATATCCAGTCATATCTCAGCATAGAAGGAGCCTACGTAGCGCTCCCATCACATGGACTGGAGCTGCAAATATAGCTGCTGCTGCTGGGTTGAGTCACCTCCTCACAAGTTTTCTTGCCTATTTTACAAAGTACTGTGCTTTGATGCTAAGGTAGCTCTTATGTTTGGTACTGGCCAACAGAGGCTAACGTGCTGCTGTCACTTTCATTCAGCTTACAGCTGAGAGGTGCAAATGTGAACTTGAGCCTCAGAAAGGAAGCAAACAGGTCACTTTAATCTCCTGTAGTCGTCCACAATGCACCAAAAAAGAAAACAAACTTTACCTTCATGACCATTTTGTCCAAGTCCACAACCATGTTATGGAGATTCTCCTCTGCTGCTAAAACCAGCGGGCGAACAGAGGATATCTTCAGCCCTTTGGACTCGTCAATCACTGACCTGAGACTGTCCAAGGACTCGCTGCAAGGAAAGAGATGTGCTGATAAGGAAGACTGCCAAAATAATTGAGTTAGGCAGAGATGTACACGGCACGCTGCACTCATCACAGCCCTGAAAGCTGAGTGATTATTACATCTTTCAGATTAACCTTGTGCCACACTGGTCATCATAATTAAAGAAACACTTTTACTCCAAGCAGGAGAAATCACAATTTAAAGAAAGAACATTTATGATTTTCAAGCTAAGTGGAAAAGAAAGAATTCTTCTTCACACACATTCAAGTTTGTAATAAGTATGTTTGTGTGTGTGTGTTTGTGTTACTTGGCTTTCGACAGAGCGGCTCTGGCATCGTTCAAAGCCGTGGTTCTATCAGCAAGAGCAGCTTCCAGGTCCTTCCACTGGTTTGACTTCTCCTCAGGAAGAACCTAAGTTTAAGAAGAACTTCGATAAATCTACTGCAAAACAGTGACGCTTCCCATTCAGTGAGCCGTGGCTTAAACATTACTAATACAGCGCTGTGGTGGGTGGACCACACAGGCCACAGCAAGCAATGTATCTGATTAAAAACAAGAGTACGCAGGTCTTCAGTGACAGCGCTGCTGTGAGACGATGCAGACGAGCCCAGTCCAGTGGTCTGCAGGACATGTGGGCTTGAGGCAAAGATGGAGTCCTGCCTCATTCATCAGCCTCGATGGAGCGTTTGCAGGTGTGAGCTGGGGATGTCAAATAGATACATAGAAACATTCATGTGGAATTGAAACATATGGATACTTATTCGCAACAGTATCCATCAGACAGGCAGGCGGACAGCAGCTCCACCCTCACCATCAGCTGTAGTAGCAACACTGAACATTTACTGCCATCAGATTCTGTTTAGCAGTTATTAGAAATGTTTCCCTGACCAGCGCACATGTTACCATTAGTCATTTAATGTAAGGTAATACTATTACTTTGTTACTCTATTGAAGTAGGTATGTGTACTTTACTTGAGTATTTAATTTTTACTTATACTCCCTACATTTTGAAATAAATATCTGTGCTCTTTAGATTTACCAACAGACTCATCTATAGTTTATACTCCGAGGTTAGCGGACAGGAGGCGTGCAGGTATCTGTGCTACAGAAAAGGAAGCATGAAGTGTGCAAGTGGTCCCTGCATTAGTGGTTAGATCTGTCCCGACAAGAGTTACACAGAAACCAAACAGACTAAACCAGAGCTGTGAAACACTAAAGAGCTGTGCCCAGAGATTCTACTGTACTCTACTGAAAACAATCTGAACTGAACATCACAGGCTTCCTTCAGCCACACCAGCACACCGTCACTCTCCCTCCAGCCTGCGGCCTTTGGCTCAGATTCAGTCCATCACAGACGGTCCATTTACAAAAGTACTGGACGCTCCCCCTCAGCCCCCAGCAGACTGACCTACTGTATGAAAACCCCGGGGGACTTCCTTCTCGAGTTAACTCATTCACCACAGAACACTGGACTAAGTTCAAGGACTCAAACTCGTCCCAGGTTTTTAGTAGATGGACCGACAGTATCCAACGTCGCCTTCAAGCTGAGGGGTAAAAAAGGCCCTAAAGGGCACGGTGGCCTGTTTTGGTTTTCCAAAAGTACAATCACTGATTTGTACTTCATGTTACATTTGGAGTACCAGCTGAGCACAGTCCCCATTTGCTGGGGGTATTAAAACATAAAAGTTGGCACATGCCTTCCTTATGAAGTGCTTGCTGTTTACCTCTGCTTCCATAGCCTCCTTCAGTTTGTCTGTGTGCTGCATGATAGCCTGCAGGGCTGCTTCTTGCGCTCCTATGGCCTGCAGAGTAGCTTTGGCCGAGCTCGCCAGTGAGTCTTCAAGACTGGCTGATACCGCTGCAAAGCAATCACACAGGAAGACATTTACTGTCTATAAAATGACACGTCATTATTCAAGTGGTCAGTATGCAACGACGTCACTCTTTGTGTGTGTGTGTGTGTGTGTGTGTGTCTGTCATCCTACATGCTGAAATATCCTGTTCCTCCTGCTCTTGTTGAGCAAGTCTAGCAGCCACTTCTTCTACTGGACGCTCTTTCATTGGTTCTGTGGGTGCAGGATGGACCGCTGTCGCCTCCTTGTGTTCATGGCACTCATTGCACTCTTCGAGAGAAAACACAAACACAGACCTAAAACAACCCCAGTAATCCTCGAGACTGCTGGACTTTCAGCCATGAAAGAACATGAAGTGCTATTATTGTATGTTCACAACACGAATGAAGTTTTTGCAAAACCTTTGCAAATGTAGATGCCTCAGTGACACTGCATGTTAAAAACATTTCAACTTTGGTGCAGATTTGCTTCTTGCTTCATATTCTGTCTCCGGCATTAAATGAAAACTACCGTAACTACTTACTCAACCTGAGCTATTGCACAAGTTAACTAGTCTCCATCCATGTTTCACACAACATGGAGAACTCATGGAGACCAGCAGGTTTGATGCACAATCAAACCTTCTTGCTGTGAGGTGCAAATGCTAATCACTACCATCATCCTGACCAACATAATAATCATATGTGCTGCATTTTAAAATGACTATTATTTTGTTTGTTTCAACGTTATGAATTTAATCGTGAACGTCTACAGATCCACAACAGAAAGCGTCCTCTATTGTGGAAGCTTGTAAGCTGTAAACAGCATTGGTCCTAGCACTGAACCCTGTGGAACTCCATAATTAACCTCAGTGTGTGAAGAGGACTCTCCATTTACATGCACAAACTGGAGTCTATTAGATAGATATGATACAAACCACTGCAGTGCAGTACCTGTAATACCTACAGCATGTTCTAATCGCTCTAATAGGATATTATGGTCGACAGTATCGAACGCTGCACTGAGGTCTAGCAGGACAAGCACAGAGATGAGTCCACTGTCAGAGGCCATAAGAAGATCATTTGTAACCTTCACTAAAGCTGTTTCTGTGCTGTGATGAGCTCTGAAACCTGACTGAAACTCTTCAAATAAACCTCTGCAGATGATCTGTTAGCTGTTTGACAACTACTCTTTCAAGGATGTTTGATATAAAGGAAGGTTGGAGATTGGCCTATAATTAGCTAAGACTGCTGGGTCTAGAGATGCTTTTTGAGTAAAGGTTTAACTACAGCCAGCTTGAAGGCCTGTGGTACATAGCCGATCATTAGAGATAGGTTGATCATATTTAAGATTGAAGCATTAATTAATGGCAGGACTTCTTTGAGCAGTTTTGTAGGAATGGGGTCTAAAAGACACGTTGATGGTTTGGAGGAAGTAATTATTGAAGTTAACTCAGAAAGTGTTTGAGAATTATACCACGGAGTCAGGTACTTCTGATTAGAGACCTTAGTTTTCACAGGAGCTACAGTATCCAGAGTCGTACGTAGTGAGGAGGTGAAATTATTAACAAGATAATCGACCTCTGGAGCAGCGTTCAGATAGCTGCTCTGTGTTGGTACAGGGCACTGAAGATGATAACAGTGGGTGGATTATATTCTTAAACGTAGTTGCTGCACTTTCAGAAAGACGTCTACTGTGATGAAGTTACAGGTTACATGTATTACGAGAGTCGTTATTACTAAAGGAAGCCGACTAACTGAACATCTGAGCAGGAAAGTGCAGGAGAGAACGGTCGGTCGACTACAGACTCTGCATAAAGCACGTAAAGATAACATATCAATATTTAATTCAATTGGCTAAAACACTGCTGTGCTTGTAACAGGAACAGGAAGTGGTACTCTACTGCACAGAGCGCCAACACCAAGTCAGAGCTCCACCCAAAGAAGAGGATTTAATCGTATATACCATGTGCCCACTGTGGATTTGTCTGTGGTTTAGATACTGGCTCTTCTAAGCTGCCGCCCAGAATTTTGCTTTGTGCTGCATAATGACAATAAAGAAGGACAGCAGAGCGTGCAGTGGTTAGCACTGTAGCCTCACAGCAAGGTCCTGTTTCAGTGATGATACCTTTGACTGCTGCTGCCTCTGTGTCACATGGAGCAGGGACTGATGGGACCTCACCGATGGCTGAGATGATATGAGTCGCCTCTGCTGAGGCCTCTAAATGGGACACAAATACAGAAGGCAAGAGCCGCTCAGGAGCTTCCATGTGTGTCACCACGCGCAAAGCCACTCATACACATAGTAAAGACCATCCATCTACTGGTTTCATCATCACTTCAGCTACAGTGAGGTAGTATTTATGGCAGCATAATGGCTTTAAAGCTATCAAAGATACAATGGCTGCTACAAACTAAGAAGCCTAATAGCAGTGCAAAATGAAATTTCACACGGGAGCAGAGCAACAACAGGAGAGTATAGGAGAAGACAGCTTACCCTGAGAGGCTTCTGCTGGGGCTAAACAACAGAGCGCACATTTACAAACATCTCAAAGAAGAACGGGTGGAGCTAGCAGCTAACAGAGCACACCGCCCCCCCCAGAGTGGAGAGTTTGCATCAGCAGATATTAAACGTTGGCTTGTCCCAGAGACATTTACAAGTGAGGCTGATTTGAATGAACTTGAATTAAAATAATATTAACTTCATAATGTAAATAATGATATTACGGCACTGTCGAGATGGCTGATGATCAGGCTGACTCTGGTGAACACTTTCATGAAACAACTGCATCCTTTGAACACCATCACAGTGGATTTTAAATCAAACTGTCAAGATGAGACTGAAGTGATGAAAGCTGAAAATCCTTCCAAGTCCATCGCTGCCTTTAATGTAGAATCCACGGACGTCACAAAACGCCACCTTTGGTTTTGCAACTGAAAGCGTGCTCTACAAGAGTCAGGTGACCAACTTTATACTATCACAGATTCCTGGTGCCATTTCAATCAGCAGTTACAATGTCAGCAAAAATAGTGACCTCGTACAGCACATTCCTTTACATGCATTATGAGGTGTCGCTAGATTTTCTTGCACGCTCAGTCGTCCAGGTAAAGAAATGTGGACGCAGCATCTTCAGCGTGTTAAAGTGGGTAAAATGCTCTCCCACTACGTTTTGACAGTCTACCTCTTCCAGGGTGTTCTTGAATTTGCTAAATGTTGCACAGGGTGTCCCCTAACCAAGGAAGGACTTTTGCGATTACCCACTTTAATCCCTCTGTCCTACAGGCTTCTCAGTGTCGCTGAGGTCGCAAGTGCATTTCTTCTTTTAAAGAATTTACCAGATTACTGACTCGGCCTCTCCTACAGTTGTTGCCAGCTCTCTCATACATCTGTTGGGTTTTCAGCGTAACGCTGGCCTCACTCACTGTACCAACATCACTTTGGAGCGCTTACTGCAAATTCCAGAAAAACAAACCAAACACAAGTCCAACTTTATCTGTTTCATTTGTAATGGAGTCCTTACAAACTTTGTCTCTGAAAGTGGTTTATTAGATATACAAGTGTCTATAATGTATAACTCAATAATCCAATACTAGTGTTAGAATCCTTGAAATGAAGCTGCGCTGGAATCACATCTTGGCTGAGTTCAAACCCACTGTGGTGGTGTACAAACACAACAGCCCCTTACTGTCACTGCACAGATGCAATGAAACTGTGGGCGCTCCACCCGACTACTGTGAACGAACTATAACAAAACGGAAATAGAAATAAAGCTGATAGAATCAGAGCACATGATAAAAGGGAGATGGCAACATGAAGCCATGAGTTATAATGACAGTGGGCGTCACACTTACCCTCTAGGCTCTGTGCAGGCTGACTGGGGGCGGGGCTGGAGTCTTTGACCGGACCCTCGGCTCCCTCCTTCTTCGCCGACTTCTTCGCTTGTTTTTCTATCATAGAGGGCGGCTGGGCCAACTCCACCTTAACAGCAACCATTTAAATCGAAGCATACGTTATTACAGTGTGGTTCTAAAAACGTGGTTATTCTTTCTATACAAATATTTAGATTGTATTGTGTGGAAGTTTATTAGCTGATATCACCAATTCTGAGTCGAATTTTAACAGACACACACTGGAAAGGTGGAGGTATGGGGGTGGAGGTATGGGGCTTCAATGCAGTCTGATCATTTGAAAAGCCATTGTAACGTACAGTGAATCCTCCTTAAACCATCAGAGACCAGACACTCACACATGGAGAGCCAGTAAAAGAAAAAATGCTCGACTTCAATTCTTCTGAACTGACGGTGAAACACAAACAAACTTTGTGTCCTGTAACTATGACTAGGATGAGCTGAGCACCGTACCCGTTTCTTTATGGGGAGGCCAGGATCTTGGGCAGCGGGTCCCAAAGCCAAACCCAGCAGCCAGTCTGAGTACGGGACGTTCTTCTCAACCGCTGCTCTGAACTTATGGTCCCATTTGGCGTAGAGTACGGTCCCTCCAATGCCACCACTTACTGTCAGCAAGCCGGCAACAACCACTTTGGAAGCACTACTGAAATGAAAAAGGACAAGCAGACATGAATGAATGGACAGTCTCGCTAACAGCCTTTGCACTCTGTGTGTATCCTAGTTCAGCCGACTTGCATATAGTGATCTCAGGAGGAAAGCGATGCTGTAGAAGCGGCACGCTCTTCACTACGATAGCACTGAAGATCTTCTCTTGAGGATGAGAGATCCGTGTTTTGAAACGACAGGGAGCAGTCGCATGTAAACATGGAGCCAGAGCGCAGCGGCCAGCGGGACACAGATTTTGGTGGCAGGCACAGCACATGTCGCATCCATGTGAGAGGCCCTTAAGAAGACAGCTGAAGCCCATGTGCTAGTCCTAAACAATTCATTAGTGTACTGTGTGTGTTGGTGTGTGAATGGGCTCATTGAGTCAGCACGGAGAAGATCTTGGAGAACGCACGGCTGCCGTGAACACTCAGAACAAGAGCTCTGAGTGAAAAACTGGATTACATCTGGAGGGGCTCGCTCGAACAACACCTTTGAGCGCAAATTGGATCACATCTTGGGGAAGTGCACTGCGGTCGGAGGTCTCAGAACCTGCTCTTTGCGCAAAAAGAACGACAACATCACGAACGTAAGTTTGATAACATCGTAGAAAGCTCGCGGCTCTCCAACGGGAGATTGAGAGACCAGTGTTGGACTGTAGAACTGCTTTGAAATTCATATGAGCTGTTCGCACTAAAGTAAAAAGCACCATCACTTCATGCGGAGACCCCTTCGGCGCCAGCTGCAGCCTCAAGGCTGGAGCTGAACAACAACTCCCTGATAACGACTGTGTTTAGACTGTTCCCCCCATTCCATGCAAGGCCCCCTGGGTTGGCTGGATGCGCTGTCTACGCCGGCTCTCTCTTACCCTTTACCCGCCCCTGTTGCTTGTCTTGTGTTTCTATGGTGTATTGATAGTCATGTGCTTTTTGTGCTGAGGTGTTTTTTCTTTTATCAAACTGTTCTCCCACTAGGAGCTCAGTCTGAGTGGAGTTTTTTTCTCCTCCTCTCACCTCATGTTATGTATTTTTGTTGTTTTTTTCCTATCAGCCGACCTTTCTGACGTGTCTCCCCAGTGTGATGTTTGTGTAAAGTTGGTCAGAAGGTTCCTTTGTAAGTGCGCATGCGCCATTAGCGTGCTGCCTGCTGTAACCCTAATTTCCTTCGGGATTAATAAAGTATTCTGATTACCTGCTCTCTCCTGCTGTGTAGTGCCGACACTGCTGCAGACTGGTAAGAGGGATTCTCCTGTAGTTCTTCTGGAAAGTGGTGAGGAAAGCGTGGCAGTGAAAAGAAATCCATGTCACACAGATCCAGAACGGGCACACATTCACAGCAAGCACAGAGCAACAAATTTCAGTGCAAGCAACAGACTACACAATGTTTTCCTTATCGTCATATAAAAAATTGGGGAATTAGGTGCAGAGATGCTGTTCATAAGGTAAAAACAGACTTTGTGCAATTCTAACAAGCCTGAAAATCAGTACTTTGTCTGAACACCTTTACTCTTCAAAACAGCCTGAGCACTCTGAGCCATGCTTTCTTGTAATTACATTAAATAGCCTTCAGAAACAGAGGTTTCATTCTCTGTCAGGACGGTGCCACACTGCTTGGATGGACACGGGTTAGTTTCAGGACAGCTTCATCAATTGAATTTTTCAGAGGGAAGGTGGCAGTCAAGAAACCACTGATTTAGAGGAGAAACAGACAGGGGTGGGTGTGCCAACATAAACAAGGACTGGACTGAAAGAGCGCAGAGCGCAGTCCCAGGAACAGCTAAGATACTGCGCAGAGCAGCCGAGCTGGAAGGGTAGACCGCCCGCAGAGGCGCAGTGCTATACCGACAGGTCGATCACAACCAGCTAATCAGCATTTGATGATTTCAATTTTAAATTTCATGATATTCACGTCACACACGAGCTTGCCCATTAACTGTAGCGTAAGTAATATATGGGTTTTAGTAATAAGTAAGTAATAAGTTTAGCACAGTTTTTCACTTGCTGTTAAATCATAAAAATAATTAATTTGTCGTCATTAAATCTAAACAACAATAAGCAAAACTGTTGATTTACCATTTAAAACAGATCAGCAAATGAAGTACAAAGCATGATTTCTGAGCAGTAAACTGCATTCTTATTTTGTAAATACAGATTCAGGTACATGGCGAACACATCCAAGCTGAGTCCGGCAGAGACGAACATGTTTCCGTGTCCGGTGGAAAGAAGAGCCGAGGTGCAACAGTGTGATGCTGTAGCCCAGGGATGTCGAACTTATTCCGGCCCACTTTAACAGGTGAGAGCCACCTTTCTGTCACTGTACAGAAGTCTGGCTGCACACTTAATCCCAGAAACAGAACAAAGTTTTCGAGAACGCACATCATGCGTTAGTATTTGTGGATTTTACGAAGACAACCTGCAGCGTTTGTTCTGATTCATTATAAATACCACGTCTACGTGCAAACGCGTTTAAAGGCTAGTGCCGCTAGTAGCATAAAATACTGCTCCGGTTAGCTGGTATCAAACCTGTGGCCGATAAAAGGTCAGACAAGTTTTGGTTTTTGCCATGATGACCTCTCCGCTCAAACTTAGCCAAACTCGTTAGCTTGGTTATGCTTAAAACGCCATTATCCATCTGTCACCGGAAGAAACCCGGCTAACGTTAGCATGCTGCGCTGTTCTGACAGCGTCCACAACCAATTGCATGGCATCAAATACAGCGCTCGACAGCACCGAAGAGTTAACAGCCCGAACTAGTAAATTCACTGTGGCACCTTGAAGCAGGCTCTGGGTCACTGAATGACAACACGCTAACGTTAGCCCGCGGCTGCGGAGCAGGCAGCAGGCTTACCCGGGCGGTAGCATTAGCCCCTCTCAGACACGCTCTCAGCATGGTCTTCTCCTGCTTTGGTTTCTGAGTTCGTAAATAAATTGACCTGCACAGAAACAGATAAATTCTTTGCTGCTCTTCTTCGTCTTCTCGCGCACTCTTCTTCTCCTCAGTACTTTGCGTGGATTAAACGTTTGCGTGCACAACAGCGCCCCCTTATGTTGTCCCCGTCATTCTTCCATCTTTTTTGATGTCCCACACATAGATTTATAAGAGCACACAAATCAGTTTGTCCACCTTCGTCCAAGCCTCGATCGAAGACATAAGTCAGACAGATGATCCTTATTTCCCCAGCGCTCCTAAACTAAGCTAAACAGATTCTCACCAGTGCCAGGCAGTTCTGGTTATCTATACTCTCTAGCATACAACACTGGTTATGTGTGAGCTCGTACAGTATTCCAGTTCAACACACATTTTCCACTAATTACTACATCAGCTGTGTGAAGTGTGTCAGAGAAACTGGTTTCAAAGTCACTATTTAAATCTGTGGCATGCTGTCCAATGATGGACCAAGTTTTCAACAGTTTTTAGCCAAAAAAAAAAAATTCACAAAAAAAGAAGAAACATTGATTTTTCTTGTTTGTTTTATTTATTTGTTTGTTTTTTTATTTCAAGTTCTATTAAAGATACAGCAGTAAGAAACAATTACATTTGTATTAAAACAAAAAGCCACAGCCCAATATTTCTCAAGGATAACTCAAAACAACATCATTGCCTCCGTTTCTATTAAGACGACTCCTCCGAGTTCAGACAGTTTCTATGCATCTGGAATCTTCTCAGGTAGAATATGAGAGACGTAAGCTCGCATTTGCACAAAACTAGATGCACACTCCAACAGGCCTCTCACTGGTACAGCAAGTGGGGGTTTTTTTGAATACCAAATTCTGAAACATGCGTCGTTAAAAATGTAAAATCTTGTCATAAAATACTCGGAACAGATAAACTACAACAAATGGCCCAAACGATGGATGGAGAAACATATGGTGAAAACAAAACTCAATATTAATAATAATCAGTGACTACCAGCCAAAGACACAGAGTGTGTCCACACAGACTCTTAGCTGGCAGCTGCAGCAGTTTTTTCTGAGTGGACTGTGTGAAGTCGATGTGGGGGGAGGACTGAACCATTCAATAACAAGCTATGCAATATTAGGCTCTGCCGTCCTTTGTACTTTGACCGGAGTACCGCAGTCTTCATCCTGAACAACACAACACAAACAATATAATTTAATACAGTGTTTGTAAGGGTGGCTTTTTCATCTGTGGATTAAACTTTGCACAACAAGTAAGGAGACCTGTGTTTGCTCCCATTGGACAGCCTGCTTGTTTCACCTTAAATGGGCCACATTTGCCAGAATAAACCAGAATAAACAGCAGAGTTGAGCAAAGAGAAAGCTGAGCAAACACGCTTCCTTTCTTTTTGTGCCAAGTTTACAAGCAATCCCACCATCATCATCATCATCATCATCTTTATTTTCTTAAAAACTGATGATCGTCTAAACAATGGACCAGATAAATATTTAAACCAAGGTTCCAGAAAGATTCAGTCAAAACCTCTGAATCAAACGCTACGATTGTCAGTCGTCAGCACGTGTGGGCCTCAACATTTCAGCAGCACCTCAGTGACTTCCACTCACCTCCACTGACAGGCTGTGTATCGGCAGCGAGGTCTGGGTGTTCTGGGAGTCAGTAATGGTTGGGAAATCTAGTTCAATGTCCATTACATCATCAAGGTTGAGCTCCTCACTGGTGGGAGAAGGAGAAATATACACATCATACATGAGGACAGCCAGCAGCTGACTGACGACGTGCAGAATGTGTACGAGTGTCTTACACGACATCGAGGGTCTTGTCCTGGCCTTCCTCTGCAGGGGGGTCCCAGGCGTGTAGTTTGACCTTCCACAGTTTGATCTGCTGGTCCCAGGAGCGACGACTGTACTTCCTGAACTTATTGGGAGTTTTTGGATGAACGCCTGGCTGACGCATGTGTCTGAAAAGAAGAAACACGAGGGTTAATGCTGACCAGTGTATTACACACACCAGCAGCGGGCAGGCTTTACACTGGATGCTCCACAGCACGCGTCTCTGTCGACCTACTTAGGAACTTCTTTGATGTAGCGGTCGTAGGCCAGCGTGTTCTTGCCATAGTTGATCTGTTTCTGTCGTCGTAGCAACACAGCTTCATCGGTTTCCATGTTATCTCCCTCTCTGGAGTCACAGCTGCAGCACACAGACACATTTAGTCCCGTGCACACAATACAAAAAGACACAACTCTAACATTCAACGCGACAAGAGCCCGACTTCCTTCATAATGATTTTACTCGTAAATGATTGTAAACACAAAGTTACTGTCGTGTTAAACAAGCCTGTGTTACCGTTTAATGAACAAAACTCGGAGTTTTTACATTAGTAACGAGCTCAAAGCCGTGACATGGCAGTTAAAGCGATGTTTGACACGTCGTGTTTCAGCCTCGCTGTCACAAGGACAGAAACCCTCATCGTCTCATAGCAGATATGATATTTATCGCATCATATTCTGATGCTGAGCACTTTACTTTTTGTTACCACATAACCGAGCTCCATTAGTGCAATCTGTTTTACCGTACTCGCTGCTTTGTTCGGTGATACTGCATTGATTTTATTTCATGTTTCCATCATTTTTGGGATGAATACATTTTGTCTTGCCTTATTTAATGGTAAAACTACATTGCACACTTGTATAGCTGCAGGTGGACATGTGGTTTGAGAAGCGAGTGTTCCATCAGTTCGTGAATATTCTGAGTTTAAAGGTCTGTGAGAGAATGAGATACCTTCCAGACGAGCCAGACGAGGCCCTTCTCTCCCTCTGGGTGAATTCTGCCCCCAGTATCCTCCTCCTGTAACTGAACACAGTGCAAACAGTGAGTCTGCAATCCAAAACAGGAAGAGAGTATCTGCTTTCATGTGCTTAAAAGACACCTGAAATGATGCAGAAACTGTTTAATTACCGCTGCATGTCTCTGTGCACATCCCTCCTCATCTCATCGTCCTCCACCTGGCTGCCCCAGTCAGCCTGCCGACCACAGCGGGACACTGAGCCTGTGCTCTCTGGTGTAGTGAAGCTAGGAGGACAATACCACAGGTTACACACACACAGGGATGTTACTGCTACAGTTCCAGCAGATGTCGTGGCCACATGTTGGTAATGGAGTCAGTAACCTGATTTTTAGAGTGGTTCATTAGCAGAGACTGGCTTGCTTCACTCAGTTATAGTGTAGTTAGATTTTTTTAAACACTACCATTCAAACTAAAATCATTCTAATAATTGTTTTTCTTTTTCTTCTCGAGCCTACACTGGAGTTTGGATGTGAACTACACAGACCAATGAAATTCTCACACTGCACGGTCTACATTTAACAAAGCACCTTTGAGCAGGGCCATTGAAGCTGTGGGTTTTTGGTCCAGTCTGAAACATTTCCCCAACAAACGCCAAAAACCCACAAAGCTTCAGCCGCCTCGTGGCTTTTCAGTTACAAGTCCGCTGCCTTACATGTTTATCACTTTCCACATTAACTGATCTTACTCTCACCTAGTATGTCTGCGATCAGGGTGTTTGTAGCTGGAGTCGGTGTGTCCGTTCCTTCCTCTATCGATATCATCTGCCTCGCTGTTGCTCCGCAGGCTCCCATTGATCCCCCTCTTCCTGCAGTGGGACCACCGAGATGGGCCAAAGCTACACAAGAAGACACAAAACACGTGCAGATTTAAACATGCTAATTCATTCTTGTTTTGATATTAGATTTCTGCAAACACGTCTCAAAAACATTCTCTTCTGTGTCAAATTAGAAAAAATAAATCACGGCTGTTAAAAATGCAAAAGCAGCAAATACATGCATGGACTGCAAACACACGGTGGGACGCACGGTCCCACGCAGGAAAGCACTCATGATCGTTTCACGTCTCCGTATTCAAAAATGGCAAAGCTGCACTAACTGTTTCAAAATCCGGGAATTTCTTTTAAACCTTCTTAGACAGATTAAAGTCTAGAGAAGCTGAACTTTCTTCAATAATAAATGGTTAGTTGAGTACAGTGGGTAAAACTGGAGCCATACACTTCCTTTAATAGACTATTTCTCCCGCCAACTTCTTCCGATTGTGCGGACCATCATCCATCTGTGACTCTTGTTTTTCCTGGAGGGCACTTAGGACCGCGTATTCTAATATCAGACGTTACAACTACAGCTGTTAACCACCTGTCACGGTTCATCCACTCACTTGTGTGTTACACTTAGCATTCACAGTCCACAATGTACTCGAGCGTTAGCTTTAGCAGTTGTCTGTATTTAACGCCTTACCGTCACCTTTTTACCCGCACTGTTAGCTAGCGTCACTGTCAGGTCCACTGTTCACGACAGACCTGCTACAGACTGCTAGCTTCTACGAGCTTAAAGAAAATAAGGTAACCATAGATACTAGCAAGAACACAGCGTGTACTAGAGTCACGCGGGTCCATCAGGTACAACAAATGTTTTTTAGCCTTCAAAATGTCCAGATCATCTTTGCAGACAAAGGTTAAGCTAATCTGACGCAGTGGCTTCCATTTAACGAACACAGACAAAGGTTTAGCCGCTAATGACAGACTGAGGCGGGAATGTAAACAGACCTTTTTTCGTGCTCGATGTTGTGATCCTCACGTCGCCGCTCTTTGGTCCAGTCAGACATGTTCTCGGTTAAAAAACAAGACTGCGTAGCAGGAGACTTCTTTGTGCTCAGCTGGGAACTTACAGCACCTACAGTCTGAAGATACGCGCCAACTCTGAAAGACGCGCGACCTCAAACGAGCCAATTGGTCACGTGGCCGGAAGTAGGAACGGAGGAAGACCACAGCTGTCGAATATGTGCTGGGCTGAAAGAGTGTGCTCACGCTGTGTCTATGGCGTTATTTTTGTGCAAATAACGCCATGTGTATCCCCCTCTGGCAATAGTCGTGCGGTTTTCTTGTGGCCTCTGGTATACACAGCTTCTCTGAGCTGGCTCCAGGATGTTTAACTGCGGATGTGCTCGATCGACGAGTGGCCAGAGAAGGGGCGGGCCTAAGGTGCTGCGCTCTGCCTTCTTCTTCTTCTTCTTCTTTATATGGTTGGCAAACAGCAAAATGACGCATTACAGCCACCAACTGGTGTGGAGTGTGGACCGAAAAGACAAGAGAAAAAAAATCAAATCCTCCTGAACAAATGGGTCTGCCTTAAGAACCAAAACACAGCCTGATAACTTTCACTTATAGAGTTCGTGCGAAATAAATCAAGCAAGTCCAACTTCACTCTCATATCGTCCAGCTTTTTGATCAGTTGTCTCCTTTCAGCATCATACTTAATGCAATAAAACGTGTTCTGTTGTTTCCTGTTCCCTACTGCAGTCACACTCCCCTGTACAGTGTTTTCCTATTAAAAACAATGTGCTATTTTATTTATTTATTTATTTTTAGAAAGAGGGGCAATACATATTAATGAACATTTTAACAAATGTAAATATGCCAGATTACAGCCTTGGGCTAATTTCCATCTGCAGACCCTCTGGCAGGTTGGTGTTAAACACAAGTTAGTAAAAAGATACAGAGACACTATTTACAGGTCATGTGACAAGGACAAAAACAGTGATCACATTATACTAGAACAAACAATGACGAGGAGAGTGGACACAGAGGACAGTATAGATAACAATAACGGAAACACATCAATTATATTGCACAAACCCCAGTATTGCACATGCCCTGACTGTCCTGACACTGCACTGACCCATTGCACTAACAGTTGTTTCCCTTTTTGTAATACACTAACTCTTTTTCCCGTCCAATATAAAACATGATTATTAAACATAATCACATGTTTGTGTGTCCCTCAGCCGCCCTTTTAGGTGACTCATAAAGATGGGTAGACTTGTACTTCCCTCACTGACAGTGGAGGACTATTCCAGAAGCTCACTCCCTGATATGACAGAGCATCTGTGAAAAGGTGGTCCGTCTGAGTGCCAGTTCACAATCACCTCTAACAGCGGCTCGAGTCAGTCGAGACCCGGCAACACTGCTAGACTTTTGTTTAATAAAATCACTGATTGGTGGAGGCGCCAGACCATGTATAACTTTGTATAATAGACAGGCAGATTTAAATGATTTGAAATTAGTAAAATTTAAAAACTTGGATTTTTCTAAAATTTGACAATGGTGATATGAAAAAGGGGTTTTCATCTAATATTTTCAATGCTCTCTTGTAGCACACTTCAATTGGCCCAATAGCAGCAAAGCTCGTATAGCACCAGCTTGTAATACAGTATTCAATATGAGCTGGTATCATAGAGTGCAGGAATGTAATCGCTGCTGTGTCTGTTAATGATGTGCAGATATGTCTGAAGTTCTATATTAACATTTACAGTTTTCACTACTTTTTTAACGTGTTTTTAAAGGATAATTTTGAGTCTAGTAGCACTCCCAAACACTTAAATTCCTCAACATTAATTAGTTCTTGTGCACCCAAGCAGACTTTTACTGCAGCCACGGTTGTTTTAGGTTTACTGAAAAACATTGATACGGTCTTTTTAACATTAAGGCACAGGCATGAGTCATTCAGCCATTTTTGTAAATCATGTAATGCCAGTGAAAGCTGATGGGCTGCATCATCAGCAGTTCTGGCTTGTGTAAAAATTACCGTATCATCAGCATGCATATTCAAACCAGTGTGTCCGAATCTAAGTCGAGATATAACCATGTCGGAATGTGCCATTTATAAGAAGCACGTGGCAGCAGTTTAGTCCACAGAGATATCATGTTCATATGGTGGAAGAGTTCGTAATGCTGTAGAGAGACTGCATCACAATAGTTTCCCCCATAGCCCATAAAAATAATTACATCTTACTGTCTTATATTTAAGTGCTGTGATCCGGTGGAACTCCATTCTGCTGATATCATTCCGGTAAAAGCTTTCCTAGTTGTGACATTAGACAAATTTAATTAGATGTGCATTCACCAGAATCTCAGGAAGCTGTGACTTTACATTTTGTGACTTAGAACAATAAGGTCCTGCAGTCCCTGATTCTGATTATTAGATTTGGAGCAGAAGGTGTCAGGTGTTATATTACCAGTGTCATTTAATAGGTGCATCATATACCAGATTCTGTTCTCCTGCCAGTTTATTTAGCAATAAATCTTTATTCCTAAATACCACATATCTACTGTTCCACAGTGGTGGATTATGAGGGCTGAAGTTGCTTGTAGATAATTTCAGTATAATAATTATGAATGAAATTAGTCTTTGTGTTTTTCTGTCACAATCACATCTTAGAAGAAAACTCGTGACCCACGGCTTCTTAAATATTCAGTTAATGATATTAAACATCAAACTGTCTGTTTTTAAAAGAAATCTTAGCCATTTTATTTAAATGGTAACATTAATGCACTCGACAATAATGACTTTCATTCCTCTATTTACACTCTTTATTTATTATTGCTTTTCTAATGTAGTGCATTTTTCTAAATTAAGTGAAGTTAGCCTTGTTTATAGCTTTTACTGCAGTCTTGGAAAGTGGCCAGGACCAAACTGGAGTCTTCAGATGCATTCCATCTTTAGTAAGTTAATTATGTCTATAACGTTTTCCCTAAATCCAAGCAACTCTGAGGAAAGACTGGAAATTAAATAAAAACTCATTTAACCCAACATTGTTTTTATTTATGTGCACAGGAGCTGTTCAATAACAGAAATACTGATGTAAATAGTATCTAAAAAAGACAAATCCAAAGCACACACATGACTGTATTACTATAAACTGTTACAGTGAATGTCTGCACGCCACAGTAGCTTGGAGCATTTAAAGCCACAGAGCCAGTGTTGCTGCCTACAGCTTGTCACAGAGTTTTGTCATAGCGCTGCTGACTCAGCCTCCTGGAGACGTTGCTTTCGTAAGCTCCCCTCCTTTTCCTGGGAGGTGCTGGTGTTTACATGGATGTGCTCGTGGTGCTGGCTGGGCTCTGTACCAGTACTGGGTTCCTCTGGTTTCATACCTAGCTCTGTGGTCGGCATGAAGCTGGACACTCTGGTGACAGTGGCAGAGAAAAGGACACTAAAGAAACTGATGGACATTATGAACAATGCTGGGCATCCTCTGCACACGGCCATAAACAACCAGAAGAGTCTGTTCAGTGACAGGTTGCTTCTCCCCAAGACAAGAACTAACAGACTTAAAAACTCCTTTGTCCCACACGCCATCAGACTGTTTAACTCCTCTCTGGAGGGGAGAGGGAGGGGAAACAGGAGGACAAAGGAGGGGGGAACAACTAAGCTGTAGTGCCTCTTCACCTCACTGTACAATACCTTGTGCAATACTTTTGTAAATAGTCAACAGTGCAATAGACTCAATACTTGAAATGTGCAATTCACTTGTATTTTTATTTTTATTCCTATTTATTCTATTTATCCCCTTTGTATATTTTATTTATATTGTCTCTGTATTTATATATATGTGTGTGTGTGTGTGTGTGTGTGTGTGTATATATATATATATATATATATATATATATATATATATATATATATATATATATAATATTCTGTAACTCTGTAACTTCTGTCGGTGCTGTGCTTTTTTGGAAATCGAATTTCCCAGAGGAACCCACCCGAGGGATTAATAAAGTTCTATCTAATCTAATCTAATCTAACCTCAGTACCATTTGGGAATAAGGGAATGCAATGTTGTATTGGCCACAAGGAGACTGCCCATTTCACTAAAAAACTGGAAAAGAACTGTTCCCTTTCCATTTGATTTACTATTGTCCTTCACTTTGCAGACATCAACACGTGTATTCCACCTGCACACTTTGTCTGGGCAGAAAGGCTTAAAACTGGCCTGACAACTTCTCTGAAGTTTCTTGCCACAAAGGTTTTTTGTTTGATTTGGAGGTTGTGAGGTGTGAGTTGATTGTATTGTGTCTTGCTGAGGCCATCATCTTCATGATAGCGGTGCTACTGCATCAGGTCTATGAATGAGTATTACAGTCTTCAGGACTTTTGTGCCATGCTGGGGCAGCAGGTGGAGGGTCGCAGTAATGTTGTGGGGACGGAGCTGGACTCCCTTAGGGTGGTGTCTGAGAGGTGGATAAGGACAATGGTGGATAATACCTCCCACCCACTCCATGATGTGCTACAGGAGCACGTTCAGTGAGAGGCTGAGATTACCCATAATGCACCACTGAACAACACAGATTGTAGCCACCTGAATTCTGTTTTCTTACCACTCATGATTCAACTGCATAATCCTAGGTATGGTGGCTGAAGAAGGACAATCAACTCTGGCCACCATTCATCTGCAGTACATGTAGGTTGTCAGTCCACCATTTACCTCAACAGTCAATAAACTTTTATATGATGGCAGGACTGTTTATCAAAGGGAAAGTGTGACGCTTAGGAGCCAGCTAGCTGACATAATGTTACCTTTTAACCACCTGTTGTTGTTATTTAGCCGTCTCGTTGTCATCTGTCCAGAGAATAAAAAGCATGTTCATGCATGTTTTTCCTGTGTTAGAGCCTTGATTTCAATTACAGACAGGAGGCTTGAGGCGAGGAAGTAGAAGAATGAGGGGGAGCAGAGATGGAGGAAAAAACAGAAATCTATAAATCTTCAAATGTATGTTGTATACAGCGCTTTGAGTAGAAAAGTGCTATATAAGAATCAGTCCATTTACCAAATGTTAAATTGTCATGTATAGCATTAATGAGCTATTTGCGATATTTAAATTGTAAATAAAGGCCGACTGCAGATGTGGCCGGCAACGTCAATTTTGGCCACTGTATTTAAAATGACGGGGAAACATTTTGAGTACAATTTAAAATCTTATATATTTTAATCTTATGCATTATGTAAATTAACTAACTTTCCTGAAAATAACCAGTGATTTTTTCTTTCCTTTTTTAAACGATTGTTTACATCACGATTGTGTTTTCAGGATAAATGAGGCAACATGCTGTTTAATGTGATCGCTGTTTTTGTACCGTAGTTACGGTGTTACAGCCCATTACTTTAATTATGTCCGTAAGATGCGGAAGGATCCTCTCGCAGAGGAGCAAAAGTGACGCAGGCGCAAGAGTCACCGCCGCTTCTTGTTTACCATAACAACTGGCGACGCTTTCTCCTGATTGGCTGCAGCTACATCCTGTTTTCCCAGGCTTCTGCCATTTAGATGCTATTTTAAACGCTTCCTTCGTGGATTAACGGGAGCGTCTTTAGGAAAGGCGTAAGTCAATAATAAGATCGTTGGCTGGCTCTTCCAGTGAGGCGAAACGTTAGCCACAGTCAAGTGCGGATAGCAGCGCTGTGTCAACGCTAACATGAAGCTAACAGCGTTTCTTCTTCTGCGGGGAAAAAGCCAGTCGGTACTCCCCAGAGAAGTTCTTCTGTTGAGCCGAGATGCCCCAAAGATGGACGCAGAAACACAGTTTTGATAAGTAAGTGTACGATGGCTGGAAATAACACATCTGCTGGCCCTAACTAGCCTTTGTTGAGCTGACTGTGGTGACTCCATTAGATCATTGCCGATGTTGGACACAGGAAGATATTAGCATGTTTTCCATGTCCAGAAGAAGAGCACAGACTCATGGATACACTGAGCTTTTACACCGTCATCTTAAAAAAAGGACAAGTGAAGTTGGAACATGTAGCTCCTGTTGTTGGGTGGTGTTTACATTATTGTTGAAGATCTGTCAGAAAGTTCACAGACTGTCCCCACTGAAGCAAACAGGCGAGCACTGTCACAGAGTCTGTCGTGTAGACACAGCAGAGAGCAGTGTGGCTGAACCACAGTGTGATACACAGAAAGCAAAGAGGACACACTTGGCATTGCTGACAGAGTATAGCAGGCAGCCTTTTTAGATGTCAGCTGTTCATAAAATGATTGTGGAGTTCATACCTTTTCTTCATATTCACATCACTGACAGATGATTTGGAATATAGACATTCTGTGACAACAGAAATGCTGGAGAGTGAATTCTGAAATAAACAGGCCCCTTTCTGTGCCTTGAATTCATGTTTGTGCTTCGTCCTTCCACAGCTTTGTCTACTATGGATCACAACATCCCAGAGATACTGAAAGATGCTGATGTAGAGCGAGGCCTGATCGGTAATACACATACATGCCTGCACACACACAAACACACTCATGATTGGTGACATGGCCAAGATGTGCTGTGATAGGCTCCAGCCCACGACCCTGAGGAGGATAAGTGGAAGAGAATGGATGGATAGACTCGCATTACAGATTGTGAAGATAAAACATATTTTAGAAGCTACTAATAAACCAAGGGCACAACAAATAACAGAGCGCACAAAGAGCATTATGGGAAAGATGAGCTTCGTGTACTGTGTGGCATTAGTTCTGCTAAAATAAAGACCATTCAAAACAAAACAGAAGGCTCACTGTGAGAGTTTGAACCGGTCACTGTCGGCTTGGATTAATTCTCCACACTGTGGCCTCTCTGCCCAGTTTAGCTGTGGTTTCCCCCACTGGTCTGCACAGCTGTGTGCCTGTAATCCACTCAGCATTTCCTCATTAGTCGCCACGTTAATGATAACACATGGCTAATGTGGCTGCTGGATAACTGCTAATAATGAAATGGCTAATGTTAGCGTGCGTTAGCATTTCTGAGAACTGTTCAGTACTTTAATGCAGCTGAAATGAGAACTTTACTGACCTTAGAGTTGTGAACGTCAGCTGTTAGTGAGGGGTGGAGCTGTAAGCTCGTCTGTTTGAGGCAGAGACAGCTCTGTTTGTATCCACACTGTAGCAAATGAGTATTTAAGTTTAATTTTAAGCTTAATATCGATTAATACAACCCTAGAATGTAAGCAACAAATGTATAAATGCTTTTGTAATTGATTCCAACCTGCTTCACACAGCTGCAGTTACAACAAGCATGCACAAAGAGCCCTGTTTAAAATGAGTTTCAGCTCGCTCTGCTGATTCCCCGTGTCTGCATTATTAGACAGCGGCACGGTAACCTCTAATGTTCCAGTTTAGACTTTTACAGCTTTACTGTGCAGTCAGATAAACAGGATCACTGAGACCACACTGAGCAATAAAATGATCAACTAATTTCCTCATTCGTAAAGTGTCAGAGAGCCAATTCATTGCAGAAGTTTTGATTTCTACAAACACTGAAATGTCAGGAAGTTGCAAGTTTGCTATTCTGTGCTCTTAATATGAGCACTTTTACAGCAGCATTTAATGTCAGCTCAGCATTAAGCCGACTCTGTGATGCAGAATCACATCAAACGTCTCTGCAGAGGGTTTTACACACACTCATCATTCGTTGGTCACAGTGAGGATCTGGACATAGTGGAAACATCTCAGTGAACATGAGGCTAAAATGGTTTTAATGCATGAAAACTAAACTAAATGTATCGTAAAGTGACATTTTAGAGCTAACCTGTAGACTGATTTGTAATCTGATTACATCTGATATTCAGTCATTGAATGCTGCCAACATTTTGGTCTGGAACCTTAATGGAGACGTGGGGTGTCTCCAGACCTCAGTCCTATCTGTGGAGCGAGCTGGAGCTGGAGAGGAGAAGGCCAACAGTGCTGCTGAGATGTGAGCAAGCCTGGAACGTCTGACCGCTGTGCTGTTCTCCACCAAATACTGAGTCATCGTTTGCTCGGGGATCAAATACTTATTTCACTCAATGACATGAAAAGTTCATTTAGAACTTTTATGTAACATGTTTTTCATTTTTGTTGGTTTATGAAATGAATTCGATTGTTTATTTCTTTGCAATGAGCCAACTTATAAACTCAGCAGTGGGTGTGCAGTCACCTATAATTATTATATGTACGTGGCCACATACATAAAACATGATTAGGCCTAACAGTGACACCTCGGCCTCTGTGTTCAAGATGACAAGGCAACGTTACAGCTTTGCAGTAATATGTATATATTTTATATATGTATTACTGTACCTTGAACATATTACATGAACCAATGAAATGTGAGGGATTTTGAGCAGGATGAGCTACGACTGATCATTCATTGTTGTTGTTTCTTTCAGAGCAGTTTCACTTCCTGTTTGCTAAACAGAGGATCTGAGTGCAAATGGTATGATTTATATATGCAGCACAACATGTTGTTTTTCTGCCCGATACTACGGCACAATTTCTACTAAGCTGATTGATCAATAAACATTAATCCTCCACTGTCCATGTGAACATAGCTCCTCCCATTTCAGTCTTGACCTCAACCCAGCCCTGATTTCTTTATATTTGGAGTGAGACCTTGTAGTTTTTCAAAGGTTTTCCTCGGACTGCTTTTGCCTGTCCTGACCCTTTACTGAGGACTGTTTAGGTTAAGCCACTTCACACTGGCCTCTGCATCATCCCGTTCGGGTTGCTGATTACAGATGTTCATGTCTCGTTCCTTGCAGCAAGCTGAGGTGTTAATCAGGAGCAGCTTTAACCCCAGTCTGAAGTGGTTATTCCGGGGTCACGGTCAGGATCAGGAAGAGAAGAACTTTGTAGTGGCTCACAACCTGGTGTCCCGCTCCTCCGAGCGCCTGCTGCGCCTGCAGCAAGCGCTTCTTTCTGTGGCGCCTCAGTGGCAGCTGGTGGGCAGCGCACGGCTGTCTCAGGTGAATTTATACAGTTTGCAGTGTAACTGGATTGTGATGGGTGTGAGGAGAACATGAGTGAATGAAAGCTCTCGTAGCTTAATCTCTTCAAAGATTACATCCTCAACATTCTGACTCTTTAATTGCCATTTTTGGGAAGAAGCCATAATATTGAACAAACATCGATCTTGTTATAACTGAGTTCATAATCTCCTCTCTCCCACCTAATCAGGTCTGTTTTAAAGGAATGCCAGATGAAGCTGGGGTTCTTCTCCTGCCCTCCTCATCCTCCCTGCAGGGTAAATACAGAGCTCAGTGGAGACTCCTGGAGCAGCGATCCCTGCTGATTTTTATACACGAGTACACGAGGAGGGCTCGGCTAGCAGCGGTTTACATATCCAGTGTGAGCAGACTGTTGGAACATCATCGGCAACACCTTGCACCTCAGCAGGTGAGGCCGAGCGCTCAGCACTGTGTGATCTAAAGCTTTCTGAGCACTGTGTCATATAGTCACGCGCTGTACATCACACTGTGCCAGAGGCTACCAGAGGTCCAGTTGTGCTGAACGTTTGCGTCTTCACATGCACCTTCACTGGGCGATGTAATGAAGAGTCTGTGTAACAAATCACAGACGTCCGCCACAACCAGTAGTTGGATAATTGTTAAAAATGGTTGCAGGAATGCTTCTGTAACGTCCAACATTTGACATCTTTGTCAAAGAGTTTTAGATTTCTGTATCGCCACCAGTGCCTGTTCACACAGTCACAGTCATTCTGCTCTCTTTTCCAGACCCCGTCAACTTCATGCAGGCTCGATCTGGGTTCACTGAGTCAAGAACTCAGAGTTCATCTCAATCACTGGTCTTGCCTGTTTTCCAAAGTCCAGTCTGACCACTTCTTGAGACGTGCTGCTGGTCAACATACCAGGCTACTGCTAAAGATCAAGGAATCTCTGGACTTACTTGGTCTGCAGGCTCTGGTTTTGATGGAGCACTATGTCCAAGCGATCCTGTCTTCTGTATTCCAGACTGACTTAGACTCTGTACCAAAAGAAGTCTTGGAGGATATTTTAACAGGGACTTATCATTACAACCAGGTTGTTGATGAGCAGAGAGGTCAGCACAGCGCCTCCAAGCTAAAGACTGCAGTAATGCAGCAGGCACATTTTTCCACATTGGATTCCAGTCTTCCAAGGATCAAAAGCCATCGCCCTTCTCCTTTCTCAGTCAAAGAGTTAATGATGATTTTAGCAAGCTATCATGCAGAAATGGCAGCCAAGCAGCTGCACTACTGGGCTTCAGAGCCGCCCTGTTACTTCTGTCAGATCCACAGCAACCATGAGACTTGCACGTGTGCTCAAAACCCCACAAGTCTCAGCTGTGGGATTTCCACATTGAGATCTGAGTGGACCTGGGAGCAGCTACATTATACATATCTAATTTCCTCTCCTCCTTTCTCCATAAGTCGTCCCACCCTCCAGATGTCTTGTCAAAATAAAAATACAACACTTCCTGTTTACACGCCTGATGTCCATTTGAACAAGCCAGTCGTGGAAAATCGTCCCTCTGTTTCAGCCAATCCCGCAGATACAGAACATAAAGAGGAGAACTCTAAAAGAGAACAAAGTAACCGGTGTCAAAAACGCACGTCCCATTCTGCTTTTACTCAGAGCGGCGTAGAAGCGTTGGACTTGGTTCAACCTGATCCGACACGTTTAGAAAGCGGCGCGCTTCTGCAGACAGCTTCACCTTTGTTAATGAGCTCCCAACGTCTCCGAGGCGTGCCACCGTCAAGGATTTTCCAACTTCAGCGTTCCTCAGCAGAGCTGCTTTTTCAGGTGTTTGTTTCGTCCAGTGATCTGCTGGCTCCGCTGGTTTCACATACACCCACACCAGAAAGACTCAACGAACAGCTGCTTCAAACCCCAGCAACGGACGTGGTAAATGGGAAGGTTGACTCAACGATCTTGAGCGCTCGAGTACCAAATACACCCGATCCAGTGGAATTAGACAGAGAGAGCTCGAAACTGAACAAAGACCAAAATGTGGAGAGAATTCAACAGGAATGGGCCGAACTGGAAATAACTGTGCCAGATCCCACCAGCAGGTATGGTCACACCATTGTTACCACCTACCAATGTTACTGGTAGTGTTTCTGCGTCCGCGTCATTCTTTGTAGGGATGTTGAGTCCATTCATATCTGCCTTACATGCTGGGCCAGACCTCTACTGTATTCTTAGAAGCAGACTATGACTGTGACTCGTACAAGTGTGGTGTTTATTGTAAACATATAGAAAGTGCTGTATGAAGATGTCACATTTGATCTCTGACCTCTTCGTCAAGGTCAATAAATGGATCTAAAGATCAAAGTAGTAATAATGCTACATAAACTACTTAAAACGACGTTTCTTACCGCCTGTTTGTATTAATGATTCATGGCAGGTTCTAAATAGCAAGTTACTTTGTTCCTCTGACGTCTTCTTCAAGCTCAATAAGGTTCAACTTTAATTAGTTTAAATTTTTCATAAAATGAACAACAATGAAAACATGATCTGGATTTATGGGGATTCTAAATATCACTCTACAGGTTCCAGTGTCACATTTACACTCAGGTCTAATTTCTGCCACATCCTTCAAGTCGGCCCCAGAATGTGTTATTTTAAAGAAAGTGTTAATAGAAATGGAATGAACTGCCTTGTTAGTCAGAAATATGCTGTTATATCCTGATCGATCTTGATTCATTCGGGGAATATCTTGAAGTTCATGCAATGATGAAGTTAGTGCTGTTTTGCCACATGCATGAATTTGCACAATTCTCTTTGAAGTAAAATTGACAAAGTAAACCATGAAACAAAGACTGAAAGCAGTTTTCTCCTGACAGAAGTTGTTTTTTTGTTCTTCCCAGTTCTTATGTTGTCCCTGTTGGGCATTCCCAAACTAATGATTATAGTAAGCTGGACAACTGCAGGTGGAGGACAGTCGCACACAGTCTATCTGTTGTAATTAAATGTGCTATATAAATAATTAAACTATTAAACTATCTGATAATATCATGCATTCATTCCGACTCGTACTGTCTTGAAAGCGACGCATTAAAAATGCAGACTCGGGCCAAGAAACACGGTCTGTTTCTGAAGAGATGATCATTCAGGCATGAAACCAACACCTTCAGGTGGTGTAGGATTCATGGAAACGAGTGCATGTTCCTACGCTACTACAGTGTTTCTATCAAAGGATGGTTAAACATTAAGAGGTGATTTGTATCTTTCAGATCAGAGAAGGAGGAGATGTTTGAAGCAGACACAAAGACACTGGAGTCGGACCTTGTTTGCTGGTCTCACTCAGTCCAGTGGTTAGACCTGGGTGAGTCTCTGGTCTTTGCTGATCTGCTTGAACAGTATCATACCCTGCTGAGGGCTTTCTGCAGCAGAGCCCTGTGGCTGCAACTACAAGTCCCTGTAGCAGGACACACTGCAGGAAGCCTCAACCTCCAGGAGCACCACAGGGGTTTCCAGGTCATCCACCGGCTGTGTCAGGCTTCAGACGCTGGTAAGAACGTGGCCTCAGCAGCCACTGTGCCCACCGTCTGATGATAGCAGACATGTATACGTAAAGTAGAGTCCAGGCTGAGCGTGTAGTGCTGTAATGTTGTACACTGCTTTCCTTGTTACGTTTACTTTGCTGCTTTGTCTACAGCAGCTGTTTTGTGTCTGCGTTGTGTGTAACCGCTTCATATTTTCTCTTCCTTTGGAATGGACACGTTTCTGTTGTCTTATCCACGTTTGTGATTGGTCACATTAATCTATGAGCACATTCACATGAAAGTGGGGGCAGAGTGGGAAACGCTGAGCTGACTGGAGCTTTGCCTAAACTTAGAGTCAGTATACAGAAGGTCTCTCAGTTATGTTAAATATTTATGAAACTCCGGGGAAAGGCTCTCAGATACTCTGAGACTCAATGATGATCTGCACAATCTGAGTGCCTGATCGTTGTGTTTGCTTCTGGCACACATTTGGACCTGATGGATGGGGGAGGCAGTGTGCACAAAAAAGAATCGTCTAATTTCAAAGTGTTTTTATCCCGCAGCCTCTCATCAGTAATGATCACAGCTTGTGCTGTCAGAAGGAGCTGGGGGGAGCTTCTCAGCACTCAGGTTAACAGCAAAACCTCCGAGAGCAGCTCGACTGCAAAACTCTTTGAAAGGAGAAAACCGAGCATATGAAATTGTGTTGTGTGTGTGACACTCCTTGTTGTGTGTTGTAGGTCAAGTTCCAAAGGAGAGTGAAGTCATGCTGGAGGACCTGAGTCTGTGTGTGTTACTGGTTACTGCACATGCTCAGTGGGACTATGGTTAGTGCGCTTAGACTCACACACTGACCGGTCTGCTGCTCTGACCTTACATATTACATGTTTTTACATATATGTCATTTTTGTTTTAGACACGGTGTGATGTCATTAGCTTTGATTTCATATTTGATTGACCAGACACACTAAGTTATTTTTAAAATCATGTTTTACTTCATTTTTAACAGCAGCAGAATTTCCAACAGTTGATAAATATAAAGTAGAGCTGGGCGATACAAGATTTGTTCATATCACGATATGTTTTTTTCATTTCAGGCGATAACGATATCTATCACGATATAAGCCAAATAACTATATTTGTAAGATTTAAATGTGCCGTTGCTCACAAGTAAAATGTGAAATAATCAGCAGCTTGTTTTTATTTAAATATTTATTTCCCATAATAAGTTCAACAGGGTAGATGTACTTAAGGAACATGAGACTTTTTCAGATAAATAAAGGCAAATATTGCAAACTACACAAAAGGCAGCCGCTAAAGCGTTTAAGTTTCAAAATAGAACAAACGAAACAGACTAAACTGTCAATTCCACTTAGAAACAAAATATTAATTCTAAAAATAAATCTTAGTTTGTTTTACAGAAGAACAGACAAAACTGACTAACTTTTGTCAATATCAAATAAACTGAGAACTAAAAGGAAATTCTCAATCTCTCCTTGTTGTATAGCTGAGCTTTTCAAACAGTTTTAACAGTTACTTTAGTCTGACAAAAGCCGAATGACGAATCAGCGCTTCCAGTCAGAGACTGAGCTGCACCGCTTTATTGTATTTCCAGACTTGCTTTCGGCACATTTACAGTGCAGCTACTCTGTTTTTGTCAGACTTGAAATAGCAGAAATACCTTCACACTACAGAGCTTCTGTGGCTCTTCCGTTCAACAATCTCTCCGGCGTTGGAACCATCATCTGTTTTCTCTTCGGTAACCTTCGGTCACGCTCTCGGTTGATTTTTCTCTAGTCGGCACACTCCTTTCCTCCATTACCCGGGCGGCACGGCGGCTGGCTGCTTCCCAAACAAACACACATGTGCGGCTTGACGTGACGCTGCGGCTGTGATTGGTTCGGCTCTGCACTACTTAATTTGGATTGGCTGTTCTTTTTTTCTTTTTTTAAGAGGACGAGCGCGGTGAGGTCTATCGCAATAATTTAATTTTTCTATCGAAAAAAAGTTATTTCGCGATACATATCGTTATCGTTCTATCGCCCAGCTCTAATATAAAGTACATTATGGTGTTTTTTTTTAATTCCTCAGCAACAATAAATAACATCGGACATCGCTCGTCTGTAAAAAAGAATAACATTATCTGCAGACTGACTTTGAGCTGAATCGCTGTCCCCTGCTGTGCTTCTGCTTCGTCGTCTCTCCTCAGAATTGTGCCGAACTTTAGGTTCAACCCTGACAGATAAATGTTTGATAAATCAAAGAAGCTCGTTTGTGGTGACATCATCTGAAAAAGATGAAAATGTGACGTCAGCAACAATGGGGCGTTTCCTTCTGCTGCTGCCACCCCTCCTGTCTTCTCTGCGCTGCCGTCAGTCACACAGCAGAGCCTCAGGTAAACGTTCCACCAGCAGCACTCTAACCAAACCCAGTGGAAATGACATCAACTCATATCTTCATCTGGACGTAGTGTTTAGTGGGAGAAACGTTTCGTCACATCCAGGTGACGTCTTCAGTCTCAGCTGACTGCAGGTTTCAAACTTATAAACAGTACATCTGCACAATGACTGAAACCAGCCCACTGAGGGAACAATGGGCTGGGAGCTCAGTTCCTTCATCATAATTATGCAAATTCTCATGACCACTGATCAACAACCACTGATCAATGGGTCAGTGGGCTTTGATCAGTGGTTGTCTCTCTTTAATATTGCAGAGTCTTTGCCTGATTTTTCTTTTTTAAAAACAGTTTCTACATAAAATAATAATAATAATAAAATTGACTTGATGCCCGTTGTGTCTGTCTCCCCTCCACAGGTCCCTTCAGCCTCTTCCCCTGTACTCTGCAGAGGCAGACTGTTGGTTTGGTGCTGGCCTCTGTGCAGCTGCCTACTGTATGGGTGATGTCCAAGGCACACCAGTTCCTCTCCTCCTGGAGTCTCAATAAGTTCCTGCTTATTACACAGGGGGACCTCACAGTAGGTTACTCATATATTACAACCAGAACACGTGTTCTGTAGAGCTGGGTGATCAGAGACTGATATAAGTGCAAAGGCTGTTTCATAAACACGATGCAGTGAACTCTGATCATAGTCACACCACTTTGTACTAACACTGGAGTAAAAACAATGCAAAGCATGATGTACTGTGAGCTTCTAATGGCTGTCTTTGGTGCTGTACTTATTTTTGGCCCAAAGTTCGTTTCATTTATTTCACTTTGCTTCATATTCATGTATTAAGGATTTCATACGTTTCGAATAAAAAAACAAAATGAGTTTGAGCAGTGGTGCCAAAACGTTTGGACACAGTTCATCTTTAAGCTCAGTGTCAGTTTAAATGTGTTTTTTGTGTCTGCAGGTGATGAGGGAGTCATTCGAGGCGATGGTGCATCAGACCAAATCACTAGTGATGAATTCACACAGTGACCAGCAGTCTGCTCTACACACCCACAGCCAGCTCCTCCTGCAGCAGCAGCTGGAAACGCTGGAGCGTGCTCGGTCTGCTCTGCAGGTGAGCTGTCTGCTTTCTTCTCACAGCCACGTCAGAAAGCTTCACTGCTGCTGTGCAGACGGGTGGACTGTGTGTTTAGTGTTGCTGAGGATCATATACCAGGACTATACAGAGCCACACATGATTCCCTAACCACATCTAAGCGGTAATGTTGGTGTCTTCACTGTCCGTCAGACCTTCTCTTCTGTGATGCTGAGGACATTCTCCAGTGACTGCAAGCAGAGGTCAGGAGAGATCTTTGAACACACCATGCCTCCTGCTGTACACTGGAAGCCCAGCCACAGGACAGGTACTCGTATCTGAGTGTATGACTTCAGTTTACCTCAGTGTTTTATGTAGATTTATGTTGTAAGGTAAGAAACTCCTCTGAGCACTTAGTGACCGTGTGAATAATAACTCCCTTTCACGGGAAACCAGAAAACCAGAACCAGAGTCTTAAAAGGTGGCTGTAAGGTTTGGGTGAGAGGAAAGCTGACAGAGAAGTGTGGAGAACAACTATATACTATATAAATAATATACCGGTCAGTAGAGGAAGAGGAGTTTCAGAGTAGTGGAAAACTTACAGAGACCGAGAGGACAAAGCACAAACTAAAAGACAGGGAAGTTATGAACAGATCTGAATAAAGACCACATTGATCAGGTGATCAGGTGTTCTGTTTCAGGTGATCAGGTGTTCTGGTTCTGGTGATCAGGTGTTCTGGTGATCAGGTGATCTGGTGATCAGGTGTTCTGGTTCAGGTGATCAGGTGTTCTGGTGATCAGGTGTTCTGTTTCAGGTGATCTGGTGATCAGGTGTTCTGGTTCAGGTGATCAGGTGATCAGGTGTTCTGGTGATCAGGTGTTCTGTTTCAGGTGATCAGGTGATCAGGTGTTCTGTTTCAGGTGATCAGGTGTTCTGGTGTTTAGGTGTTCAGGTGATCAGGTGTTCTGGTGATCAGGTAAATGGTAAATGGCCTGTATTTATATAGCGGCCTGTATTTATATAGCGCTTTACTAGAACTAGGTGTTCTGTTTCAGGTGATCAGGTGTTCTGGTGATCAGGTGTTCTGGTTCAGGTGATCAGGTGTTCTGGTTCTGGTGATCAGGTGTTCTGGTGATCAGGTGTTCTGGTTCAGGTGATCAGGTGATCAGGTGTTCTGGTGATCAGGTGTTCTGTTTCAGGTGATCTGGTGATCAGGTGTTCTGGTTCAGGTGATCAGGTGTTCTGGTGATCAGGTGTTCTGTTTCAGGTGATCAGGTGTTCTGGTGATCAGGTGATCTGGTGATCAGGTGTTCTGGTTCAGGTGATCAGGTGATCAGGTGTTCTGGTTCAGGTGATCAGGTATTCTGGTGATCAGGTGTTCTGTTTCAGGTGATCAGGTGATCAGGTGTTCTGGTGTTTAGGTGTTCAGGTGATCAGGTGTTCTGGTGATCAGGTAAATGGTAAATGGTAAATGGCCTGTATTTATATAGCGGCCTGTATTTATATAGCGCTTTACTAGAACTAGGTGTTCTGTTTCAGGTGATCAGGTGTTCTGGTGATCAGCTGTTCTGGTGATCAGCTGTTCTGGTTCTGGTGATCAGGTGTTCTGGTTCAGGTGATCAGGTGTTCTGGTGTTTAGGTGATTAGGTGTTCTGGTTCAGGTGATCAGGTGTTCTGGTGATCAGCTGTTCTGGTGATCTGGTGATCAGCTGTTCTGGTGATCAGCTGTTCTGGTGATCTGGTGATCAGCTGTTCTGGTTCTGGTGATCAGGTGTTCTGGTTCAGTTGATCAGGTGTTCTGGTGATCAGCTGTTCTGGTGATCAGGTGTTCTGGTTCAGTTGATCAGGTGTTCTGGTGATCAGGTGTTCTGGTGATCAGGTTTTCTGGTTCAGGTGATCAGGTGTTCTGGTTCAGGTGATCAGGTGTTCTGGTGTTTAGGTGATTAGGTGTTCTGGTTCAGGTGATCAGGTGTTCTGGTGATCAGGTGTTCTGGTTCAGGTGATCAGATGTTCTGGTGATCAGGTGCTCTGGTGATCTGGTGATCAGGTGTTCTGGTTCAGTTGATCTGGTGATCAGGTGTTCTGGTGTTCAGGTGATCAGGTGTTCTGGTGATCACGTGTTCTGGTTCAGGTGATCAGGTGTTCTGGTGATCAGCTGTTCTGGTGATCTGGTGATCAGCTGTTCTGGTTCTGGTGATCAGGTGTTCTGGTTCAGTTGATCAGGTGTTCTGGTGATCAGCTGTTCTGGTGATCAGGTGTTCTGGTTCAGTTGATCAGGTGTTCTGGTGATCAGGTGTTCTGGTGATCAGGTTTTCTGGTTCAGGTGATCAGGTGTTCTGGTTCAGGTGATCAGATGTTCTGGTGATCAGGTGCTCTGGTGATCTGGTGATCAGGTGTTCTGGTTCAGTTGATCTGGTGATCAGGTGTTCTGGTGATCAGGTGTTCTGGTGATCAGGTGCTCTGGTGATCTGGTGATCAGGTGTTCTGGTTCAGGTGATCAGGAGTTCTGGTTCAGTTGATCAGGTGTTCTGGTGATCAGGTGTTCTGGTTCAGGTGATCTGGTGTTCTGGTTCTGGTGATCAGGTGTTCTGGTGATCAGGTGATCTGGTGATCAGGTGTTCTGGTTCAGGTGATCAGGTGTTCTGGTTTGGTGATCTGGTGATCAGGTGTTCTGGTGATCAGGTGATCTGGTGATCTGGTGATCAGGTGTTCTGGTGTTCTGGTTCAGGTGATCAGGTGTTCTGGTGATCAGGTGTTCTGGTTCAGGTGATCAGGTGTTCTGGTTCAGGTGATCTGGTGATCAGGTGTTCTGGTGATCAGGTGATCTGGTGATCTGGTGATCAGGTGTTCTGGTGATCAGGTGATCAGGTGTTCTGGTGTTCTGTTTCAGGTGATCAGGTGTTTAGGTTTTCAGGTGTGGATCTTTAAGGAATGGTTTAAGTACAGCAGCCTTTGAAGCCAGTGATGTCTGATGGGCTCTTACAAAGTGAAACAAAGTGAAGTGGTTTTGTAGGTTTTGTGAATTCTGAACATAAAAACTGCAGCAAACATCAACACATTACTAAACACGCTGTAACTGTTCAACGAAGAAGTTATTTAGGGGTTACTTTTATTCGGCTAAACTCATCAGGGTTGGGTTTAAAAATCGATTTTAGTTTCAATAAAGTGATATCCATTCATTAAGTCCTGAATCCATTTTTAAATATAAATGTATTTTTGTCAGAAACGCCAGAATCTCAGGTTGAAGCTCACAACATTATTTCAGCAACCATCAAACAGCTAAAACAGCAAATGAGAGCAGGTTACAGAGTCCGCACAGAAACACAGAGCGTGGATCGTTCACCCGACGGCACGGACACGCCGTCGCTGATTCTGTCGACGTCTCACAGATTCTGACGCTGCAGGTTTCATCACTCAACACTCCAACAACAAAGCCTCATTTCTGCTGTTAAACATCGAACAAATGTAAACTTTTACAAATGATGCCAAATAACAAACTCTCAGCTGTGTCTGTAATCAAACCTCTGTAACTTTGCTCTGCTTCACTTCAGCAGCATCAGGTTCACATCTGATTTTCTTATCTGCTATAAAAAGCCAGGCCAGGAAAATCTGCTCCATGTTTTTATCCTCAGTTACTTTGCACAAAGACATCTGCTGTGATGATCACACCTGTGATGAAGTCTCACAGTGTCAGCTTTGTGTTTATACACAGATAGTTACACCGAGTTTGTAATTGCACATAAATAATCAAATAATTTGGAATTCAATATTTGTAATTTACAAGCTTTAGAGAGTTCTTTCAACAGTACAATAAATGATCATCATTATAATATTTCTATCAGCCCTGCTGATCATTCAGACTAAGCCAGAGAAGACTTTGGTTTGAATAATAAAGGAAAACACTCATGACTGTTAAAGTGTTTAAATGTTTTCATTAGGAGTAACACTCAGTACTATGTGACTGTAATACAGTGAATGTAGTTTTCCTGTGAGAGAACAACCCACAAACTCAGGTGTGAGCAGGTGACCCTGTGCCACACCGCTGGAGTGCAGCAGGTTCTCACTGCTGGCTCTTTGCTGTGTGTCTGTCTTCACTGCTCCAGCTCCAACACTTCCTGATCTTTGTCATGTTTTGCACTCAAAGTTTTGTCACTAACAGCTGCAGGTTGGACTTCCAGTCTGTTCCTTCCACAGTGACTGATCCACCCATGTATTATGAACAGAACACCAGCTGTCATGTTTGTGCTTTGGGTCGCTGTCCTGCCAAAGCAGCAGCTACAGCGTGTAGTTAGTGTCATTGCTTATGAATGCTTTTATATTCGCACCAACCACACTGAAAATAAATGGCTGCTGTAATATTTCAGCAGCATCTCAGTTCAACAGAAGCTAAAAGTTTGTATTTCATTTTCTCTCTAAATGGCCTTTTTCATTTTACGCTGTGTTTCCAAAGGTTTTCCCAACAGTCCCAGTGAATATGCATCTCTGGCAGCTCAAACTGTGATTGGTCAAGTGTTAGAGGGCGTGGCCCCTCTGTCTGACGACGCACGAGTCCAAGCATTGAGTATAACGATGACAGCGTTCATGGAGGCATGGATGGAGCACATCCTGAGACAGAAGATCAAGTTCAGGTGTGTTTTAGAGCACAGACGGTGTTAGCCAACAAACTGATGACATCATTAAAAACAGCAGTTTGGTACATGTGCGTGTGACTCTTCACGTCACATAAACACAGACCATCTTCAGATGTTGACAAATGTCCTTCTGCTCTGTTTTTAGCGTGCAGGGCGCTCTTCAGCTGAAGCAGGACTTTGACTCTATTAGAGAAATGATCCAGTCCAACCAGTATGGTCTGTCAGCTGAGCTCCACCAGCAGCTGCTCAGCCTCCGGTATCACCATCTGGCTTTTTCTCTTATTCATTGCCATCTTCATCTCCCTGTAAATCTCTTGATTGTTAACTAATCAAACCAGTAACAAATATCCAAAACCAGCCCAAACGAGCCTACGTGTTCAATTCAATTCAATTGTATTTATATAGCACCAAATCACAACAGCAGTCGCCTCAAGGTGCTTTATGAAAGCTTAGCAGCTGTGCATACTCCACATATCTGAGACCACTGCTTTACTGTGAGCTTCAGAGTGTGGAAGCCGTCATCTTTCTAGTCTTACTGACCACTGAACGTCACATTTTTCCATCTGCAATTTTAAATCACCAATGAATCACACAGTCAGTAAATATGCAGCTTTTGGGGCTGTGGGAAGAAACAGGCACAGAGGAAGCATCCAAACTCCACCCAAAAAGACTCCAGACAGGTTCAGACTCTTTCTGTTATTTGGCAGTGCAGACCTCTGCACCACTGTGCCAGCTAAGAAGGAAATGAACACACTGCTGTTTGCACTGCGGACGTCATGTTCTCTTCCACTGAGGCTGATTCTACAGGGTGGGCCATTCATATGGATACAGCGTAACAACATGGGAATGGTTGGTGGTATTAAAGTCCTGTTTGTGGCACATTAGTATATGTGAGGGGCAAACTCCTCAAGATGGGCGGTGACCATGGTGGCCATTTAGAAGTCGGCCATCTTGGATGCAACTTTTGTTTCTTCAATAGGAAGAGGGCCATGTGACACATCACACTTATTGGTAATGTCACAACAATGGTGTGCTTGGTTTCAACGTAACTTTATTCTTTCATGAGTTATTTACAAGTTTCTCTTTGTTCACAGCCATTGACATGTCGAAGAGGTTAACACGTGAGGAGCGAAATTGTGTTGATAGCTGGTGAACGCATTAACCGGGTCATTGCAGAAGATTTCAATGCAAGACCCCCTACGAGACCACCCATCTCCCATGCTACAGTCAGCAAACTGCTTGCTAAGTTTGGTGAAACTGGTTCAGTGTTGGATTTGCCAAAATGTGGACGCAAGAAAACTGTCACTAATGAAGAAACATCAGTGGCTGTCCTAGCTTCATTCAGCAAGAGCCCACAGCGTAGCACTCGCCGCATGTCACTGGAGAGTGGCATTAGTCCAACATCCCTTTGGCGGATATCAGCTACTCACAAATGGCACCCTTACAAACTCCAGCTGCTGCAGCATCTCAACGAGGATGACCCAGATCAGCCACAGAATTTGCAGAATGGGCAAAACAAAAACTGGAACAGGACCCTCAGTTCACGCAGAAGATTTTGTTCAGTGATGAGACAAACTTCTATGTGAATGGTGTTAACAAACAAAACCAGCGCTATTGGTCTGACACTAACCCACATTGGATGGATCCCTCCAAGACTGTTGGAACAACAAAAGTGATGGTTTGGTGTGGTATATGGGGGACAACGATAGTGGGTCCATTCTTCATCACTGGAAACCTCAAGGCCACTGGATATTTGAAGTTGCTACATAATGATGTGTTTCCCTCTTTGTGCACTGAAGCTGGCACGTTCCCTGACGTTTTCCAGCAAGATGGTGCACCACCACATTATGGGTGCCAGGTCCGAGCATTCCTAGATGAACAGCTTCCTGGAAAGTGGATTGGTCATCGTGGGCCAGTTGAATGGCCCCCAAAGTCTCCCAATCTGACCCCCTTAGACTTTTATCTTTGGGGTCATCTGAAGGCAATTGTCTATGGTGTGAAGATACGAGATGTGCAGCACCTGAAACTACGGATACTGGATGCCTGTGCTGGCATTTCTCCTGCGGTGTTGCTATCAGTGTGTGAAGAGTGGGAGAAGAGGGTTGCATTGACAATCCAACACAATGGGCAGCACATTGAACACATTTTATGAGTGGTCAGAAACTTGTAAATAACTCATGAAAGAATAAAGTTACGTTGAAACCAAGCACACCATTGTTGTTCTTGTGACATTACCAATAAGTGTGATGTGTCACATGGCCCTCTTCCTATTGAAAAAACAAAAGTTGTATCCAAGATGGCCGACTTCTACATGGCCACCATGGTCACCACCCATCTTGAGGAGTTTGCCCCCTCACATTTACTAATGTGCCACAAACAGGACTTTAGTATCACCAACCATTCCCATGTTGTTACGCTGTATCCATATGAATGACCCACCCTGTATATAAGTCACTTTGACGTGATGTCAGAGTGGGACTCAGTTTTCCAAATGCAGCTGCAGTGCTGGGACCAGATGTGCACAAGAAGATAATCATACAAATGTTGCTATTTTCAGTATTTAGTCACATCTTTGTTGTACACCTCAAACATTGTGACTTCAACTGTTTTTGGTTATCTCCTGGGTCTGTTCAAGTAAAAAATATTAAAGTGTTACTTTTTAATATTTGCTGGCAGAGTCTAAATAATAAGTGATGAAGTTCCTCGGTGCTCTCTCTGCCTGCAGGGTTTTTCAGCAGGTGGACTCAGCAGTGGTGTGCCTGCTTCAGCAGCCGCAGGCTAAACCGTACGTGCAGTCTCGATCCTGGGAGCCTTTCTCTCGCTGCTGTAAGTGTCACGTCAGTCTGCAGCGTTCAAATGTGCCAACACGTCACAGTTCATTTCCCTCGTTCCTTCAGTACACAGGCGTTTCAGAGGCGTGTTGAGCTGTGAGAAAGTTTTCCTTCATCAACCAAGCACATGTTCTGTTAGGATTCACAGGCTGTGTGGTTGCCATTCATGTGACAAATACAATGAGAGGCAGTGGTGATGAGCCTGCTGTAATTCTCCAGGTCCGGCTGACAGAAACGGGGACAGCACTGATGCTGCTGTGGGGAGCAGTATAGCCAACCTGAGGTGCATGGAAGGCGAGGACCTGCCTCAGTCTGATTCCTCATGCACGCCTACCGACCTCCCTCCAGTAGACCCATCGACCCCCGCAGAGCCATACCTCGCTCCAAGGTACAGTTCTCCCATTCTCTCTACGGAGGTAGTGCAGAAATTCATCATTTTTTTGACACATTAATGGGCCTGATGCACACTTCTCCCCTTGAAGTCGCTCCCAGTTAAGAAGTGTTTCCTTTGTGCTCACAGCCTGGTGCTGGGTGCAGCTCAGCAGGACTGGTTAGACCTGAGGATTCAGACCAGTGCCCGTCGCTGGAGGCTGCTGGGGCTGTCCTGCCTGTCCAACTCTGAACACTGAACACACACACACACACACACACACACACACACACACACACACTTTGATTTAGTAGCAACATTTGAAGGAAATATCATGTAAATACATAAAAATAATGATTTTATTTTTGATAAATAGACATGAGGGGCACCATGAAGCAGGTGCAACATAAACCCCAGTCAGACACACTGGGACAACACTGGTTAGAACTTCTCGCTCACATATGTTTGAAATGTGTCAAATGAATGAAATGATAATTAATTTAAAAACAAAATGCTCTTATTTTCAGAAATATTTCTTTTGCCTGTGTTTTATATACCTGAATAAATCAGTTTGTGTTTGCATGTTCATGTGCTCGTGCTTCTTTTCATTGCTGTTGTCAGTTTATCAGACTGGAACTGGACTAAGTGCACCATGAAAACCATTTGATGCTCCTTATCTCATTCAGCTGAATTCATTTCTGTGCTTTGTGACTTTATTTCAGTAGTTCAAACTGCAGAACAACAAACACAGGACCTGAAGACAGAAGCAAAAGTGATTTTCTTTTACTTTTGATTCTGTTCCCTGTACTCTCGATGGACGAGAAGCACAAATCATTTCTTTACTAACCCCTCCTGTTGTTGTTCGCACAAATGAAGTCAGGACCGAGAACAACAACAGTTCAGACTACTCAATGACAGGAATACATTTCTAATCATCCATCCTGGTTGTTATTAGTGCACCATCTCAAAGCCATGCATCATCGCAGGTCTCGCTGCCGTCTCGTAAGCACTGTATGACGTCACTGTTATACCTGCCTCACATTTACACACATTCTGTCTTGTTTTCACTGACCGCCAACTTTCCGTTCTCTCATCTACCTCCTGCCTCACTACAGATCTCAGTATTGTCTTCAAACATCACGGTCTATGGACGCTGACTTCATCTGTGTCCATCAACACAGCAACCAGCAGTTGGGCTTCATGCCGAGAAAGAATGAGAGTCTCTTCTTAACCCAGCTTCAACAACTCGATCCTATCTGAGCTCTGCACATCACCCTTGTTCCTGGAAATAAATACGTACAAATCCGTTCCTCGGGCATCCTCTCACTCTCTAAGCTTGTGACAAACAATTTGGTCCATACTACACAGGTACCAACTCATCCTCTTCACAGCTGCCCTCCTCTTCATCAATCCTCTGTATTTCCTGATTCACTAACTGTCCTCCATCCTCAACACGTTTTCTTCACTCGTTAGTACGTTCACATCTCTGTCTTAACTCACTACAGGTATAAATCAACACAGACCCCAGGATACGACATTCTCACCATACTTCACTCACTAAACGACACATTTGCAGCTTCAGAAATGTTGTGATATGCGGTATTGCAATAACATATACTGATTATTATCACCTTTTCTCAACTGCAGATTGTGTGCATACAAGCCCTACATGACCAACCACAATGCAAAGTGTTGGATGCTGTGATGTAAAGCATGCTGCCGTCTAGTGGAGGCCTGTTCTCTGGACTTTGGCTTTGGTGATTGCCAACAGAGCGTTACTTCTCTGATTGCACTGTGCCAGGTGTAAAGTTTGGTGGAGGGGGGAATTATGATGGGGGGTTGAATTTCAGGAGTCGGGCTTGCCTCCTTAGTTGTAGTGAAATAAACTCATTAACATTTCCTTTGACAAAGAGCAGCTGTACAGAATCTCAGTAGGCTCATCTTGTTCATTTGAATCTTTTCTGCTTATTTATTCATTTCTGTGTTATTACCAGTGTAGGGACTAGTTAACTACGTTAATAACTACGTTATTATTGTGGTAACGAGCACGGTAACTAGTTATTATGCCAAAATCAGGAACGCGTTAATCGTTACTGGGATTTAGACAGGCTCCACAGAGCTTCCACAGATTCAGTAACATCAGCAAGTGGTGGAGGCCAGCAGGTGGATGAGGGAGATCGGAGGCAGGAGGAGAGCCCCGAGGCGGCCGCCGGTCCGAGTGTCAGGAGAACTGAACTTCAGGTAAGAAGTTATGACCTGCAGTCTGTCTGGGTCAGATATGAACCAAGTTTAGGTGGAGTTTATTTTCATTGTGCTGGGTACGAGTTTCTATACAGCTGGGTGGGTGCTATGATGTTACTGATGTTGAACTTTATTTTATTCATAAGGTTAGTTAGTAGAGTTGCCGTAAAAAACGGAATCGTCTGGTATTCAGAGAAAATATTACGCGTTTCTTATTGAGGTGAAAAGGAGAACAGTTTGTCCCGGACTTCAGCTACAATGAAAAAGACACAAAGCTGGAGTTAATCTGTGTTTATGCTGCACAGCTGCCTCTTCTCCTCTCATTCTCCCCCCTCTCTCTCCTGTTTCTACTTCAATCATGAAACTGATCAATGATCAGCTGATCGTCTTTTCTCTCTTGTTTATTTATCGCCCACTTTGAGCCAGAAAGAAAAAAAAAACAGTGGAGGTCGCGTTAAACAACAGCAGCACGTTTAAGCTTGATCAGCTGTTGTTAGAATTTATTTAATATTAATTTCTAGTATCAGCTGATGTTTGCTGGAGCCACAGCTGTAAAGCTGCTGGTCATGATATGGTTTGGATATCTGGTCAGAGGGAAACATGAGGATGAAACCAGGAGATGTCCTTACTGAATCATCAGAGCTGAACAGGTGATGGAGAAACAGGTTTACCTTTCAGGTGACATGGATGAGTTGAAGTTATGAACTGTTTCTGAGAGACGAATAACACCAGGATCCTTTTCTAAGTAGCTGACAGCTGGTAACTGTGCAGGGGCGGATCTATCAAAGTGTTGCCAGGGGGGCATGTAGGGCATTAACAGGGAGAGGGGGGCACAAAGACATACTTCTCTTTCTTATTCTCATTTAAAATGTCTCGCTTTTAAAAAATAATTATCTGAATCTTACAACAAACGATTGATAGATTGATGCATATATACCATCAGAACAGTGAACATCACTGTCACAACAGTGTTTATTTGCATTCAAAGGCTTTATGATTTTTCCTATAATGGTGGGCCGGTCTCTAGTCAAAACGCCCGGGACTATTTTCTGTCCCAGTCCAGCCCTGTATGCAGCTCATCTGCAGCCTGATGTTACCTGCATCTTCCTATTCAGAAGGCAGAATTTCCGAGTTCTGAGTGCAATCAAAGCACCACGACTGCAGTTTTTGTGTTGGATGTAAAAGGTGCACATGACGCTGTGACGTAGGCTAGAATCATGGCAGCAGTCAATGACGGTCCAGGCGTGGGGTTTCTCTCGTGGAAATGTGCACATTATCTTTTCCTTTCTGTTGGTAGGTGGCACAGTGCACTGTGGCAAGTAAGCAAGCTAGAAGACTGGTAGTCTGGCTGGGTATCCAGTTACAGAAGCAACACATTAACAAGAGAAGTCTGAGTAAAACCAAAGTTACTTTCCCTAGTAACTAGTTACTTTGAAAGTAACGAGTAACTTGAAGTAACTGAGTTACTTTTGATAGAAGTAACTAGTAATGTAACTAAGTTACTAATTTAAAGTAACTTACCCAACACTGGTAGTTACATATATTACATGATATGTGGCAGCCCCCAAGAGTACCAAATACCTGAGGCCACACATCTAGGAGACATCTGTGCGCCTATCCCAGGAGGAGGAGGGAGGACCGAAGTATTGTATATTGTTTTTTGTTATCTCTTTTGTGAAGCACTTTGTGACATCTGTCAGTGAAATGTGCGATATATAAATAAACTTTTACCACGGCCAAAGGTGAGAGGACCAGCGGGGACGGACCAGCCACCCTGGTACCAGTCAAGAGTAACCCTGACCCAGCAAGTTTGGTGCGGAAGATCTTTCTCCTGGCCTGCGCTGACTCTAACCTAGAATTAGACCCGAGACTGTGGCCTCACAAACGCACTTCTAGAAGATTTTCCCTTTACAGATGAGCTGAAGCTGAAGTGAAGAGCATATGTGTGATAGGCAGACCAGACTTTCGGTTCGTCTTCTTTAAGCCGGTAGGGGGCGGTAATGGCTCAACCCGGTGTTTGAAAACGGCATTTTGAAAAAGCGTCGAAGAAAAGAAAAGACGACGAAGAAGAAAACGTATGCGGAAGTGAGGTAAATATACTCGGACCTTGGCAGTAGTATGGAGAGCCCGGAGCTGTCGTTTACTCTGGCTTACGTGGTCCTCTCCTTCTGTTTCGTGTTCACGCCCAATGAGTTCCGCTCGGCCGGCCTCACCATCCAGAACCTGTTCTCGTCGTGGCTGGGCAGCGAGGACGTGGGCTTCATCCAGTATCACATCAGAAGGACCAGCATCACCATCGTGGTCCACTCCGCGCTGCCTTTAGGTAAACTCGTCACTGTCACACAGGTAGAAGAGCACTCTGTTCCCCGCAATCACGTCACGCACACAGTGGGTGTTAGAACCAGTGTCACCATTATAACATTTTGGAACCATGGGTAAAAAAATGAGGCATTAAGAAAAGATTAGAACAGTTTAAATAAGTGAATAATTTGTACTTTAAATCCACGCACAGGTCAGTAATGATGGAGGACACGCCCGTGGGAGCGATAACACTTTGATTTTGAGCTTTTAAATCAGTGCTTGTCCGTAGACACGGGTTTTATATACGAGAGCCCCGAGCAGAGGACAGTCGCGGTGTCGTCTGACCTGGTCTTGGTTTGTTGCTCCGTGGAGGGGCCTGTGATGTTTGTGTACCTGATAAACATGGAGCAGGTTCGTGTTTGTCTGATGCTATATTGTGTCTTCTCTCTGCAGGTTACTACATGGGAATGTGTGTCGCTGCTCCAGAAAAAAACCTGGTTAACATTTACCAGGTGGGTTGGCTGATGCTCTCTGCCTGCAGCCTGCACGGGGCCACGCCCTCTGTTGTGTACTTAAGGAAACACATTTATGCTGATGTAGATCCTGGAGAACAGGCGGTGCATTTGGAGAGTGAGCCGTGCTATGAGTTTACACTGGCTCATATAAAACATTATCAAAAAAACAAAATCAGTTAAGTAAAAACCCACGACACAGGGCTTTGGAGTCGGTCATTAACTTTTATCCTTTCAGGTTCGATCTAATGCTCACCACTGTTTTTAAGCAAAGTCAGAGAATGGATCGTTAGCATTCGCAGTACACATTCTTCTTTATCCGTGTTAGCTCACTGGTAATGATGCTGGTGAAAGTCTGACAGAGAAGCAGGCTGACCAGCAGATGGCGGCGCAGCATCTGTTATTTATTTAAACCAAAACTCTTCCAAACAGAAGAAACGGCTCCTCTCGTGGTTACGAGCTGCTCTGTTCTCATCATCGTCCATCTCTTTTACTGCAACACGTGCCCACGCTCTGCTACAGCGCTTGGGTGAAAGTGATGTAACTGTGCGTGACAAACGGTGCATTTTCCACTGATTGTGTGTTTGATTTCTGCCTTGTTGATCAGAGTAAGCTGTGGGCTGTGGCATGCAGGGCCCACACGTGCACACTGTTAAAGGACTGCTTATGCCTACAGCCTTTTAGCCGACTCGTTCCTGGTGCAGCTTCCCCGTCTCTGGGTCCAGCTGCTGTAGCTGGGAAGAAAACCTTATGAGGCATCACATTTCCACGAGGGTTTCATGACTCTGTGGGGTAGAAAAGTTTGAATTTATGCAGGAAATGGCTTTGTTTGCAGAGTAGCACATTTGATGAATTGAAAAAAGAAGACAGTTTTCCATAATGTAATCTGTAGGAATAACCAGAACACAGGAGCCAATAAGCAAACATGTTGGAGTCATTTTGTTGTTGTCGTCTTTTGTTTAGGTTTAGTGGTTCAAACTCTCTTGATCATGAACCTGAAGCAGTGATCTCTTGTGTTGTTGTTTCTCCAGGTTGGTGACAACTGGAGAGCGTTTCTCCTTCTGTCTCTCTGCCTCCAGTCGGTCAGCTGGATAATTGTCTTCTACTGGTCCCGGCGTCGCTGGCACAATCATCCAATCAGTAAGGTGCTGCAGGCCCATGTGCAGCCCCCTTTCTCCAGCTGGGGCTCTGTGGCAGTCAGCATCAACACTGAGTTCAGACACATAGATAAGTTTGCTACAGGAGCACCGGGAGCTCGAGTCATCGTCACTGACACCTGGGTGTTAAAGGTGAGTGTTAATAAATATGCGTATAGCTTTTCTTTGGCATTATAACTGCACAACTCTAGTTTCACGCACTGCAGAGAAACTCTGAGAAATCCTGATCCTGTGCTTTCCTACGAGTCTCAGTTGTCAGGACAACAGTCCACAGAAAGTCCTATCAGAAAAATGACCCTTACATCATAAACATCTTTTTTTTCAGCCTCTTCTCGCTATCGTCAGAGAGAAACGTGTAAATGACTGTTTCTGATAGACTGTTGATCATAAATGAAACAAAGCGTCCGTTTGTTTCTGCTTTTATAAAGTCTGTGGTTAAAGGGCTCGCAGCTGATGTGAGATCCGTCACAGTTAGGAACCGTTATCACAGACGTACTAGAAGGAACCTTGACCCCGTTCAGTTGAAAACTGATGATATTTATTATTGCCATTGTTTCCCTGCACTCTTCGTCTCCAAGGCAACCATTTCAGAGACGGGAAAATTGCAGATTGGTTGCACGTTGTTGCGGTAATGCTGTCGCGGTAACGTTGTCGGGGTAACGCTGTCGCAGTAATGTTGTTGTGGCAACGCTGTCGCGGTAACGCTGTCGCAGTAACGCTGTCGGGGTAACGTTGTCGCGGTAACGCTGTCGCGGTAACGTTGTCGCGGTAACGCTGTCGCGGTAACGTTGTCGGGGTAACGCTGTCGCGGTAACGTTGTCGCGGTAACGTTGTCGCGGTAACGTTGTCGCGGTAACGCTGTCGTAGTAACGTTGTCGTAGTAACGCTGTCGCAGTAACGCTGTCGCAGTAACGCTGTCGCAGTAACGTTGTCGCGGTAACGTTGTCGCGGTAACGTTGTCGCGGTAACGCTGTCGCGGTAACGTTGTCGCGGTAACGTTGTCGCAGTAACGCTGTCGCGGTAACGTTGTCGCGGTAACGCTGTCACACTTGCGGTCTGACCATGGAAAAGTGATTCTGTGCACGGCGAACAAACAAACGCAGACCTGAGCTACAAGGACACAGAGCGACGGCCGTGGGCTTCCTGTGGGCTCTAATCATTGTGATGATTAACTGACCAACTAGACAAATCCATTCTGAGCTTTTCATGTAATAATTTTGGTACATAAATATTTTTAGAGCATCTTCACTGGTTTTCTGTTATCCTGCATCTTAATATGTTTCGTTTTTTTAATGTTGGTTATTTATAGAACAGGGACTTGGTAACTTTGCTGCATTTCAACAAGAATCCAACTGCTGACTTGTGCGCATGAGCTGCAGCTAGACTTTGTCTTCTCAGGCACATCTGACCCTCTTTGTCTGCTTCTAGGTGACCACGTATCACATTTACATGGCCCTGCAGAGCGATTGCCACGTCACAGTGACAGAGTCCACACAGCACCACCTGAGTCCGGATTCAGCCTCGCCCACAGAGATCCTGACCCTGAGAGTTGACAGCATTAACCCTGCTGTCACACCATTCAATATCAAGTATGTGTTGTCTCGACAAAACGGCACGTCTCGTGTCAAAACAAAGAGAAATCAAATCGTCTTTCCAACTCGTTCCAGGCTCAACTCTGCGGAGTACGCAGAGCTCCGGGAGAAGCTCCGGGCTCCCATCAGAAACTCTCCTAATGTGGTGATCCATCGAACGCTCGGTGAACTCTTTTTGGAAACGTTCAAGGCTCAGGTGGACCTCAATCAGCCGTACGCCCTCCCCCACGGACAGGTACACACTGCTGCATTCATCAAATTGTGTCCAGTGCTGAGATGAGTCAGTCAGTCAGTCAGCATGTGCTGTGTGCGTACACAGGAGTTAGAGCCCTGTATCGGCTGCATGCAGGTTCCAGCAAACGCCAAACTGGTCACGCTTTGCCACGAAGCAGGTAAAACTACGCTGATCGTTTTTTGGGTGGGTTCATATGTGCTCGTGTAACTACGCCTGTGTGATTCCTGTCTGCTACAGAGACCGATGATGACGATTCAGACTGCCAGCAGTGTCACTGCAGACCCATGTGGTGTCTGTTGTGTCTGGGTCGATGGTTCGCCAGCCGTCTAGACGAGCAGACACCGGAGACGTGGTTGTCCAGCAGGGTTCCCTGCCCTACTTGTAGAGCCAAGTTCTGTATTCTGGATGTGTGCGCAGTCCGATGACGGGCACACGTCTCCCCCCACACTGACTTTTAATGTTTCCAATGTTGACCAAGGGTTTCTGCTCAACATCCTCCAACCAGAGCGGCACCTGGACTGGATGTGGTCGTGTTCTATTTCTGCTTTTATGGAAACGAAATAAAAACAATTCTATGAGGAATCATTTATTTCATATTTGTATGTTGTTACAGCACCAAATCTTCTCATGAAGGGCCCTTTCTGCATCTTTTCTTATGCAGCGTAGCAACAAATATGAAATAAGTAAACATGAAAAGTTTTAGATGGAACATTTATCATGTAAGGGCAAAATTCTGATTACTGTGATGTGGAGCGAATGTATGAATCTACAGTTTAATAAAGTTTAACTCAACTTGGTTTATATTTTAAATGTTTGTATGAATACCAAATATTGAAAAAGGGTGTAAATAATAAATGTACTGATATGGAAGGAAACCTCGCAGACATGGATGAAAGCTGCTGCCTGCGGTGGATTAAACGATGCCTGGAAACGGCTCACACATCCAGTCACCTGACTTTGTTTGTTTTTCAAATGTATTTGAGAAAAATAATACAACAGATAAACGACACCATTAATAAATGTTTTCTGTACATTTGTCCTGCTGTTTCACATTAGCATCGTTTCCTAGCAGGGGGCAGCTTCTTTAGTGTTTAGTGGTACAGACGTCTGTGGATTCTCTTCATCTGTGACACTTTCATAATGAGTTTGCGGTTCTTACTCTAATTTTAAGTCATTCGTAGATTTATAGAAGGATACTTGATTGATCCCATCAGCGTGGGCTCAGATTGTGGTCATAAATATTTTGTACTTGTAAATTAGGATTCATATGTGTAAAATAGATTTGTGTGTGGACTCCATAAAGCACCCCCCCATAGCCAAACCCACCTGTTCTCTGATTGGATAGTTACATTTGTGATTGACATGACATTGGCCAATCAGATGAAAGGAAGAAAAACTGGGTCAAAATTCGTACTTGTAACTTGAAACTTGTGTGCAGAGTTTCACACGTATTTTTTGGCTAAGTCCACACACAAATCTTGTTTACACACACAAATCCTAATTTACAAGTACAAAATATTTATGACCACAATTTGAGCCCATACGTCAAGATTTCTGACTGGGAACTCACCATTGCCCCGGCCCAGATTTGTAGAAAGGTACAATTCAAGCTTTTGACAGCGACCTCTGTGTGTGGACCCTGATGGGCTGCGGAGCTTCTGACTATAGACGCGCTACCATCCACATTTGCACATGGACAAAGATTTTATTTTATTTAAGACGTCTTCATTTATCTGATTTTTTTTTATTCAGAACTATTTATGTTGCACAGCTGTTCCTGACAGACTGAAAGTGAAAAATCACAGAGTCCATGAAAACTACAGATAAAAACCAAAGAGGAGGAGCTGTGACAGAATATGTACGGAGCCCCGCAGGGGACATGGGAGGAAAAAAATTAAGACGGACTTTTGCGAGATCTCGCAAAAGTTGAATTCCAACAATGGCGGCAGCTACTTAGTTGTAATATTACTCTTTCTGCGTCACAAAATACACTTTTAACATATTTTGAGGCGTGAATGTAGTTGTGTAAACGTCAGATATCTGCTCGGGTTACAAGACATCACATATGCAAAAGTGCTCCGACGTTTTCGGAGATGTATGAAACTTTTGCGAGATCCCGAGTTAGTTTTGCGAGATCTCGCAAAAGTCCGTCTTAATTTTTTTTCTCCCATGTCCCCTGCAGGGCTCCGTAAATATGGGACAGAAAAATGAATGTAAGAACACTTCAGTGGGGTTGGAATATATCATTTATTTATTGAAGGTATTTATTTTAATTCCAAATCTGTATGGCCTTTCATTCATACTTTCTCTCACCTTAGGATTTGTACCTTAGTTTTAGCATCGTTCACATTTAATGTTGAATCCATACAAGAAATCAAGATGTTTAGTAATGTTGCTTAAATTGATATACAGAACAGAGAGTAGCAAAGAAACCTAGATTTATGTAAACATTGTCATATTATTGGTTAAATATTTAGGTAACTGCCATGTCGGGTAAATTAAGCAAAGTTAGGATGATCATTGTTCACATACTTGTAAACACTACTATCTATTATTAATTCTTAGGTGTCATCCTGATCATCCTTCTGTCCACCAGGAAACATTATCAGCTATTTCTCAGGAAATCTAAATTGAATCTGAATGACATGAGCCTCTTTGTTTTTACAGTAAATGCTACTGTTTCATGCTTTTTTCGTTCTACACAGTGCAACAGTAGAGTGTGGCCTGAGGCTGGCTGTGTGATCGTGCAGTGGGAAGAGGTGATTCTGGTAGCAGTAGTCTCAAAACATCAAACATCCTCGGGCATTCTTCCAACCTGCCAACATAAAATCATTTCAGTTAATAAAGGAATGCGTTTATTGTGTGTGCTGCATGAGGAAGCATGTGATGAGGAAAGCGTTCATTTAGATCTAAACCTATGCAGGACAAAAAGTGATTGTGAATGGAAGATAAGACGAGAAGATGATCTTCAATCCGATATTATTTATACAGCGCCAACTCATAACAACAGTCACCTCTGTACTGTAAGGTAGACCCTACAATAACACATGCAGAGGAAAACTCAACAATCATACGACCCCCTATGGAAGAAACCTCCGGCAGAACCAGGCTCAGCGAGGGGCGGGGCCATCTGCCATCAGCTGGGCAGTGTTATTATTTTTCATGTAGCAACAAAATGACCTTCTTCTGATACTCAGAGTGAAAAGTTGCAGAGAATCATTGCTTAACTAAACTGTCACAGAATAATCTAAATGTATTAGTATTTACATGGTAACTGGACTGATGGCTCTGCACTTTTCTGCTCTCCTGGAGGACTCAACGCGCTCTATGCAACACGCCACATTCACCCAGTCACACCAGCACTTTCTTCTTTCAGTGCTGTTTAGCTAACATTCACGATGGATGCATCAGAGAGCAACTGGGGGGTAGTATCTTCCCCAAGCATATTTGGCATGCAGATTAGTGGGAGCCCAAACCAGTTGAGGTGGTTCAGGGATCTGACAAGGATGCCTCCTGGGCGCCTCCTGGGTGAGGTGTTCCAGGCATGTCCCACCAGGAGGAGGCCCCAGGGCCCATATTTCTCGGCTGGCCTGGGAACGCCTTGGTGTTCCCCGGATAAGCTGGAGGAGGTGGCTGGGGAGAGGGAAGTCTGGGCTTCTCTGCTTGGGCTGCTGCCCCCACGACCCAGCCCCGGATAAGCGGAAGAAGATGGATGGACGGGAGCCTGGATCAAACCCATAACCTTCCAGTCAGTAGCTGACCTGCTCTACCACCTGAGCTACAGCCAACCAACATACCAACTTGTACTCGTACCTCACTTATTTGCTGCATAGCGCTGTTTGAACGTTGATGAGGGATGTTGGGACCTCGAGGAAATCCCACCTTAATTTGTGTAAGTGGGATTCAGACCAAAGACAGCTGTGACGATTCAGTAATTTGTTTTGAGGTTTTCCAAACACGTAAACACTTAACAGTGGCGATATGAATACAAAACACTATTTTCCTGTTATACAGGAATTTACCAGGAATATGCACATTTATTTGCACAGCCTGGTGATGCTCGAGATGTAACAAATAACCCTTGCATCCCATTTAGAAATGACAACTTCACCGCCTCATTGTTACTTTGTGACCTCTTATATAATGTATATTCTGTGCCTGCTGTCATAAATGCCTCATGGTTTTAATGCTCTCCAATGGTTTGATTTCTTTACTGCTGGTTTTTAATAACTTTACTTGAACCCACTTGCAGACCTCCAAAGTCTGACCCGGTGACCTCGCTGTCGTGACGTTTCCATGAAAAGTGACCAGGGTGCCATTAAAGGTCCCTGGTTATATTTTTGTAAATATGATTAAATATGGAAACTTGCAGGAGTCCTGGATGTTTCGTTAATATTTTAATTAGCCAATACTTTGACATGTTTTGATGCATCTATCCCTGTTACAGGTTTCATGCCCTCACATCTCTGATGTCGTCATGTTTACACTTTCATCAAGACTGGACAGTGTACATCCACGCGCCAGTATTATGTCACATTAATAGTACCACCCAGTGGCAACATGCCATCAACAGTAGGTGATAAACATCCACTATACAGAACTTTTTCCGAGTGATGTGAAACACACAAACATATAAACACTGTGTTTTGTTGTGTATTATAGAAGCTAGATTCAACACGGACACAGACTTTTGCTCCTAGCTTTAGGAGGATTTACGAGATATTCCACAGACCTTCAGCATTTATGACTTTCTGTCCACCATCTTGGTTTTGAGTAAAACAAACTACCCATGAGTGGCCAATAGTAAGCAGAGATGAAGGACTGGCGTCCACTGTGCTGGCTGATATGCAGCTATAACAAAAAACGCATGCATAGCAACCACTATAAAATCTGATGCTTACTGAGAGTCTGGCAAATATTAGGCCGCCCTCATAGTGCCACCAAGTAACAAAAGGAAATCAGCATTAGGTAACAAACATCATGTGATCTACATGAAACCTTATCGATATTTAGAAATACTGATATAGTGAGAAAATATTGTTAATTTTACTTCTGTCTCCTCAAAACTATTTGTTAGAAAGTAAATAACAACCTTGTAATTAGAATTATTCATAGTGATTTTATGAAGCTGTTGTAAACATTCTCCCAGCAACAGAAACAAAGATGCAGCCAAATTACACACACCTGAGAAGGTTAATGGTAGTGTGTATAACCAGTCTCACCCACAGTAGTACAAAGTGGCCTCTTCAGTGAATGTGTAATGTTTTGTGCTCTCTGCTTTTCATATATGGATACAGATACAGCATGGTGCAGGTACAGAGGCTTCACCATTGAAGCGGTTGCTTGATGGTTTCCAGTTTATTAGGTTTGTCCTGTATGATGAGTGACCCGCAAACTGGCCTACCATTGGAGGGTTGCTACTGCAGGCTCTTTGTTGCATACAAACAAAGCTTTTTATTTTATATTTTTAAGATATGAAACGGCACAGCGGCAGTTCAAACCTGTTTTTGTTCAGTCTTCTTTGTCCTGAGTATGTGTGACCTCAGAGCCAATGAAACAAAAAGCTTTTTTTCCTGCTAAACGTGTATACAGACTCAGAGGCTCTGAGAAAAGCACACACACACACACACACACACACACACACACACACCACTACCCCCTACCCTGTCTTTCCACCAGCTGCTGCTGTCTGACAAGCTGATGATGACTGTGTTTTTTCCCCTCCTTGTTTCAAAGTATGTTGGAGCAGATGGCCCGGAGAGGCAGAGCACGGGAATGTGTTAGAGAGACTGCTGGGGAATGTGCCAAGTGTGTGTGTGTGTGTGTGTGTGTGTGTGTGTGTGTGTGTGTGTGTGTGTGTGTGTGTGTGTGTGTGGGGTTTCAGTTCGCGTGCCTTCTCACTGCCCTCTGCCCTTTATGGCGCCAGCTTTACTTCCCCTTCACTCTAAACATCTGGTGTCTGGGGTTTACAGAACACGCACATGTAGACACACACACACACACACACACACACACACACACACACACACACACACACACACACACACACACACACACACACACACACACACACACAGCACAAAAAAGCTAGCCAGCAGGGAAAAAGCTCTAAACTCGTTTACATCTAAAAGAGCAACGTGACTCGATTAGTGTGAAGTGCAGAAGTAAGAGTCCACCGACTCTGTGGTTCAACAAAAATGTGTAATGCTACGCAACATGTAAATAAAAAGTGCAACACCTTTCATACAAAATACAAAGTTCACATTTATTTTAAAGGGTTAAAGTTTTTGAATTGATACGTTCAGCACGTTTCAGCATCAGCTCTGCTCTGCGAGCTCTGGAGAACTAAGGAGGACGTTTGAAAGCAGATATTTGACGGGCACATTTCAGTTGCTCAATAGTTGGACGCCATCTTTGTCCTACTTTTTCTTTGATACTGTTCAAAGGTTCAATATATCTGCATATAAAATAGACAAAGTATGCAATGCTTTTGTTAAATGTCTTGAATTAAAGGTGAAATTCTGAACTTTCTACACATTTTGATTGTTTGATTTAAACTTAGTTGTGTTGGTCTACAGAAGCAAAATGACCAAGTCCAAACACTTATGGCCTGACTGTATAAATACACAGCAGCCCTCTGGATTTGTTTCAGGAAGGGTGTGAAAACACTGACAAATCAAACCCTTGTGAAAAGGAAGCAGCCAAAGTAGCTTTAAGTTACTTCTAAAATATTTCTGTGTTTCAAACTTTTTATTCTCTTGCTAATTATGTCTGAGCACTCAATGTCACAACCACTGTACTCCTCCAATCACAGGACTATATGAGGACTAAGATTACTTCACTTTATATACATTTGGTTTTATTTATACAGCACATCAACAGTGACCTCGAGGCACTTTATACTGGAACCCAATAATAAATAACAGAAAACAGAGAAAATGCCCAAACTCAGATGACCCCCTATGAGCAGCGGTTTCCTCCCTTTTAACAGGAAGAAACAGGCTGATGGAGGCGGAGCCATCTGGCACGACCGGCTGGGAGTAGGGGGAGGAATACACAGTAATGTAGATTTTACACCATCTACTAAAGTCCCCTGTACACCAACACAGTCACACCTGGATCAAACAATGATGTGATGGAAGTTCAGACTTTTATCTTCAATTTGAGAAATTCAATTCAAATGTATTTACACACATCAACAGTCGCCTCAAGGCGCTTTACACTGTAAGGTAGACCATGCACTAATACAAAGGAAACCCCAACAATCAGATGACCCCCTATGAGCAGCACTTTGGCGACAGTGGGAAGGAAAAACTCCCTTTTAACAGGAAGAAACCTCCAGCAGAACCAGGCTCAGGGAGGGGCGGGGCCATCTGCTGTGATTGGTTGGGGTGAGAGAAGGAAGACAGGATAAAGACATGCTGTGGAAGAGAGACAGAGATTAATAATAACCAATAATTAAGTGAAGAGTGGTGTATACACATGGTGAGGAACAAACACTCAGTGGATGATCTGAAAATCCGCTGAGTGTTTGTTCCCATTCTGGGAAGCCCCGGCAGCCTGGTCCAGCCCTAACTATATGCTTTAGCAAAAAGGAAAGTTTGAAGCCTAATCTTGAAAGTAGAGATAGTGTCTGTCTCCTGAATCCAAACTGGAAGCTGGTTCCACAGAAGAGGGGCCTGAAAACTGAAGGCTCTGCCTCCCATTCTACTTTTAAATACTCTAGGAACAACAAGTAGGCCTGCAGAGCGAGAGCGAAGTGCTCTAATAGGGTGATATGGTACTACAAGGTCATTAAGATAAGATGGGGCCTGATTATTTAAGACCTTTAAGTTTCAGGGAGTTTTTAGGACTTCCTGATAATAGTGGCTCAAGAGTTGGGAGTTCGCCTTGTAATCGGAAGGTTGCCGGTTCGAGCCCCGGCTCTGACAGTCTCGGTCGTTGTGTCCTTGGGCAAGACACTTCACCCGTTGCCTACTGGTGGTGGTCAGAGGGCCCGGTGGCGCCAGTGTCCGGCAGCCTCGCCTCTGTCAGTGCTCCCCAGGGTGGCTGTGGCTACAATGTAGCTGCCATCACCAGTGTGTGAATGTGTGTGTGAATGTGGTGTAAAGCACTTTGGGGTCCTTAGGTACTAGTAAAGCGCTATACAAATACAGGCCATTTACCTTTTAGTTTCTCAGCATCATACATGTCATGTCTTAAAAATATCACTTAAAAAGCTTATGTGTATTTTATGTGTTTGTATTGAAACAAACATCTGTAGCCTGCTGCTTCTGTCTGGCAGCCTTAAACAGTTCATGCAGTACTTTTGTTAAATCCCCTAAAATCCTCTTACACTGTGTCTGCTCGCAGACCACCACAAACCAAACAAAAGCAATTGAAGTATAAAAAACACAAAGAAAGAAGAACTGAATAAAGAAATGTAAAAAATATTGGACCCCATGGAGAATGCAAAACACAAACTGGGAGACAGAACTGAGTGACATGGAGCGCTGATGTAAAAACACCTGAGGAGTAGAAACAGGTGAAAAGAATCGTTGGAGTCTCTGCAGCCTAAGCCTACAGCAGCATAACACATGAATGATTAGTTATACTGCTAACTATTGGCTTTAATAAGGAAAGTCATTAGCCAGTCAGCAGAGTGGGTGTCGTCTCCTGAGTCCACACTGGTGGCTCTGTCCACAGCAGCCTGACAGCTACAGTTCTACCAACCTGATTCTCTAAATGTTGGGATGCTGTCTCAAACATATATAAGAACAGAATGCGATGGTTTGCAAATCTCATGACGCCATATTTTACAGAAAACTGTTAAATAAACTGTTTAAATTGAGACATTTTACTATTTCCTAAAAAATGAGCTCACTTTGATGGAAGCATGTTTTAGAAGCTCAGGAGGTAGACTGTGTCATCTAATTGGAAGCTTGCTGTTCCAGTGTGCATGCCAAATATCCTGGAGCAGAATACTAACCCTAATCTATCAGAGTACAAATGTGGGTAAATGTTAGACAGAAAGCACTTAGGAAAAAGTGCTAGCTTGAGCAGGTGAATGAGGCACATTATACAAAGTCACGTGAGTGCTCAGGCAGAGCAGAAAGATGCTAAGAACCAGTGCAAAAGCTGCAACGGGAGGAACAAAGTAAGTGGTGCCACAAGAAACAGCTGGAGGAACATTTAGCAGCTAACCAGATTAACTGGCAACAGGTAAGTTACATAAGGCTGCGAGTCAGTCCTGGATGATCCTCAGGTGTAGACATCGTTCTGTCATGGACGTCTCTGTGAACACGCAGCAAGCGCTCATGCAAACGAGCGACATGTGAACATGATGCAGAAAGGCTGCTGTCATCGTTTGACCACAGCTCATTAAAACTGTTCTGCAGCCCTCGTTTAAAAGTCTTCATCTATGACACTTTGATGGAAAAGCACCATCGAAGCTGGAGGGCAGATACAGGTTTTAGACCAACGTGTGCTCCCATGTAGCCTAAAACAAACAGAGTGAAGCTGTTCAGCAGCAAACTGTTCTACACAGCTTTGAGTTTTAGTCTCGCTTATCTTTCTTGATGCTTCTCTACAGTAAGCTGAGAGAAAACATTTGAGTGCGCGTCCTGCTCCTGTCAGCAATCAAACACTCTTCAACAACATCTCCAAACGTTCTCTGAGAAGCGTTGCTGCCATCAAACACTTTTCTTAAACTGGCACATTTTCTCACGTTTCACCTGCTTTCTGTGTTGTAAAATGTGAGTTTATGACAGTTGTTCCAAAACGTTCACGAACTTTTGGAAACTACAGGAAGCAAAGTTAGCCTGCAATGTGCTGTTCTGGGATAACGTGGTACTGTGGTATCTTTAACATATGATGGGGCCCAATCATTCAAGAACGTGTGTGATAAAAGTTAACTGTAAATGCATGTTTATGGGAGTTCCACCTCACCTTCCTCTTCTTGCTCCTTCCCTCGGCCTGCAGGGTCCGTGTGCACTGTTCAACACACTGAGAGAAGCTCACGCTGCTGTGATCTGAACTGTAGTCCAGCTCCGCGAGCTGAGCCAGAGACAGGATGTAATTGCAGGCTATACGTAGGATCGCCAGCTTGGAGAGCTTCTGCCCGTACGAGTAACACGGCACCTAGAGCACGGTCCGTGGTTGGAGGAAGGAAAAGAGAAGGAAATGATTCTCCTTTAGCCTCTTCTCGTTTGTCTAAAGTGTTGTGCTGTTTTCAAAGAGAAACATATGGACTTATCCTCTATTACTGTTGTTAGTGCATCACGTATTAGCTCATCACGTGGTACCAAAGACAAAACCACATTTTGATTAAGTCTTTGAGGTTTAAGGAAACCATGGTTTCACACTTCCAAACCTTTTCACCATTAATGGAAGTGAGTAATATCAATCTCCACATATGACCTCACAATGCAGAGAGTGGAGCCTCCAGAGGGACAGTGATAAGTAGTGTAGTTAAGGTGTTTACGCCGTTACACAGCTACACTGAAACAACTGCCATCACGTGTTGTAATGTATTGTGAAATAGATTCAGAGATATACACGGAGAAGCTTTACTTTACAAACTGAAGACATCAAATATATGAAGCAGGACATATGGAATCATGTAACTAAAGAAATAAGTCTAAATATGTCTTATATTTGAGCCGCGCTTCGCTTTGTCCACAGTGCTTAGTCTTCTCTCAGTGAGCTTCATGAAACAGCCACCTGACATGGATTCACCTCACAGGTGAGCCTGTCGGGGTTCACCTGTGGAGTTGGGACCATCAGGTGTGTTGGCAGCAGTCAGGTTGGTGCACAGCTGACAGCCTGTTTGACAACTGTTAGAATTCATATTATGGTAAGAACCAATCAGCTAAGTAAAGAGAAACAACATCAAGAGCTATGATGAAACTGACTCAGCAGCTCTGGGAACCCCATCAGACTGCTGGAAACCATTCCAGGCGACGACCTCGTGAAGCTCATGGAGAGGATGCAGAGAGTGAGCAGGAATCACAGCAAAGGCTGGATATGAGGAAGAATCTGAAATCTAAAACATGTTTGCAGAGATTTCACAGCTTTTGGGTTTAATGCATAACTCCACATGTGTTGATGCCTTCAGTGAGAATCTACAATGCAAACAAACAAAGTGCAAACAAAGGCTGAGGAAAACTTTAGGATGGTGGACAGACAGTCACTCATCTACCCAGGTTTTCATCCTGTCAGCGTAGGAGTCGGTGCGACACCTTCAGAGTTTCTTTTTAGGGAGATGATGTGTGTCTCTCAGAAGATGAACCTGGCTGTCAACCAGCCATCAGAAAACATATATTTGTACATAGAGGGACATTATAAAGTGTGAGTCTGACCTGTTTCCTCAGAGCCTCGAATGCAGCACTGATGGTATGGACACGGGTCCTCTCCCTGGCGTTTGCTAGCAGCCTCCTGGTCTGCTGGATAGCTTTGACTTCTGGAAGATGCCCAGATCCATCAGGACTCAACCCAATCCGCTTCCTCAGAGACTCCTGGTGAAACACGGGCCATGGGGTTAGGCCTGGAGTTAGCACACTATCACTGAGCTTACCCTCTAGGATGCATTTCCTACTTACTCTGGCAGCAACCTTTGGATCGTGGACTATCTTAAACGTTTTTTCCTTTTATTTGATTACTTATCAATCAATTAAATATATATTCAATTCTTCCAGGAGTCCTCTTAATCTATAAAAGGTGAGAATTTTTGTGAAATCATAAATGGCTTTTAAGTCTGACAATTTAACCCTAAGAACATGATGTGGAGAAGTTAGTCGATGACTTGATTGGCCACATTTCATTGAACAAGTTTCAGTTGATTGGACAATTAATGAGGTAATTTGCTTCAGTTCACTGAGGGTTGCAAACATTATGCACAGCTCTCCCAAGGTCCCACCACAGCATTTCACTTCAGTGTAGCTCAGGAGGTAGAGCAGGTCATCGACTGATCAACACTTTGGTGATTCAGCCCAGCCTACATGCCAAACGTCCTTGGGTAAGGTTGTAGTTGGTGGTTCACACATTGTTTCTGTATTTTGGCTTATTTTGAGGTCAGATGAAAAATACCCCTTTTGGTTTATCCGTGGCTGCATTTAAATCGTTTTAAACCAGCTAAAGACCAGAGGACTGTTTATTATTTACTGGCAATTAAAACCTTTGAATTTAAAGAGGGTGTACATTCTTTTATACACGATTATATGTGAAAGGACATATTCACCTTATGCGAAGGGACCTGTGGATCCATATGTTCGTGACACTCGGAGGACTGTGAGAGTCTGGCGGCAGACTGGCCGGGAGGCGCCTCTAAGGAAAACACCTGGTGACTGGCTGAGTTGCAGGTTGATGTTGAAGGAGGGAATATCGACTGAAGGCCCAGTTTTAGTCTGCTGGACAGAGGCTGGGAGATGGAGGTGGGCCAGTGGGAGATCTCTGGGTTAGAGAATGAGGAGGTGGGCACCTGGGAAACTTTGGAAGCATCAACAGGCACATTACTGCCAATTCTCATATCTATGGCACCACCACTCTGAGCTGCAGCCATGTCTTCTTTTAATCCTGACAGAATCCCCGTGGTACTGGCCATCGGCTCTTGTGACATCATCAGGTGTCTCTTGAGTGGAGCCAGCTTGTGGACATTATGCGACTCCATATGGGCGTCATCTACCCAGTCTGCATCAGTCACGTCAACTGTGTAGGTGTTCATCCTGTCGGGCTCGGGGCCATTGAAAAACCTTTTAGGTTCGCGGGACTTCCTCTTGAACTTCTTGTTAGTGCTAGGCACAGAGACCTGCTGTGGGTCTTTGTTATCAGGTCTGTTCCACATATTACTCAGAGGAAGGGGATTCTTCATTTTGCAACAGTTAGGGTAACAAACAGGTAACGTAAAATCGGATTTGAACACAAAAAACGGTGATATTTGGAAATGTACATGAACTACAAAATCTTAAAAGTTGTCCAGTAAATCATTTCAGTTCTTTCACTGTGTAGGAGCGAGCATCAGCTGAGCCTTCACCTCCTGGAAGAATGTGTTTCACTACTGCACAAAAAAGACTTTTGGTCCCAGTGTTTCATTCAGGAATACACCGTTAGCTTATTTCATTGCACGGACAACTGCACAATCGTGTGCATTACTTCAGTTTTACAAGCAGGTTTTCTGTGGCTCCACTCTGTCTTCATAGCAGTCTCTGAATAATCCACGTTAGTACATAAAGCTGTGTAACATCTGCTGCTCAGTACAAGTTGTCCCTCTGGATGGAGAAGTGCAGAGCTGTAAAGGTTTCTTTCTGTGAATGCAGTCCAGGCCTCAGAATTGGGGTTACAGTGGAACTGTCTGAGCGTGGCTCCAGTCAGTCTGCATAGCAGCACCGTGAATAACCCACACTGATACACACACTGAGCACAGATACGCTGGAGTGCAACTGCTGGACATAAAAATGAGAACAGCGCATGAAGAAAGTAGCAGCTCTTCAGGAGCACAATCACACACACGCTATAAAACCACTTATTCACACTTTGCAAAGCAGCCGGGGGAGCAGACTCTCGTTAGAGTTGCAGGATTTAACGAATAACTTTACATACTCTGCGTAAGTGTCAGCATGGTACCGGACAGAGTCACACGGTAGTTTCCAAACACCTCAAACTTCCCTGAAGGAGTGTCAGCAGCAGTTGCGGTGATACCCCCGGGATCGATCCATCCCTCGGCGAACTTCTGGGCCCTTCTTAAGGAAAGCTCCGGTGAGCTGAGGTTGAAACTCGGTGCGCTGTAGGCAGTGGCGTCGATCAGTGATTTGCTCTCCCGGCGTTAAAGACTGAGAACTAGTTCACTGCCTGGACTCGCTCAGTTGTCACCGCACACATCGGCTCTGGTCCTCCGCGTCCTCCTGCTTCACTGCACGCGAATACAACCTCGCGCTCCTCCAGCTCCAGTCGCTGGCGTCTGACTGGCTGGAGCCCCCCCTCCCCTCCGCGCGCGTGCACACGCACACACGCACGCGAGGAAGGATTTGCACATTGGTTTGTTGACGTTTTGTTTTTTAACCACAACTTCGCTGTTGTAGCAGGACATCCGCGACGAAACAGATCAACGGTGCCATACGCTGGCACGAGACTCACGAGCTGAGGCGCATGTGCTCATACGACGCTGCGAAACTTACAGTAAAAACAAATCTGCGGACGGTGTTTCAGTGTACCTGTGACTGGGATGAGACAGTTCATCTTCCCCGTGTAACTTGCTCGGTGCCAGCATTGAGGGGTAGGGGCGCCGTGAAAAAACGTGGATACCGCAAACCATGACAGCCCTAAAAGAAATGGATCAATATCCTACTTAGGTAAGTAGATATTTTTGCAGGGGTATATGATGATAACATTATTAGATTTTTTTTTTTTACATTGATTGGTACCAAATACAAAAAAATACGTTAACTTTTTGGAAATGTCATCTATAAAAAGTATTTTTATAACTTAAACATTTTTATTTGTAACATTAAGTATTGATAAATATTACTTAAATATTTTTTCAAACAAAGTATAGCCAACTAAAACAATCTGTCATAGGCAGTGTGCAAAATATAATAGACACCTTTCCAAAAATGCTCTGTTTATGTGAGTTATAATGAATTATTATTACAAAATACATGAAAAAAAAATCTGTCAAGGCAAATGGCAGGACTCAAACTCAACCTGCGTTTATTTACAGAACCCCGATTCTGTACATACAGTAGTGAGAGGAAGGGGGCGCCAGGGGATCCAGGGAAAGGGAAGCAAACTCTTCTGTTCACAGAGCCGGTCACTCGCACGTCCCAGATCAAACTCCATGCTGACGCTCCTCACAAACACACTCATCACCCAACAAGGGTCCAAGGTGAACAGCAGGAATCCGACTCAGCCGCCACCTTAAGTGGTGACCGATCAGATGAAGATGATGCGCAGCAGGTGAGTTGATTGTCAGCAGGTACGTAGGAACCCGAGAGAAGTACTGTCCAGGCAGGGAGGAGTGCAGAGAAAAGAGACACACACAATTAGGGCTGGGCGATATGACCCAAAATTCATATCTCGATATTTTTTAGCTGGATGGCGATATAAGATATATATCTCGATATATTTTTTTAAAGCCATAAAGTAAGAACAAAAAGAGAGTTCTTAGTCAAAGCTGTGTCCCAGATGTCACACAGGCACTTTTATTAACATAGAGCAGATGTACATAAAATTTACTCAAAAATAAATTATGAGCATTTATTAAATAATAATGCTCCATAAATAAAAGAAAACAATGTTGTTTTTGTGCTAAACAAAGAGCTCACAATTGTGCAGTCAAAATGTAAACTAACAGACGAGCACAATAACAAAGACAGATTTCACAGCTGCTCTGTTCCCAACTTGTACTGCGTGACTGACAGCCTGGAGTTTGAAATCCGCTTCGCAACCACGTCTCTTACAGGTGCCATTTATGGTCCTTATACACAGTAGGGTAATATTACGTTGAAGCACAGTACGTATCACTCCGCGAGGCTCAGCCGTAATGCTCCGACAATCCATCAAGCGCTGCAGCTCCGTAGCTTACCAAAGTCGTACTAAAACATTTTTTGACAGATTGCTGAGCGCCGTGTTCCACATAAGATCGGTTCGCGGCCATCAAGCACAACCAGAATTCATACATAAGGCGCGCTGTCAACTTTTGAGAGAATGAAAGGATTTTAGTCCGTGCAGCTCCTCTGGGCTGCATGGCGTTAGCGTGGTTAGCTCGTTAGCGTGGTTAGCTAGCTAACACATTGACGCCGTCCAGCCCCACGCACGGGGCGATGCGCAGTAACTCGTTAACGCAGATTTGCCGTGTCCATCTTGTCGCTTCCTGCAGGTGAAGCGATGGGGGAGGAGGGGGAGTTGTGTTCAGTGAAAGAGAGGCGAGGCCGAGTAACGCTGCGTAGAGACGGAAGTGGACGAAAGAGAGGCAAACTTGCGGCTCCACAAGTATAATTATAACGTAACATAGACTATATCGATATAAAGGATATTGTCAGATCTTATATCTCGTATAAAAATATATCGATATTTTTTAAAAACTCGATATATCGCCCAGCTCTACACACAATAACAAGCAGTGACAGGACACCAGAGAGGACTGCAGGACCAAGACAATTTCCCAAGGAACCTCCTGCAATTAGACACATTTTTGGCAAAAGATTTTACTTCTTAAGAAATCAGTGGTGCTGGTTCAGTGTCAGGAGTGTGGGTCTGAGGGGATGGGAGTGGGACAGCTGCCTAAGCCAGAGATTAGATCAGTATAGGTCTTAAATAATCAGGCCCCATCTTATCTTAATGACCTTGTAGTACCATATCACCCTATTAGAGCACTTCGCTCTCGCTCTGCAGGCCTACTTGTTGTTCCTAGAGTATTTAAAAGTAGAATGGGAGGGAGAGCCTTCAGTTTTCAGGCCCCTCTTCTGTGGAACCAGCTTCCAGTTTGGATTCAGGAGACAGACACTATCTCTACTTTCAAGATCAGGCTTCAAACTTTCCTTTTTGCTAAAGCATATAGTTAGGGCTGGACCAGGTGACCCTGAATCCTCCCTTAGTTATGCTGCAATAGACATAGGCTGCTGGGGATTCCCATGATGCACTGGGTGTTTCTTCTTCACTCACTATGTATTAACAGACCTCTCTGCATTGAATCATATCTGTTATTAACCTCTGTCTCTCTTCCACAGCATGTCTTTATCCTGTCTTCCTTCTCTCACCCCAACCAATCACAGCAGATGGCCCCGCCCCTCCCTGAGCCTGGTTCTGCTGGAGGTTTCTTCCTGTTAAAAGGGAGTTTTTCCTTCCCACTGTCACCAAAGTGCTGCTCATAGGGGGTCATATGATCGTTGGGTTTTTCTCTGTATCTATGAAGCGCCTTGAGGCGACTTTTGTTGTGATTTGGCGCTATATAAATAAAATTTAATTGAATTGAATCATACCATGGAAGCACGTTGGCACATAAGTGATGTAATACATATATGTATTACATTTCACATTTGTAATTGGTGCAGGCAGGTGCATGTTGGCTAAAATAACAGAAACACATTATTTTCTGTTAGAACTGAAGTAAACTAACTAATATTAAAAAAGTCAAGCAGTTTCTCTCATGTGGACTTTGGTATAAGTTTCATTTCCATCTGTCTGTCTTTCTTTTGTGAAACATCAGCTCTCAGCATCACCTTGGAGCACGTGCACCTGAAAGAAACCAAACCAGTCTTTGTTGGCAAAAACAAAACAACACTAATGCCATGAAACAAACACATTTATAAGTACCTTGTGAAGCAAACGTTGATGGTGACATGTTAATACTTTCTGTCCCTGTCAGTCATGGGACCTTAGATTCATCACTTTTCTCCCCCTTAGGGCACTTCTGAGCAGGGGTGGGCACATGAGAAACTAGGAGGGCCACACCAGTAAGCTGAACTCTTATCTCTTTAGATCCTACAATTAACAGTACAGATGTTGCAATCAGGCAATGAAAATGTGAAATAGGCATAGTGAAAACACTAACATGAGAAACCACGACTAAGGAAAAGCAACAAGCAGAAGAGATTTGTCCGGGTCAAGAAACACGAGGAGTGGACATTAGACCATCTGTGCTTTGGTCTGATGATGTCACGGTTCTGGGTCATTGTGACCCAGCATTTTGAGTTCTTGTGTTTTGGTAATATGTTATATTATGGTTTTTGTTCTGAGTCCTTGGTTGTGCCCTTTGGATTATTGTGATTTAGCTTTCAGGTTTAGTTGTGCGCGTGTGTTTATTGTCTTGTTCCCCAGTCAGTCATGTCTCATGTAACTCTGGTTCCTGGACTCTGTGTTCCCTCTGTTCTCTGTCAGTGTTGCATCTCTGAGTCCTGTCAGTTTATTTCCTGTTTTACATTGAAGGTCTTGTCTCATGTTAGTGTATTCTGTTTTACTTCCTTGTCTTGCCCAGTTACTCCCAGCTGTGCTCTCCCTCTGTGTTTCGTTCCCTCGTTATCCCTCTGTGTATTTAAGCCTTGTCTCCGCCTCTGTTAGTTGCTGGTTCGTCTGCGTGTCTTCCTGCCGTGTGTCTCTCCAGGTTCCACGTCTCAGGTTTTTGTTCCTTGCATTATTATTTTGTAGCTGTTCCCAGTTTAGGTTTTTGTTAGCATAGTTCCCTGCGATGCTTTGATTTGAATTTTGCCTTTCGTTATTAATAAACTTTCTCACAGCTACGTTGCCGTCCGTGCTTGGGTCCACATCCTTCATCTCCCGACAATCTGCCCTGCAGATCATGACAGATGAGTCCAAATTTGAGATCTCTGGTTCCACTGTGTCTTTGTGCCATGCAGAAAAGGTGATGGGATGGTCTCTACATGCATGGGGCGATCGTGGCTCAAGAGTTGGGAGGTCGCCTTGTAATCGGAAGGTTGCCAGTTCGAGCCCCGGCTTGGACAGTCTCGGTCGTTGTGTCCTTGGGCAAGACACTTCACCCGTTGCCTACTGGTGGTGGTCAGAGGGGCCGGTGGCGCCAGTGTCCGGCAGCCTCACCTCTGTCAGTGCGCCCCAGGGTGGCTGTGGCTACAATGTAGCTTGCTATCACCAGTGTATGAATGTGTGCGTGAATGGGTGGATGACTGGATGTGTAAAGCGCTTTGGGGTCCTTAGGGACTAGTAAAGCGCTATATAAATACAGGCCATTTACCATGTTTCCCACCGTGAAGAGTGGAGGTGATGTGAGGGGGCTTTGCTGGTGACACTGTTGAACATTTATTCAAAACTGAAGGCACACTGCAGCAACATGCATCCCATCTGGTTTGCATTTGGTTGGACCATCATTGATTTTTTGATTTGATTTGATATACCTTTATTAGTCCCACAAGGGGAAATTTCATAAGGCTGCCGACCTATTGCACGCAATGGCGGCGCCATCTTACCCTCCGACCATACATACATTACACAAACATCACATGGGGAAGACAGGTCAGAGAGGTATAACAATGGAAAATGCACCACATGAGGAAAGATAAGGAGAAAAAAATAACTCCCCCCAGACTGAGCTCCAACAGTTTGAGAACAGAAAAAAACACCTCTGCACATGAAAAACCTCTTAATACACCAAAGAAACACATGACAAGCAACAGGGGGGTAAAGGGTGAGAGACAGCCGAATTAGACAGTACATCCGGGCCTGCGTGCGCTGGTCTCCTTGATCCACCGTCAAGGGAATAAGCATCGAAGGCATTTGGAAAGGGAGGGGGGATGAGTGTGTGCATATCAGTGTATATGTATGTGTGTGTGTCCAGAGTTCAGCTGAGACAGTGTCCTTCACCCTGCCAGGCTAAGTAAACAGTCTTCCAGCCAACCCAGGTGGCCTTGCATGGAATGGGAAGGAACAGACTCAACACAGTCGTTATCAGGGAGTTTTTGTTCGGCTCCAGCCTTGCAGCTGGCACCAAAGGGGTATGCGCATGAAGTGATGGTGCTTTTTACTTTAGTGCGAACAGCTCATATGAATTTCAAAGCAGTTCTACAGTCCAACACTGGTCTCTCAATCTCCCGTTGGAGAGCCGCGAGCTTCACCATACTTGCGTTCTGTGATGTTGTCATTCTTGTGCTCAAGGAGCCGATTCTGAGAACTCACGACAGTGGGCCTCCCCGAGATGTCATCCAATTTGCGCTCAGAGATGTTATTCTGAGTATTCACGGCAGCCGTAGCCTCTCCAAGATCTTATCCATGCTGCACTCAATGAGCCCATTTTGAGAAACTCACGCCTCTCCCATCGTTCCAATCCCAGCGGGCAGCCTTGTGGGGGTTTGAACAGCCAGTTCCACTTTCTCAAGCCAGCTCCGATCAGCCAGAACCCTGTTATCATGGTTCCGAATAGGTAGATATCTTCAGCACTCAGGCTCACCCGAGCCCAAACTTCTCGTTGAGAAAGGGGTGTCAATTGCATTTAAGGACCAGTTTTCAACAGGACAATGACCCCAAACACACCTCCAGGCTGTGTACTAGAAGAAGTATACTAGATGGCGGCGCGCACAGACGCAGCGGCTCTATGCTCTCCACTTAGGTGCCTTTCTTTTTGGTTTCTCCACTTTTTCTTCTTCTTTTGTTTTCCTTATTGTGAAGCCAAATTTTCCTACAACCATCTGGAATTATGCAAGATCGGATATAACAGCCAGATCCCCATTACCAGTGATTATCAGAGGGTGCACAACATCCCCCCGGAGATAGCGAGAACATCGGGTGCTCCGTGGATTGTTATCGGCTCTGCCAAGAAACGCAGGCGGCGGAAGGAACGCAAACAAAAGCGGGGATGCCTGCCGGGCCTGCTAGCCAGGCTAAAGAGGCAGCCTTTCAAACCACCGCTCCCGAGCATCTTTCTGACCAACGCACGGTCGGTTGTCAACAAAATAGACGAACTGAACCTACTTCTCGCCGCACAGCCAATCGTCCGTGACTGCTGTGTCCTGGTCGTCACGGAGACATGGCTCACTCCGCGAGGCTCCGCCTACGACAGCCGTAACGCTCCGACAATCCATCAAGCGGTGCGGCTTGGTAGCTTAGCAAAGTCGTACTGAAACATCTGACAGATTTTCGAGCGCCGTGCACATAAAATCAGTTCGAGGTCAGTAAACACAACCAGAGTTCATACATGAGGCACACGGGATTATAAGGGGCGCTGTCAACTTTCAGACAAATCAAAGGATTGGTTTTAAGTGCGCCGTATTTTCCAAACAACACGGTAATAACGACGGCCCGCTAGCATGCGCTACCAAAAATAGTGCTTTGTTGTGTATCTGACGGACGAAAGCTAAACCAGTTCCACACCAGTGAAGCTGCATTTTTACAAACCAGTTCTGGTTCATGTTTCATTCAACGATCTGCTTTCGCTCTTCTCATTCTGCGTCATCATCCAATTCCACCTGTGATCTTGTGTCACCATTGCTCCCTGAGCTTTGTGTTGGTTCTTCACCTGACAAATAGGACAAACATGACAATAAGAATAAAATGTGGAGCTGCTTCAGTGTGTCTGTCACTTTGTGCAGATCTTGACTCATCAGTAATGTTTGTAGGCTGAGTGCGTTTTTAAAACAAGTTGTGCAAACTGCACTACAAGGTGGAATATTTGCAAAATCATGACTATGACCTATGAATACGTCAGTGCCATTAAGATGAAATTATTGTGTCACCAACATTTTAAAGTTAGACATATAATCCTAACAGCCTCTGTAATCTAATATCCTGGCTGCTCGAGGCTCCGTTTTCTCTGACAGCTTCAATTAGATTAGAAACGCTGCTCTGAGACTGAGAGAACTAACAGTGCTGCCTGCTGTGCAAACACGTTATTCATGGTTACGTACAGTTTTAGACTGATGTGGGACAAAGCCTAGCATAGCCTGTAACGTTATTGTGACGGACACATTTTATGTGTCAGACCCAGGACCCTGAGCAGTTATGGACTAATATTATGATGTATGTATTTTGTATTGCTGTCCCTCGTTCTCCCTGCTTGTAGACGTGTGTGTGTGTGTGTGTGTGGCCCTGGCAGGTGATTGGCCACACCTGAAGACCTTGACACACCTGCAGCTGATCAGGCCTGTCGGAGGAGCTACTTGAGAGTGTGGTGGAGCTCTCTCCGGCGCTGGATCATTGCGTGGCTTCACGTCAGTCTCTCGACCAGTTCCTAGTTTGAGTCTGCTGCATTATTGTGTGTCTGACGGCTTCCTCTCTCTTATGTCCCCAGGAGTTACGGGGAGACGAGAGGACAGCGAGCACGGGGTGCTCATCACGGAGAAGCGGAGACAGGAGCACTAGCACTGAGAAGAGGACACGTCACGGGAGTCGGGAGAGCACGGGATTTATTGTCATGTCTGTCCATCACTGTAAATAAACGCACTGCTTGTACATAGAGCACCGCGCCTGGGTCCTCCTTCCCTACACCCCCACGGTCTGCCAGCCAGACCGTGGCATTATGAGTGAACTTGGCTTTAAGTGACTTACAGGTTTCTCTGAAAAATACTTTCTTATATCCAGATTCTTCCTCTTCGCTGCCGTCCTCCTCCTCGCAGCGCAGGCTTGCCGCTGCTAAAACTCAACAGAGCTCCCTGAAAGGCTCAGCCAATCACATTGGCCATATTTGTCACATGAGGTAGGACTAGTGATGTGACGTTCTGTATCGAGGCTTCGGAGCGTGTGTCGAGTAATGGAGGGGGCGTTTCCGCGAAGCGCGTATCGAGGCTTGCTTCATTTATGGGAGGAGCTGAAAATGATGACGTCCGAAGCCTCGCTGCCCGGCTGTACCACGTGACTGGTTCATGAAGTGCTTCGAACTTTGCCGCGAGCTATGACAGCGATATAAACCCCTCAGACTTCATTCAAAATGTGGGTGTTTGATGGAGAGTTGTGGTTAGAGAGAGTTTGGAGACAGTTTGGAGGTTTATGAGAGTGAGGAGAGAAAGTCAGGAGAGAATGGAGCCAGCTAAGAAGAGGAGGATGTCCTCCCCTGTGTGGGAACATTTTGATCTTATTCCTCCCAACAAGGTATGTAAATTTCTACAGAAGATGTATTTTCATGATACTGATGGTGCAATAAAACTTATGTTAAGCTGTCGTTACTTGTGTACAAGGTGAAGTGTTTGCTATGTGCCAGGGAGCTGGGATATAACAACAACACCTCATCCATGCTTAGGCACTACAGAGCTTTGCATGAGAATAAGGGGAACACCAATTGTGGAGCAAGACCAGGTGAGCCATCAAATGCAATGATAATATAGCATGCAGTAATGTTACTAAATGATATAACAATATTATACAACTGTTATAAGTTACGTGTGTGATATTTATATTTGTGCTTTATCTTTATTGTCTTTCCTCAGGAGAACAATCTCAAATAGATGAAGACCTGGTTAGCATGGTGATTGAGGACTCCCAGCCATTTAGCATTGTGGAGGACAAAGGATTCAAAAGATTTGTTAAATCATTAAATCCCAGCTATGTTCTCCCCACTAAAAAGGACGTAAAAGCAGTGAAAATTTAGTTTTTACAGAATAAAATGTGAACAGGCAGGACTGAGGCTCAAAGCCTCAGTGTGTAGCTGTCCATACCTCAACGTTACAAAAGCACAACCACTGTCCACACCCCAACCACACCTCACCTCACAGTAAATGATCATTTCCATTTCAAGCATTTCCAAATAATCATTTCCCATACTGCCAGTATAAATATACACAGTATACTGCCATCACTACAATATACATGTTTTACACACTCCTTTTGTTGTTGACATTTACAGGCTGTGTGCAAAATGCCACACTCTTCAAATTCATGCCAGCTATTATTTTTACGTCCAGTAGGTGTCCTGCTAGAGCAAATGAAGCTTCATGAAGCTTCGCGTTGGGGTGAACCAATTGGATGAAAAGCTTCAGTGCTTCATGGGGCTTCATCTGCCCATCACTAGGTAGGACTCCAGTAGAGCACGTAATTTAACTCTTTCTGCACCGCTGGGTGAATGAGACGCTGACAGATCGCTTTTTTTTCTTCTTCCTATCAGGTTTGTTTTTCTTTACTCGAAGAGATCAAATTATTGGTGGGGACAATTCAATAATCGCTGGATATTGGTGGGGACATGTCCCTTCCGTCCATGCCAAATCGACGCCCTTGCCCGAATCGATTCAATCCATGATTCGATTCGATTTGGGGAAATTTGGCCTCAGTCAGTAATATTATAATTTAGATCATGCATCTGTATAATGAAGACACTGGACTCAGCAGTTCGAGTGAAGTTCACCAACTTTACTTCGTTTCCCGGAAGTACCCCCCCCCCCCCCCCCCCCCCCCCACACACACACACACACACACACACAGCCTTATGGGTACAGTAGTCTCCCGCTACACCTCCTCCTTTTAGCTAAAGACACACTTCATAATGACTCACTCAGCTCACAAGAACAGGAGTGCAGAGCATTATCAAACGTTAAAATGATACACATCCCTCACTTGTTCACTTACATTTAAACGAAACACACAATTGTAAACATCTCTAACAGCCTAAGCCAGCTTTGAATAGGCCATGAATGGATGCCTTCAGAGAATTACACATCCAATCTTACAGGAGGTCTCACCACTCGACCAGATCTGGTAACAGTCCCTGTTGGTGTGAGGTGGCTCCTCTCCTTAGAAAACCCGTCTGTAGATCTGGGAGCACTGGCAGGTCCAACTACTGCTCCAGTGGTTCCTTCAGTAGTAATCCACACCTTCTGTCCTGACTCTGTCTGCGCTTGTAGTGTTTTGCCTGCTCACGCCTCCCCTTCTCATCCTTCCTGCGAAAAGCCTGTAGGTCGGGCCACTTTGGCACCAGCTTCGCTGCAGCTTGTGGCAGAGAGGTACGCAGGTGTCTCCCCATGAACAACTGTGCCAGTGAGAGCCCATGTTCCAGTGGGGTGGCCCTGCACGCTAGCAGTGCTCTGCTGTAGTCACAGTCCTTTCAAGTCTTTAATGGTACGAACAGCACGTTCTGCCTCCCCGTTGGCTTGGGGGTACCTGGGGCTGCTCGTTTCATGTGTGAACTGGTACTCTTTAGCAAAGTGCTTGAACTGTTCTGATGAAACTTGCGGCCCGCTGTCCGATACCACAGTCTCGGCAACTGCATGTCTTGCAAAGGCCTCTTTTATAGCATTAATAGTGACCTCTGCTGTTGTGTGTCTCAGTTCAGCAAGTACCACGACCAGATTTGGTGTGTGGTAGTAACAGGTAAATGAACTTTTTTTTTTTTAATGATTTGAATATATATGAATGCTTGTGCATGAATACACAAACAATACACATATGCTTTCATGCTTTCAATTGTGTAATTTACGTGATCTAGGTCAGCGGTCTCCAACCTTTTTTGCGCCACGGACCGGTTTATGCCCGACAATATTTTCACGGACCGGCCTTTAAGGTGTCGCGCATAAACACAACAAAATAAAACTAGTACCGGTACCGAAAAAAAGAAGATTTATTCATAACACACTGAAAAGACCCAGGAAAACCGAGTAAACGATAAAAACGATAACAAAATAACGCTGAAAACCGATAAAAACCCTGAAAACCAGACATTTCACACCTGAGCCTCAACTCTCGCGGCCCGGTACCAAACGACTCACGGACCGGTACCGGTCCGAGGCCCGGGGGTTGGGGACCGCTGATCTAGGTAGCTCTGCTTTGGAAGTTCAGTTCAAGCTAGAAATGTGTTTTGAAGTTTGTACGTGTTTTGTCTCTAGGGGCCACCACATATATTTATATATAAACATATATAAATAAAAATACTTTTTTTTTTACATTAGTAATTCCTTTTGTGCATAATTTTATATTATTGTTAATAATAAATGAATTAAAGCAACAAAACAACCTGCAGAGCCGGTTCTCTAAAAAGAGCCGGAAATCCCATCACTACTGGACTCAGCACGTTCGGGTGAAGTTCACCAACTTTACTTCGTTTCCCGGAAGTACCCCCCCCCCCCCCCCCCCCCACACACACACACACACACACATACACACACACAGCCTTATGGGTACAGTAGTCTCCCGCTACAGCATCAGTACATTTCCACATTTTTATATCTATAAAAAGGAAGCTGACACTTGCCAGACTTTATCAAAGGTGTGAGCATCACAGCAGAGGCCTTTGTGTCAAAGTAGCTGAAGATAAAACACAGAAAAACATGAAGGTGATTTTCCTGTTCTGGGATTTTATAAAAATATTCTGCAGTAGATCAAAAAAACGAAAGAAAACCATTAATCAGCATATGAACATTACCTGATGCTGCTGAAGTGAAGCAGAGCAAAGTTACAGCGGTTTGATTAGAGACACAGCTGAGTGTTTTGCAATTTTGCACAATTTTAAAAAGTTGAAATTTGTTCAGTATTGAACAGCAGAAATGAGGTTTTCTTTTCGGAAGTAAGTAAAAGTAAAAAAACAGCGGCCCACAGCGCTGCAAACAACGGTAGACTTGTGCGTAACAAGCAAGCGAATAATGCAGAAAACAGATTTTTAGACGGAAACTGTTCTTGAAGTACAGAGAGAGAGAGAGCTGTGCATGAAGTGTGGTGGAAGCAAAACAGCGAAAGTCAGAGTGAATTCATGACGATGCTGATCAAATGTGAAGCGCAGTTTGCTGCTTCTTTTGCTGCTGGTTTGGTGAATTTTGGTTGGAGAGAGATAAAACCTGCAGCTCAGAATCAGCGCAAAAAGGGCGCAAACACAAAGCGCGGGCCCGCCGAAACAGTGTCCGTGCCTGTGGGACATCTCACTGATCCTGATGCTGTTTACGTCTTTGTGCAGAATCCGTGTTTCTGCTCTCATTTACGGTTTTAGCTGTTTGGTGGTTGTTGAAATTTTGTGAGGTTTAACCTGAGATTCTGGCTTTTCGGGCAAAATAAATTTATAATAAAAAAGATGGATTCAGTTATTTGTCCCTCCTAAGCCAGGGGAGGAGCTGGAAGTGTGGCCAGTCAGCATGCTGCTTCTACCCGGCAGCCGTGTCTGTCGCTGCCACAAAAAACGGATATAAGAAATAAGGCAAGAAAGTAATTAACCCGCTGATGAAAATGGCTTGTAAAATATTCCGTTGTCGTCCGGGGAACAGTCGCTTATTTTTTATTTCATTTTATCGATAATAATAATAATGATCTTACAGATTTTTTAAAAAATATTTCTATCTTTAAAAAGTCATGTTTGATACTCTGAACTAAACACGCGTCTTTTAAAATTCAATTTCTTCCGAAAATGTCTGAAAATGTGGCGAATCTGAAACTTGGAGCTTGTTCTGACAGGTTGTACCGTTAACAAACACCAGATAACGTGAAAACCGGTTAATCTGGAACACCGGAAGTTCCGACCGTTTTTTCCTTTAAATTGCGACCATTCCTCCCAGTAGCTTGACGAAGTCACTACATTTGCCTTCCTTAGCTCAACTAGCCGTGCGAGCAAAGCCAGAGATATACGTTCGGGTACAGACTGAGGTAGTGCTGTTGTTTCTCTCTGTGTTTGCATGGTTTGAAACTCGCTAATGAATGACTAAGGCGAAGTTTGCTAACTTACAGCTAGCAGCAAGTTGAAACGCGTGGCGGTGTCCGTCGTACAGCTGGTCTCTGCGTTATATTGTCAGCGTGTTGTTGTTATTACAGTTACTACCCACAGCGACCAGTGGAAGACGATATAGCGTTTTATGCTGTAACAAGGTGATGATTATGCATGGAAATGGAAATTACGAGTCACCCCGTCATTGTACCGCACATCACTGACAGCTTTGTTCTGATTTGTTTCTGTCATAAAACTAAAGCGCCGTCGTGATCCGAGTATGTGGAGGAAGTATTTCCTCTGAAGGCTCACTGTTAGAAATGTGCACTAATCAAGCTTTAGGTCAAGTCAGCCGCCAGACCTCCCTGACGACCTCTGCTCATGTCAGTGTTGTCAAATCTCGCGAGAAGAGCTAGAGTTGAGAAGTCACATGAAATATATAAATTTGTTTATGTTCTTATATCTGCTCAGTTTCAAATGGCAATGCAACCAACCGGGGAAATATCACTTTATGAAGAGAAATGTGATACGTTTCATCAGAGTAGTGTAATGGGAGATCTGCATCATCCTTCAGATTACTCGGCAGCTCTGTTCTGTCACATCTTAAATGTACTCTGTTGGACTGAGATCTGCGCCCTATTCCAGGAAGATGGCTAAAAATGAGTCTGTTAACTGTGAGGTGGTGGCTGACAGACTATGTGAACGTAACATGCTCGCTGGCAGATTTTCTTCCTGACTTATCCCTTCCTGCTGCACCTCAACCAGCTCTCTGACACTCTTTCCTCATTCATAAAGTCACTGCCAAAGTGCACAGTTTGTTATTTTGTTATATCTGGTTTGCTTTTTTTGTACTTAACATAACTGCTTTTACAATAATTCACTCATATGGACAGAGACTTTAAGAATAAAATGTTTTGTCTCCATCTTTCTAACCCTGCCTCAGTAGATGATCATGCTTATGTCAGCCAGTTTTCCTGCAGTCGTCATTCATGCTGTAATCAGTCACACTGATTGAGAAAAGGTCTGGCACATGTTTGAGTGAAGACTAGGCTGAAGTTATTTTAAGACTTAAGTGGGATGAAATGTGTTTCAGAGCGAGTTGTTAAATACAGGATGCTCAACTGTTTATGTTGAATTTGTTCACAAGTTAACATTCAGCCATTAAATGCTGGCAGAGTCTGAACCTCAATGTATTTTCCACTGAAAATATCCTAAATCAGTCTTGATTTTTCAAAAATGATTATTAACAATATAATAACCTGAATTAAAAGGTTTGAGCAGACATGGTTAGCTGTCTGTATATTCAAGGAGACATTAAAATAGGAATAAAAAACAGAATTAGGAGTGTTGGCATGTAAGTGGTGCTCAAGCAGCTGTTCAGTGTTCCAGTGTTATTAGACCCAACGTTCGATAATGGTCAGCTAATGGAGTTAGCAACGTTTTCACCCTTTAGCATCATGTTGGCCAAGTGGTTAGCAAACAGAAACTTGTCTATTACGATGCTAAATCACTAAAGCTTATTTACTTGCTAATGCTAGCTTTTTTCCATACCAAGCACTAGTCCTAACTGATCTCAGGACAGTGAAAGCAGACCCATTGGCAGCTTGTCTCGCAGGTTGCTCTCCCATCAGTTTACTGTCATAGACCAGTGGTTTATCCATAATGTACATGCACAAACCACCAGAAAAACACTGCTGGCCTCTGAGCTTACTGAGCTCCAGCCGTTATCACTGTGAGAAAGACACGCTTTTAAAACAGATGCAAACTACTGTTTCCTGTGAGATTTGAAATTTCCTTTGTCTTCATGTATCCTCATCTTTACATTGGACATTCAAGCACTTCCTGCCTTGCTTGTCCTGACAGAACACGACTGACTCAAAGGAATCGGTGCTCGTAGAGCGACTCGTTTAACCTTTTTTGGGGGAGGTATATTGCTCAGTTGTCAAACAAAGATGTATTAGCATCTGACTTTTTTTTGTTATTTTCTGTTCTTAACAATCCTACAGGAAGTAAGCACTTTCAGAATAAAGCATGTCCTTCTCTTTGTAGATGCCAGGGGCTGGTCCATGGGTGTGAGCCGACTGGATGTATTCTACCGAAGGCTGCTCCTCACCAAACTCTTTATTGGGGGATGGGGGAAGCCTGAAGACCTCAAGAGGTATGAAGCATTTTGTCATGGCCCTTTCACATAGGACGGGGCATGCACTGCGCTCTGAAACCCAATGTTTTCTGTACGTGCACCAAACAATAACTGTTTCCCGCCTGCGTTTAGCAAGTGCAGCGCAAGTGTCCTGTCGGGGAGTACTGCAGTTGTGCTAAATTCAACCACACAGTGAAGCCAACCACAGAAGAAAAGTTGATTCTTTGTGATATCAGAATCAGAAAGGGTTTTATTGCCAAATGTTGAGCAGGTTTACAACATTAGGAAATTGCTGCGGTACTTAGTGCAAACATACTGTCATAAATTACGCTTAAATAAACATAAAAATTAAAAGTGCTAAGTAGATAGATATATACATGAGTGCAGGTGGTGATCAGTGCCAAACATGGAATGATGCAGTGAACACAGCATAGGGTCATGTGTTAGTGGTGGGAACAGTCATACGGTTATTGTTCATGTGTCCAACAGCAGAGGGGAAGAAACTGTTCTTATGGCGAGAGGTTCTGGTGCGAATGGACCGGAGCCTCCTGCCTGAGGGGTGGAATTGTAGATGCCCACTTTACTCTACAGGGTGGGCCATTTCTATGGATACACTGTAATAACATGGGAATGGTTGGTGATATTAAAGTCCTGTTTGTGGCACATTAGTATATGTGAGGGGGCAAACTCCTCAAGATGGGTGGTGACCATGGTGGCCATTTAGAAGTCGGCCATCTTGGATACAACTTTTGTTTTTTCAATAGGAAGAGGACCATGTGACACATCACACTTATTGGTAATGTCACAAGAAAAACAATGGTGTGCTTGGTTTCAACGTAACTTTATTCTTTCATGAGTTATTTACAAGTTTCTGACCACTCATAAAATGTGTTCAATGCCCATTGTGTTGGATTGTCAATGCAACCCTCTTCTCCCACTCTTCACACACTGATAGCAACACCGCAGGAGAAATGCCAGCACAGGCATCCAGTATCCGTAGTTTCAGGTGCTGCACATCTCGTATCTTCACACCATAGACAATTGCCTTCAGATGACCCCAAAGATAAAAGTCTAAGGGGGTCAGATCGGGAGACCTTGTGGGCCATTCAACTGGCCCACGACGACCAATCCACTTTCCAGGAAACTGTTCATCTAGGAATGCTCGGACCTGGCACCCATAATGTGGTGGTGCACCATCTTGCTGGAAAAACTCAGGGAACGTGCCAGCTTCAGTGCATAAAGAGGGAAACACATCATCATGTAGCAATTTCAAATATCCAGTGGCCTTGAGGTTTCCAGTGATGAAGAATGGACCCACTATCGTTGTTCCCCATATACCACACCAAACCATCACTTTTGTAGTTCCAACAGTCTTGGAGGGATCCATCCAGTGTGGGTTAGTGTCAGACCAATAGCGCTGGTTTTGTTTGTTAACACCGTTCACATAAAAGTTTGCCTCATCACTGAACAAAATCTTCTGCGTGAACTGAGGGTCCTGTTCCAGTTTTTGTTTTGCCCATTCTGCAAATTCTGTGGCCGATCTGGGTCATCCTCGCTGAGATGCTGCAGCAGCTGGAGTTTGTAAGGGTGCCATTTGTGAGTAGCTGATATCCGCCAAAGGGATGTTGGACTAATGCCACTCTCCAGTGACATGCGGCGAGTGCTACGCTGTGGGCTCTTGCTGAATGAAGCTAGGACAGCCACTGATGTTTCTTCATTAGTGACAGTTTTCTTGCGTCCACATTTTTGCAAATCCAACACTGAACCAGTTTCACGAGCAAGCAGTTTGCTAACTGTAGCATGGGAGATGGGTGGTCTCGTAGGGGGTCTTGCATTGAAATGTGCTGCAATGACCCGGTTACTGCGTTCACCAGATATCAACACAATTTCGATCCTCACGTGTTAACCTCTTCGACATGTCAATGGCTGTGAACAAAGAGAAACTTGTAAATAACTCATGAAAGAATAAAGTTACGTTGAAACCAAGCACACCATTGTTGTGACATTACCAATAAGTGTGATGTGTCACATGGCCCTCTTCCTATTGAAAAAACTAAAGTTGTATCCAAGATGGCCGACTTCTAAATGGCCACCATGGTCACCGCCCATCTTGAGGAGTTTGCCCCTCACATATACTAATGTGCCACAAACAGGACTTTAATATCACCAACCATTCCCATGTTGTTACGCTGTATCCATATGAATGGCCCACCCTGTGCTCAGACTTTTCTGATTTAGTACTCAGGTCAGATGAAATCATTCTTTAAAGTTACAATAACGGATTACACAGCATTTGGGAATACATTAACTGACAGTATGTCTTGAAAAGTGTTATAACTAAGTTTAAGGACATAATTCCTCCTCTGTCATGCTCTTCAGTACTGTGCACCACACAGTACCCAAACCCTCCACACAGGTTGATCATCTCGTTAATAGACTTACATCCTCACTGTGTACGACTCTGGATATGCTGACCCAAAAACAAAACCTCAAATCACAAGTACTTGACTCTCTTATGTCTTAAACACACATCGTAAAGCAGCTGACTCATAAGCTTGAGAAGAAATGGTGTCTTAGTAATTTAGAAGATCTTCATTCAGCCTGGAAAAAGAGTTTGTTGCTGTACAAACAGCCCTCTGCACAGCTAGGGCATTTTCCTGCTCATCACGCATTGAAGAACAACCCTGAGTTTCTCTGCAGTACTGTAGCTGATGACCAGTTAACTGCTTTACAGACACACAGCTGCTCTTTCAAGAGTTTTGGAAATTAAAAGGAAGGATTGGCCTATAATTAGCTAAGAGAGCTGGGAGGAGTAATGCACAGTTTAATTACTACCACTTTAAAGGTTTGTAGCCCATCAGTGGCATAGACTGATCATATTTAAGACTGAAGCATTAATTAATGGTAGTACTTATTTGGGCAGCTTAGAATTGAATCTAATAGACTTGATGGTTTGGAGGAAGTGATAGTTGAAGTTAACTCTGGATCAGTCAGTGTCAGTCTTATGTAAGGCAGCTGGGGTTGGTTCTTCAGTCAGTGATGAACAGGAAGGTGTCTTAGCTTTTTTTCTATAATTGTTGGTTTATCATTATTTTATATTGTTCTAGGCTAAATGATCTTCTAAATTAGTGAGACCCCCCAAGAGGGTCATGGACCCCCTCTTGATCCTCTACCCAATCACACGAGCCAAGGCGTGAAAACGGGTGTGGCTCACAATCAGCCAGGGTGAGGTCATTGTGAAACCCGGCCCCGCCCTATCATGTGATTTCCTAGAGCTAGTGGTGGTCGAGCTGCCTTCGCCCGCACTTCATCAGGTGGTAACCTCCAGCTTACAGTGAGCAGGTCGTGGATGAGATCAGCACGTCCTCAGCTGCAAACTGATGTGTCTGTTTGTTTTGTAGAATCTTTGAGTTTCGAAAGATAATTGGAGACAGAGAGAAGTGCAAGTCTCTGGTTCCTCAGGACTATCCCGTTTATATAAACAAGGTACATCATTTATTTCCTCTCTTTTCCTTCTTGTGCTGTTTTGTTTTTGTATTATTAGTTATTATTTGTGTGTTTGTGTGCAGACAGAGGAGCTTGCTGACTGTCATGTCCAAGAGGGCTTCTTTATCTCTCCTCTGGAGCATTTGGTTCCTGGGATCCTGCCACAAGAGGCTGTAAAGGCCAGGTACAAGAGGTGCTGTTGTTTGCCACTGCAATGAAAGGAGACAGAGAATAGACAGGAGAATGGGTTGTTTCCGAGTTTGATGCGGTGCTTTGTCCAGAGGGCCAAGTGGATGCTGGTTTAGGGTCTTTCAAACATACAGACGGGGTTTTAAAATAAAGTTATTCAGTTATTGTTTTAAACTTGAAACATTCATTGAATAACCTTTTTTTAATGAATATTTTCTGTTATAGTTACAGGAAAATAAGCTCAGGGTGGCAGACGCATGCAATGACCAGCTAGAGAAAGACGAGATAAAAACAGGAACAAGAAAATGATGCAACATAATGTTCGGTTTAGTTTTCCTTCTTTTCTCCAGCATTGTTACCCTCAAACTTCTTGAACTCGTGACACATATACCCTCTGTCACGTCTGAGGTTTTGCATATCAGCACATGGTTAAAAACATCTTGTTCTTACCAATTTTTCAAATCAGGTAAATACAACCTCAGATGTGCAGAAATTACAGCGTCGTTATTTATTTAACAAAAATTCAGCTGAAGCTGACCCTGCTGTGTAATGGTACCCAGCCATCCTCCTCATGGCTCCATTTTGTTATAATACCACTAACAGCTGACTGTGAAATCTATGGCAGTGACTCGTTGCACAGGTGACATCCTGTCACGGTGCTTTGGTGGAAGTCACTGAGCTCCTGAGAGCGACCCATTCTTGTTTATAGCAGCCGTAAATGGACTGGTTCTTATCTAGTGCTTATCTACTCTACCTGAGCACTTGAGGCGCTCTATAGGGGCGGGTTCCCAGACAGAGATTAAAGCTAGTCCTAGATTTAAACAGCCAATGCAGACTAACAGAAATCTGCTTCCTCAGTCACGGTATAAACAGTGCCAGACTAAGCCTATTCCTGACTAAACTACGCTTGTTTACTGGAGGGAGATCAGAGCTAGTCCAGGCATAAACTGAAGTTTAAATAGAACGTCCCAGCAGGCAGGTTTAACTTCAGAGTTCATGTTGTTTGGTGAATAACATGGGTTACTTGGAGAATCTCAGAGATGATCAATGAAAACCGTCTGCTAGACAAATTGCTGACAGAAGTCATCCACTGAAGCTTTTTGATGACATCAGTTTTCGAGCTCGTTTCGAATGCATAAAGTAAATGATGTGGAGATCACTTCATTTTGGAACCCAGTCTTTCACCCAGTAAGTCCAGTAAGTCTGCAGGTGCTCTTAACTTTGTGTCTTTTGGCACCTTCCACAGAGAAGCTGGGGGTTTATGTGGGCTCGGTGAACCAACAGTGTCGTTCACTGTGTGCAGGACCATTTGTGGATTGAGAAGACAGAACATAAACTTCCCAGATGCTGAAACCTGAGTTAATTACAAGTTCTATGAATTTGGGAACTTTCCAGGAGTCATCGGCTGCATCAGTGGAACCACAAAACGTTGCTCCATCCCAGATGCTGAGCAATACAGGAATCCCAAGAACTGGTTTTCCATTAATGTCCAGGGTGTATGCACTCCCCAGTTACAGTTTTCAAATATTCTTTCATGTTTGAAAGGTGTCACTCATGATTCCTGGATTTTAACTCATCACTGTGTTTGGAAGAGGAGATGATCATTATTGTTGCTTGGTGACAGTGGGCGTGCTCAAAGTTTTTGTTTACACCACACCTGAATTACACCTGAGCAAAGGTGCTACAGCCATATGCACACTGGGAGTCTAGTGGAGCACGTTTGGAGGAGTCGTTTTCAGAGTGCACTTCGATTCACACCAAGAAGCTGCTGCATTGTCATTAATGCAACAGCTGCTCTTCATAACTGCCTGAACAGCATGGATGCCCAGACCCTCCAATACTAGACCTTCACTTCCAACAAACCACAGAGGAGGCCTGACAGAGGAACGTTTGCATTGTGCTGCTTTAAGTAGCAACTTTTGACTAGCACTGGTGTTTTAAATGTTCTTAACTCCTATACAAACAATAAGAGTGTTTCTGCAATTTGGCTTAATTTCTATTAAATAATTAAAGATAGAGCAGGGCGATATGACCAAAATATTTATCACGATATACATTTGAAAACTTGCCATAACGATATAATTGACATGAGACAAAATACTTTACAACTTTATTAGTGCAAAAAACAAACCCATCAATGTATTTTCACTGAAACAAGCAGCTTTTTTTAAGTGCATTAAAGTTATATAAACATTTAACAGTGCAAATGCAAATCCGTGCTGCCAGTTTAACCAAAAGGCATTTCCAGTGGAAACTGGCCGACACATCCTCAGCATAACCATGTATAATATCCACAGAACTTAAAAAGAGGTTATACACACACAATAAGGTAACATTATGCTGAAGCACAGTACGTATCACTCCGCGAGGCTCCGCCTACGATAGCCGTAATGCTCCGACAATCCATCAAGCGGTGCGGCTTCGTAGCTCAGCAAAGTCGCACTAAAACATCTGACAGATTTTCGAGCGCCGTGCACATAAAATCGTTTCGAGGTCAGTAAACACAACCAGAGTTCATACATGAGGCACACGGGATTATAAGGGGCTCTGTCGACTTTCAGACAAATCAAAGGGTTGATTTTAAGTGCGCCGTATTTTCCAAACAACACGGTAATAACGACGGCCCGCTAGCATGCGCTACCAAAAATAGTGCTTTGTTGTGTGTCTGAGGGACGAAAGCTAAACCAGTTCCACACCAGTGAAGCTGCATTTTTACAAACCAGTTCTGCTTTATCGTTTCATTCAACGATCCTCTTTCGCTCTTCTCATTCTGCGTCGCCGCCATGTGGGTATGTAAACAAAGGCACTGCGCATGCGCATTTTGCCCACATTCTATCGCCATATTTCATTTCTTATCGTTGCCCAACATTACACCGGTATCACTGTGAACGGTATGATATGGCCCAGCCCTAATTAATGATATAGTTTAATGTGCCATGTTCTGCTCCATCTGAGGTTGTATTTGCTGAATTTGGAGATAGCCACATGAGTCGTTAGGGCTGAAATGTAAGCTGTGTTTGTGCTGAAAATGTTTGAAGAGGATTTACTTATGCTGTGGGAATGCTGCCTGTAGACCTGCGGCTCTCATCGTTTGTGTTGTTCCAGGTTCCAGTTCATAGTTCCTAAGAGATGGCAGAAGAACAGACCAGTATGTATCCACTTAGCTGGGACTGGAGACCATGTAAGACTCTTACCTTTATTTTAATATGAATGTGCTCCCAGGCAGCCGCCACAGAACTCATAATGCTGAAACAAATACTTACAATACCAAACCAAAAAAATAAAACCATGTAAGTCCAGAGTTGTGCTGATGGATTTCTGTCTTTGCCACAGCAGCTTTTTCTTTATCAAGTAGAAAAACAGTTGTAGTTGTAACTTCTTTACACTGACAGAAGCGGAGTTTGACTGGTCCAGACCATCTAAGATCAAAGTGGGCCGTAAAGGCCACTGACAATCTTGTTTTCCTTTGAAATAACAATGAGCAGTGTTCACTTCCCTCCCACAATCATGTAAAACAAAGCACATGGATATAAAGAAAGTAGCTTTTTATCACCAAGTATATCATCCATTATCAGGCTATAGGACAGAGTCCCAAACACAGAGTAACCTGTAACGTTTCGATGTGCTCTGATGTTCAGCAGCTCTCAGAGTGCACTGAGCAGTGAAAGAAAGAATTTATATGACGTGAGCTCGTGATCATCAAATCACAAAATTAATATTTTCTGCAGCAAGACCGACTCACATGTCTTTATTTGCAGCAGCACTGTTATATATGTTCGTGTTGTTTACAGTTCTCTATCCCGTGTGCTTTGATAATGTCACTAACTGCAGCAGGCAGCGCTCACTGGATCCAAGGGGTCAAACTCCCTTCATGTGAATGCACACAGAGGAAGGAAGCCTTGTGTCAGCTGACACAAAGAAACCCAGCTTATGTCGTAGTGAGCCCCCGTGGTTCTAAAACGAGGTGATCCAAACCTCACGTGGCATTTTATCATTGAGTGGGTGAAAAACTACGTAGGCTTTAGCAGTTTGTTAGTCTGGAGCATTAAGGTGTCGATTAACACCAAGGAGGAAAGACCCAGCAGCCATCTGCCTCCACCGATTACAGTGAGCACAAAGGTGGAGGGGGATGATCTGTGTCTGCATCGATACACAGACCCCGGGACCACCCACTCCTCTGTATACCACAACATTAACTGAAATGTGAGGCTGTGTGTCCAGCAGCTGAAGCCTGACCACAGCTGGCTCATGCAGCAGAACAATGATCCCATCCACAGAAGCAAGTCTGTAACAGACGAGCTGAAATGACCCGTCACAGTCCAGACCCCGGATCAACTCCAGTCCTCTGACTTATAGAGAAGAGTGTCGTATGTTTAGTGCTGTTGTTCATTTGAGGTCATATTTGCATAATTATAGAAGCTGTTAGGGACCAGATGATTCCTCAGACCTAAGACTTGTGCTGTGTTTTTGACATTACTGCAAGAAATCCTCAGAAGTTGAGCAGCAGACTTGGTTCAAGGTCCAGATTTACTGTGAAGCAGAGAAACGCGTCAGACGAGAAGATTTAATAAATAAATGGTGTCAAAGTGTGTGGTTAACTCTGGAAACTGACCCCACCAATCTGTAGGATCCAGGAGCTGTGATGATGACCTTTGGAATGCTGTTTCTGTCCTTGTGTTTCTATGACCTGTAGTTTTTCTGGCGTCGGCGGACCCTGATGGCTCGGCCCATGATCAAAGAGGCAGGAATGGCGTCATTACTTCTGGAGAACCCTTATTATATCCTTCTGTTGTCTTCAACAACAACATCGTTTGTTGTTAACTTTCTTTCAAAGTAACTCACGACAAACATGGAAACTCAGTCAGCGAGTGTACAAACCAGTACGATGGCTGTCGCCGCTGCTGCTGATGAAACAAGCACATGACGAACATGCTGTGGAAAGTTCCCGTAATAACCTGTTTGTAAACAGAGTGTGCACTACCAGCCACCTGTTCAGACACACATTCATAGAGCACTTGTGTTATAGACGCACTTGGATGCATCGATTCACGATCCTGCCCGAGGACACTTGTAGATCAGAGGAGCTGGGAATCGATCCAGTGACCTGATTAGAAGACAGCTGTGTCATGTTGTTGTTTTTATTTAATGTCTGCTACGAACGTTCCTTGACTGATGCTTCACATGGTTATCGAAAACCCAGAGACCAACTGTAAGTTGACTTGATCGATTAAAACCAGTTTGGTTGTTGGTTTGGAAAATTTAGTCGATTTAAAAAAAGTGATTTTTAACTTTGTGACAAAGATTCTCATTTAGTTTTCATGTTTGCAACAAGAAGGAGAAAAGAGGCAGAAACGTCTTCGATGTTTCCAAATCAGACTTATGGGCTGATTCAAACACCTGTTGGCTTTATTTACGTTTTAAATGCAAGGCTGTCGTTTTCAAGCATCGTTTGTTTCTAAACTGATTCATTTGACAAAGCGAGACTGTGTGAGACGCACTGAGCTGTTGGATGTTGTTATAGAAACAGACTTCACGGCTCGATTTTTCTCAAAGGTCAAATGAACGTATCGTAAATTGAATATAGATATCATTTGAGTGTTTTAGACGATCCAGTCTAAAAAATGTGTCGGACCTGTTTGTGATGGGCGGGGCTTTGATCCTGGAATCAACAGTCCTGCTTCGCTGGCTGGAGAGAGAAGGATACTGGCCCCTGGGAATGACGGGCATCTCTATGGGAGGATATGTGAGTCAAAGAAACTTGTCAAATAACATTTTACCACTAAATGTTTAGTTGTCGATCTTGTTATACGAGAGAGCAGCATCTTATTCCAACTTTGTTTTATTGATTTCAGCCACGACATACAAAGTTAGCAACAGCAAACCCCCATCCGAATTCTCCCCCTACCAGGTCCACACGAGACAAGACGCCGCAGAGATCCAGTCTCAACACTAGGGATGGGTATCGAAAACCGGTTCTTGTTGAGAACCGGTTCCCACTGTTTCAATTCCTTGGAATCGTTTGCCACTTTTATAAACGATTCCCTTATCGATTCCAGTCGCCCCGAATGACGTCATCACGTTGAGTAGCGTCTTTTACCCAGTAGGAAACACGGCGCCTGAGCGGCACAAACGCTCAAAAGTTTGGTTACACTTTATGAGAAAGGATGACAACAGGGCAACGTGCAATACTTGCAAAGTAGAGATTTCATCAGAGGGAGGAAACACTACGAACATGCAAAAGCATTTGCTCAAAAAACACGCGATTGCTTTCAACGAATGTCGTGTTTTTGATCCGCTCCGGACTAGCGAAGCTCAACCCAGCAGCAGCGGTAGCGTTTCCACGTCCTCTCCCGTTAATACTGCAGGTAACTAATCAATTAGCATTGCACATTATGTTAGCGCGATTTACCTTATTACAAAACCTGCTATTACTGTGCATTTAGATAACCATGATGAGAGAGACAGAGTCTGGCTGGCTCAGATGCTGGCAGTTCTCGCTGCAGTCTACCGGTAGCGTCTCCTTTCAGGCCAGGATAGACGAATGTCACCGAGCAGTGACTCAGTTTGTGGTCAAAGGCTTGCACCCATTTGCCACAGCAGATGCCCCCGATTTCACTTTGGTAAGTGAATGTGTTTAATTGTAGGCAGGACATTACTGGATATTCTTGAGTAATTGCTACAGAATAATTTATGTTAAACTTTGTTATTGCTACAGGAGAATATTTATTTTATTATTTTACATATACATTTTTTTTCCTGGGGACCCTGTGACACCCCATTGAAGAGCCGTAGGCTGTGGCTCTCTTAAGATCTCACTGTTGGGTTTGTAAGGCCATGTTACTCCTAAATTTCTATCTTGTTCAAAGAGAAGATATAAAACACAGTTCTAAGCTAATCGACTTTAGTGTTCTCCTTTTTAAAAAAAAAGAATCGATAAGGAATCAAATCGTTAAACAGAATCGAAAATGGAATCGGAATCGTTAAAATCTTATCAATACCCATCCCTACTCAACACCCATACACACAACAAGCATAACAAGAAGGACCAAACTAAACAAAAGGAGAAAATAAAATAAAGTAAAAATAAGATCAAATAAAAAAACACCAAACTTATGATGTCGCCTCGCTCAGTTCACTTCAGTCTCAGGACTGAATGGTGATGGTGTCCACCAGTAAGAGACATGATTTCCAGGTTTTGTTACATTTCCTAATAAAACCTTTGAGAGAGAATCTAAGTTTAAGTTAAAGAGTACGTCCCCCACCCATTGGGCTCATGTTGGGGGTGGGGAAGCTTCCACTTCAACAGAACAAGCCTCCGAGTTCGTAAAGTGGGACAGAGCAGCATCTTGGTTTCATTTGGGGAAAGAAACTTGCAAGCCCAGTGTTATCTCTCTAAAGTGTGTCACTTGTGTGTCTTTGTGTCCAGATGGCGTCCCTGGCAGTGACCAACTGGCCCAAACCCATCCCTCTAATTCCCTGTTTGTCCTGGTCCACAGCCTCCAGTGTGTTCACCACGGTCAGGAGCAGTTCTACCTGCTGTACATCTATAAGGACACATTCACTTATTATTGCTTTCATACTGTTTCTGCCTGCAAAGCTGCTGTTACTGATCCAATACTAGTGTTAAATTCATGGTTCAGAGTCTGAGTGCAGCTGAAACTGGGAGTCAAATTGTTTCAGTTTGTCAAAATCAGATAAGACTGTTGATACTGAGTCTGGCTGAGCTGACATTTATTGATCTTTCAGGAGTTTATTTGTGGTGAAGACTTTAAAGTGGAATAAAATATTAATATATAAATTTTTTATAGCACTTTTTTGGGCGTGGTCGATTTGTGGCTCTAAGCCCAATAGTGTATGCATTTTTCTAGGACCCTCCAGGGGTTAAAGTTGTATGTTTATCTGCATTTTGATCATTTCTTGAGCAGGAGGAACAGTTAATGACTGAAAAGTGTGTGTGTGTGTGTGTGTGTGTGTGTGTGTGTGTGTGTGTGTGTGTGTGTGTGTGTGTGTGTGTGTGTGTGTGTGTGTGTGTGTGTGTGTGTGTGTGTGTGTGTGTGTGTGTGTGTGTGTGCAGGGTGTGCTGAGTAAAGCAGTGAACTGGACACAGCTGGAGAAGCAATATGCAATTAATTCACGGTATGAAGAGGAGATCATCAAGCTGCTGGAGTACTGTGGGGTAAGTGTTCCTGCAGTTTCACAGGAGTACAGAATATTACTCGGATTACTTTCACAACTGTACGAGTACAACTGACTGGAGAAAGTACCCGTGTCTTCCTTTCATCACTCCCTCTGCACACACTAATACGCTGGTAAAATGTTTTTTGCAAAGATTGAATTTTTCTTTGTTTACTAAAAGAAGAAGTTAAGTGTGAAACTGTGCTTGTTGTGTTTTTGGTCTTGTGTCATACGTGTAACACATGCATGACTACATCTTTTGCTGCGTGTCCACTGCTGGTAGGCTGATTCCTTTAAGATGGGTCCCAAACTTGTAACGAATGTGGACGAGCATTTCCACGAGCTGTCTGAAGACCACAAACTGTCAGTGAGCCAGTGCAGCAGAGTGGACGGAGGACGTGACTGTGGTGGGGCCACAGACGGAGCAGAGCATCTGTTGTCACTGGGGAGCAGTGTTGGAGCAAGCTTCGAAACTCTGCCAACGTGAGTGTTCGATCACTACACCTGCTGATGCGTTGGAATTTTTATAACATTTGAAACTGGTGTGTAATCACACATTAATGCTGCATTGTAAGAGTACAGGTGTTTTAAGACTTGCTGTCGAACATCTGGTTGAGCATCTGTTGCATGTTTCAAACAGTGCACAGTAACATGCAATTTTCCATCAGTATAAACCTGTTATGGTTACAGTATCAACAAACATGGACGTCCAGTATCGTGCAAAAGTCTTGAGCCATTTCCATTTTCCTGTTTTGCTAGGAAAATGTGAAAAAGGGTCAGACATGTGAAATGCATTAACTTAATAGTATACAGTGCACTGTAGTATACAGTGGGGAAAATAATAACTTGATCAAGTGTGCCAAGCTTCTGCAGGCAGGTTCCACAGCCACAAACATTTGACCGAAGGATGCAAAGAAGCTGTGAAAGTGATATCGATAATGGAATAAGAATAAGCAAGTCTTATCCCCAGTGAGAATGTTTCATTATTAAGGGACATAAAACCGTTTCTTCTGTCTCCTCAGAGCTCTTGGTGGATATAACGCACACGGGAGAAGGACGGATCCCGCCGAATGTTGTCGTCCATCTTTACACAAAGAATCTATAAGTTTCATGAAGGCAGTGATGGATGAGTGCACACACATGGCCAACTTCTCTGGTGAGTGCTGCAGTGAATGATTACACCTCTGCTTAAAGAAGAACAAGCGAAGAATCACAACACTGAATTAATCCCTGTGGTCAGAGTTGCTCCTGGACATGAAGAACAGTAACTGGATAATACAACATATTACAAAGTTACAAAATATATATACAAGTATATTCTACACATGCCAGTATATAACACAAATGTATATGGTTGTTGTCAGCAGCACATCACAGCCGTCAGAAATGGTTTTGACCAATAAGGTTGCAGGTGGTGTCGTTACAGTTGGCGGTGATACTAAAGAGCTGATGCTGTGATAAAAGCGTTGGCTGCTGACCTTTGATGAATTGAAGGTCGTGATGGTCATACTGGTTTGTTTGTTGCCATTAAAGTGTGGATACTGGAGCATGGCACAATGAGTGAGACTACTGACGCCAAAACAGAAAGATGGACAATGACACCACGGGGGCGTTGGCTTGTAAAATTGAAACCGTATAGAAGGAATATCAGCCAAGTGTGGAAAGAATTAAGAGACTCGCAACAAGCTGATGAAAAACGATGTTCTCCTCAGATCAGAGAAACTCAGCACCGTCTTTTTCGCACCTGTAGAGCCTTTGTTTAATCTGCTTTTACACAGGAAGTGTCAGTTTTCTGCTCGTTGCTAAAATAGAGACTTGTCCCACCTGTGTCCTCGCTCCTTGGGCCGTATGTAGACAGTTCCTTACGAGCTCTTTTGTCTCTGTTACTTGAACAGCGTGATTATTTTTACTTTTAATATTGTGTTCAAAGGATTTATTGAATGTTTGATACTGATACACCATCAAAAGGCACAGAAGATCAGTTCTGCTGCTGAATGAACAACGCAGGGATTGTAATCATTCTCCAGGATTGTCATTGTGAAGCTAGAACACTATGAGGGAAATAGGATGAGCTTCGTCCTGGCTTATACAAGAAGGTGTGAGGTGAGAGGAGGCACAGGTCACTGCAGAGGACCCAGCTGATCTTCAGTCATGTTTAACAGCTCACTGTTCCTGCTGTGTCTACCACCCTCTTCTGGCAGAAAAGATTTGCATGTGTTTTGCACAAAAGTGAAAGAATGTTGTGTAGATGTCCCTGTGTTTCCCTCTCTGCTGCAGTTCCTGTAGATACCAGTCTCATCGTTGTCGTCCAGGCCAAAGAGGATGCATATGTGCCCCGAACAGGAGTCCTGAGTCTGCAGGAGATCTGGCCAGGCTGTGAAGTCAGATATCTGAGAGGAGGACACATCAGTGCATACCTATTTAAACAGAATATATTCAGGTAAAGTTATAGTGTTGAAAATGATCCAAAAGGTGTTTTTTAAGTTTCTCATTTATGCCTAATTAAACTATACTCACACAAAAACATGCTAAATCTGAGAATACACACAATCCATATTTATCTGCTCTATTCTACAAGCTCTAGTTTTGAAACGTTGCTGTTTTATAGCAGAAAGTTGACATTAGTAACAATGCAATGAGCATTATGGACCAGAGCGTCCTTCATTATGAATATGAATTTAGACTAGATGTCAATGCCTGAATGATGTCTCCACTGTACCAAATATGACGTCAAATTCAAAGAAAAGTCTAGAAATTGTTCACAGGAACCAAAGTTGTTTGTAGAAGTGTCACAGCTGCACTTCCTGGTTCAGGCGTGGTACATATAGACAGATAACTCTGGCTGTGGACGGTTTAACATGTCTGAGAATGTTCGTTAAACTGTGGCTGTTGTCTGGTTAATCTGATGTTAGAGTTGGGCCACCCTCACAGTATTTCACACATTTCATCATTTTTACGTATATGATTTGTTTGTCATGGACAGCTTTGCTACGTTAACGTTACCTGTTTCATTTCCAGACAGGCCATATATGATGCCTTTGACAGATTCTGCGTGAAGTATCCCAACCTGCACTAGCCACTGGAGCCAGGCTGGACGTTTGCCTTCACCACTCTGTGTGGCAGCTGAGATCTTTCCTTGTGAGGCACGTGTGACATTTACAGGGTAGCCTCAGAGAAGGTGGAGCTGAGCACGCCTCTTCCTGTTTGTATAAGGCTGTGTGATCTAGGTGTGCGACAAACCTCGCCGTGCATAACTGAAACTGTAGCAGTTTAAAATGTTGTTATGTGCTGTGAAAGAAACATCCGGGTGTCTAGCTTCAGTTTGATAACTGCTGGTGATCATTGATAGCACTGTGTGCAGCTTTTATTGCTCCTGTATCACCAGGCTGCAGGTGTCCTGCTGTTTTCCACTTCTCTTCCTTATCTGACACAACCTTGGATGTGATACTCGAGCCCGAGCCATTCCATATGAAATCACAGAGCTTCCTCAGAACTGACCAGTTTATGTTGGACTGACTTTAGCATATTTGATGAAACCATGAAAGATTCTTACTGAAATTGTGACGGTTGTACAGGTCCCTGAAATTCTTAGGAGCTGGTTGAAATCTGGCTCTTTTTTATTTTGATGCTGACGCTTAAATCTTCGATGATCACATGAACTTTTCTGGGCTGAAAGAAACGTTGAGTACGAGATGTGGGATAAAACACCGGGGGGACGCCGCTCGATCGCTTCTCCCTGGAATGTTGTCCTGATGTCACATGAATCAAATTTAAAGGAGGCTGAAGTAAATGTTAAATCCCAACAAAGTTTGATGGTAATGAAAGTCGAAGCTTTGTCCTGTGTCCACTGTGACTGGTGCACTTTGAGGTTAACTGGCTTCACTGTGTTTGCTGTGCTGCTCACATGTAAAGTGGAAACAAATAAATCTCCTTTCTGACAGTTTCAGCACATTTCTTCTTCTCTTAGCTGCTCCTATCTGTATGTTTCAGCCTGTATTTCTGTAAGAACTATAACAGTGTGGACAGCAGGACCCTATGATTGTCTGTTATTAACAGTATTGAGTCTGAACTCTGTGGGAAGAACATTGTTATTCAATATTTAACCCCAGTGCGTGCATTATGATAGAAATGGACAATGAACAGGACGCTGGACGCTCCTTAGAGGCACAGGCTGACACTCGATGATGTCTCAGACAAATCTGTGCTATGGAAACAAAGATCGGCATCATTCACTTTCAAATCAGCACATTTTTGGAACATTTCCTCCGATTTCAATGTCTGAAAAAGGACTAAAAGTGGGTGGAGGGACCATTTTAAAAACATATATAAAAGTATTTAAAGCAGAAAATTCACATTGTTATGAATATAAACATTTTCTACCGTATAATTTTCCTACCATGTTGGAGCAGGAGGGTGGGTGACCCACCATCCTGTATTTGGACCTACTACATCAGAGCATCTGCGTTAAAATAGTGATGTCGCTCTATAATGAGTGACTTTGAGTTTAGTGAAAGAAATGTTCATTCTAATTGTAATTATGAACTATGTGCAGATATTCTTGATGCCATTACAACTGCTGAGCAGTACAGGCAATGTTTAAATCGCCACGCCTCACTTTTAAGTGCTTCACATGTTAACTGTGTTGTGTTTCATACATGACTTCTGCTCTTTTGTTTCTTAGAGTTCTCGTTTCTACACTGTGAAGCCTGCATCAGCATTAAAGGATTTCTTCAGCCTGCTCGAGCTGCAGGTTCTTGCTTGGCAATAATAATCTTATGGTCGCCCGCTCGCTGTGTGTGCAGTTTCTTTCTCACAGCTCATCACTGGAGTGAATACTCACTCACTACTTAAGTGCGTGGACGGGTGTTTATGTGTATCATAGCTTTCAGTTATAAACCACAGACTTTATAATGAAGCAGCTTCTCTGGTTGAATCCTGTCATCCTCCTGAGGTATCAGATTTCTCCAGAGAGCCGCTGTCTTACAGCCTCCGACTACCTACATGGTCTCCGTTAGGGGGGGCAGAAGAGGCCCCAGCCCTCCATGCACCAACAATCTGCAACAGCTGATCCCGGGAAACACAGACGTTCCCAGCATAGAGACAGAATCTGTCCACTGTGATCTTAGTGTGTGCAGTACTGCAGATTGTGGGATAGATGTGATACCAAGTAAATGTATGGCCAGTATTGCTGATACCAATGCTGATACTATAAAAACAGCTTATGTAGGGGAGAGCAGTGTATCATAACTTATGACATGAATCATAAGTTTGCAACTTCTGCAGACGTTTTTAATGAATCACTGTGATTCTGCAACACTGAGTTAATAAAAACACACCTGTGAGCTTTTCATTTGAAACTTTTTGTAGACCTGAAAGGTCCGTGTGCGTCTGCAGAGCACAGTGTATGAAATGTGCCTGAGACCTGATAATATTGCCTTAACTGTTCACCAAAGCCTGCTGTATGTGACAGTGAAAGAATGATATCGATGCTCCAAATAGATTTAGACTTACAAACCGTTGTTTGAGGGCAAGTCAAGGCAGTTCACCTCTACTCAGTTATGGTGCATTATAAGCCATATATCTTTAATAATTCATATTTTAATTATGAACTATCAACACTTGAAGATGCCCCCATCTCCTCTGAACAGAACGGTCTAAGAATGACCGCTCCAGCCCCTACGGTTAGGAAATTATGGCCATTGGTTCGAGGGGAATCCATAAAACCAGGAAGATTCAAATTGAATATTCAGAGTGGTTGACTGACATCCTGTGTGTCTCTGTGCATTTGTGTTTCCATATGTGCTCATATTTCTAATTGTGTGTATCTGCTGGCTGTTCTTTCGTGTGTTTTTAAAATTTCTGCCAGTTTTTCACAGTTGAACAACAAGTAGTTTTGAGTGAACGTCACCTTATTCAGCTTTTTTCAGCTGCTCATTTTCCAATATTTCTGCTTAAGTTGTTACTTTTCTGCTGAATTGTCGTGTTTCTGCTCTGTTTTAGTTATTATGTTTCTCTTAAGTCACGATATTTTTCAATATTCAAAATGAGCAGATCCAGTTTCACTGGCATAGATACACACAGGCCACACGCTTAATAGTCCCTGTTCACTCTATGCTCTGTGTGTGCGTGTCCTAAATTAAAGGTAAGAACACACACTCTGACACACGGATGCAAATATAAGTCATCTTTATTTATATAGCACATTTAAAAGACATCAAGTGTCGGCCAAAGTGCTGAACAGAGGGATGATATGGTGAAAAGAATTAAAATAGATAAGATGAAAACATCATAGAAACATTGAGACATCCGTATATGTTTGTAAAAAAATATGTGTACATGCAAATATGCACATATACAAAAATGTACACATTCACACACAAACACACATATGTGAACTTAAACTACACGTACACGTGACTACACATGCAAACATCATCCAATGAGATAAAAGAGCAGAATAGCTGAAACACAATAACAGAGGTGTCAGAGAGATCCTTGGAAAATAGGAGGGGCTTCAGATTGGATTTGAAGACTTCCAAGGATGGAGAGGATTTTATGAAAGGGGGACGACTGTTTCGGGGCAGCAATGGAGAAAGCTGTCATCTCTAGATTTGAACTGTGAGCGTGGAAGTAATGACAGCATGTGACTGGAGGAGCGCAGAGTTCGAGTGGGGCGGTGCGGGCTGAGAAGACCTGAAATGTAACCTGGAGCCATAATAATAAACGCACACGCATGCGTCTTCAGCATTACTGGGTTTCTGCAGCTCCTGGTTTCCTGTTTAATACATTCACACAAGCAATCAAACGCTATGAATCCTTCCACAATGTTCGCAGTCACTTTGTAAAAGTTGTACAAAGGCAGTCACGGATCAGCACTATAACATTTTGACAATAAATTGTATTTGAATCAAACTGTTGCCTGTAGCCTAAATACGTCTCTGTACCTGAATAGAACTAAAGATTTTTCTCGTAGGGTTAATGACACGTCTACCAACTATTTCACGTCCACATTGCTGCTGAGAGTTACTCCAAAAACTTCCTTTAGTGGCTCTTCATCAGAATATTTACTTAGTTGTTGACATGAAAATCAGTCATTGTGTATTTTGAACACCTAAACTTCAGTGCGATGCCATTATCCTGCCAAACAACATCAAAGTCTCTAAAAAGGTAAGTATGGAGCAGCATCCTTTTTTATGGAAGAGGAAGGAAAAGTCATGTTTATTATTATTCTCATATTACACAGGCGGTGCTGACTGAACAGGCTCAGGCTGAAGCAGTGCAGATCCTGGCCTATTTTCAAGTACCATTAAAGTTCTCACGTGTATAAATCTCTCCATTAGATGTCAGTAGACGGCAGATTGCAGTCAGTGCAGTCACTTCTCTTATCCCTCCTGACTCAAGAGCATAAAGCGATCTACGTTAGCTCGGGCAATTCTGACGGTCGTCAGTAAATCTTTGTTTAATCTCTTTATTTGCTTTTTGGAGAAGTGAAGGTACAAAAACCTCGTCAATCAAATTTGCTTTGGTGGACAGAAAACAGTCGTTGTAGACTGTCTGGGGTTACCTTTTATAAGTACTGAATTTTCAAAAGTGAAGTCAGTTCTTCTGACCAGGTTCAGACCAGGATGAACACAAGTATGATACTGGACCCACTAGAGAACTGGTCCCAGCTGTGGGTTCACCTCCTCCTGCTGAACTCATAGGACAGACTGTAATGTAGCATCACGTTCATCGGTCACTCCTGACCTCCTGTGAAGCATGACCAATGTGTAATTAATGACTTCATTATTTGGGGTATTATTGCTATAAAAATAATATTAATAGTATTATTATTATTATTGTGTTTTAGGCTGCACTGATAACGCAGAGGTCTCTTCTTCCTCTGGGCTGTTTAAAGGGCCAGTTTATCCAAAGCTGTGTATATACCAGCTGCTGTCAGGCTTCAGATGTCTGCATTAGTCCACAGTCCACTGTTTGTAAGCCATTGCTTTACTGCAAAAGTTCCCATCTACTGTAAAGAAATGGAGATAAGCAGGCACATAATATGAAAAGGCATGCTGTAGCTGACTTTGTCTTTTCTGATCCATCGGTTTGTGTGGCTCGTTCCACAGGAGGGACCTAACCCACACTTTATTTACTTATATGATAAGTTTAGTGGAGTGGAGTGCAAAATACACAGTGTTTACTATTAATTTAACAACATGAAGCTGCATCAAGTTTCCATGGTGACTGCTCAAGAAATTCTGCATTCATAAATAAACATCAGACTGTCAAAAGAGCTCATGTAACAGGGTCATAAATCACATTGTTATAATTACACAAAATGTGTTCTAAACCCCCAAACTGCTCCTTTTATACCTGACTTTTAGGACCTCCAAGCCTGTAGTTGTGTTCATTATCAGTTAGAGCCCCTCCTCATTCTTTTCTTCTTCTTCTTTGGTGCAATCCTATAAATACAGTGTACCCCTTTTGCCTCTCCCCTTTTCTACAATTCCCCTGTGGGAGAGGTGGGTGTCATTTCTTTCCAACACCTTAAAACACACATAATTCATATTTAGCCACCCTGATGTTTATGATTGCGATTTTAGTTCAGTTATTGTCATTATTGAGCCTGTTTTTGTAAGATGTTATAAGTGTGTCGTATGTGTGTATCATAAATGTGTTTTAGGCGCCATAAATGCTAGCATGAATATATACTCCTTGCTAGCTTGGGAGCTGTGGTGGGTGGAGCTAACCCTCTTCCCCACTGTTTGTATTTGGTCTAGGAGCTGGAGTGGGCAAATTATTTACTTGGAGGTCTTTCTTTCTTTTACCTTTTTTATCAGGTAAAAGATCCTCCACTGGAGTATCCAAGGGGCCCGTCCAGCCATCAGCGTCGCCTGCAGAACAGCAGCCGGTGCCATATGCGCTGGGCATGAATCAAACATTTCTTTGGGGTTACATGTTTTAAATGTTTGATTTTTGGGTGGGGGGAACTGTTACGATTCGGTGTTGTCAGTGTTTTGTTTTAGGCGTGACGGTTATGTTTCCTGTTTTACTTTGAAGGTCTCTGTCTTATCTCAGTGTGTTCAGTTTACGCTTCCTTGTCTCGTCAGTTCTGATTTGCCCCAGCTGTGTCTCCCTCCTGTTGTCCATTCCCTGATTGCTCCCTCTATGTATTTAAGCCCTGTGTTTCAGTTTGTCAGGGTCGTGATCTTCCCCCCTGGTTGTAAATAGTTTGGTGTTTTGATGCAAATAAATGTCTTATTTTGCTTTGATGTAAATAGTTGTCGATCCTTTCGTTTTGGGATTTTTTTTGTGGAGACCCGTAGTAGTTTTTTTTTGTTTTGTTTTTTTTCCCTTATTTTTATTTTTTCTGTGTTGCACGCCGGTTGCCTAGGCCGGGGTGTAACACCACCGAACCTCACTGCTGAAGATCTGAGAGATCTTTTGGTGGAGAAGAGCAGGGAGACACTCAGAGAGCAGTGAGTTACTGTCACACCTGAAAGTCTGTTTGTGATGACGTGTAAAACCTCTGCTTTGCTTTCTTTTGAAAGCTGTGGGAGTTTGAGTTAGAGGATTTTGACGAAGAGGAAGCCAAACCTCTTCTAAGGCTGGTAAGACGAGAAAACCCACAAGACTTTTTCGTTATGTGCACATAACCTTTAAACATAAGCGCACTGTAAATGTGTTTTCTGTTTCAGGTGTGGGCGGTGAACGTCAGCAATAAAATGAGGGACGTTGAATTTGAAGCCAGGATGCTTCTTCAGTTCCCAGAGGCCGTACCTCCTAAATTTCAGTGAGTCACATGTATACAGTCATTAACCCTGTAAGACCCAACCCATCAAACAGCCAGAAAATTCAGATTCTTTGGAACTGAGATGTTTATTAACCCTTTAAACAAAAGCCACAAATTAGTTCTTTGCTATGTCATGTTGTGTATGATTTACTTTTATTGTGTATCTATTTTTTGTATCACATTTGATACACTGGGTGTTTTTGGCAACTTTTTGTTAATGACAATGTTAACTTTAGACTAAAAAAGAGTTTTGTCCACAACATTTAGAAATTATAGCAAGTATTGATCATGTTGATGAGATCGAGGTCTCAGAAACTCATGTATGATACAAAGGTGGTTACAGGGTTAACAGTCCAGCTACAGTGTTTCAATATTTAAGTGATGCTTTGAATATGTTTAACAGATAACTCTTATCATGTTTTTCTACAGAGCACCTAAACTCCTCCGCGTGGTGAAGGATTACGTTGAAATCCTGAAAAAGAAGCAGCAGGAACAGCCTAACAGCAAACTGCTCACCGCGCAGGAGGTAGTGATCGAGGTAGTTCCCCGCGTTCTCCAGGGCTTCTGGGAGCTTCCTCCTCGTCCCCTCCTAAACATGGCCTCCCAGAGTCTAAGTATCCTCTCCACGAGTGTCACCAAGGCCACTTTAGATCGTGTCTCCAGGAGTCTCACGGCGATGGAAACACAGGCCGTCTTCACCCGCTCTATCCGAGACGATATGGTCGACAGCATCCTGACGGAGATCAGGCAGAAATTTCCTGAAGAAATTCTGTCTATCAAAGTTGCAAACTTTGCACCCGTGTTGCTGAAGACCATTGCTGATGTAGCAAGGATCCGGATATGTGAAATCTTTGAGCCCCCTTCAAGTCCTGATGTGAAGAGCACAAATGGAGAGCGCTCCTCTGACGGCCTTTCAATGGCAAATGTTCCACCAGCCGAAGGAGCTCTGTCAGAGAGTGTTCCAGAGCCCGACGTTCCCCGTGAGGAACTTCTTTCTGAAAGGGCATCCAGTCTGAGTACTCGAGACCTTACGATCGAAGGAGCTCTGTCAGAGAGTGTGCCAGAGCCCGACGTTCCCTGTGAGGAACCCTATGCCGAGTCCAAATCCTGTGTTGAAGGTGAAGATCATAAGATCAAAGGATCTTGTTCGGAAATTGGGCCGGTTCCTGATCTTCCCTTTGAGGAACCTTCTCCTGAACCTGAAGCCAGCATGAAGTCAAAGACCGTCAGATCAAGAAGAAGAAAAAGGGCTTCTTCAAAAGACTGAGAAGTCTGTTCTGCTGCTGTTGCAGACCAAAAGTCACCGACCGACACTGAAGCTGTGACCCAGTGTTGGTGTTGCAGTAACTCTAAATATGTAAATATGTTCCTTGATGATTGTTGTTCATGTTTTTGGGGGTTTCTTTAGTTTTCAGTGGGCTGGGTGTTTTTTCTCCTCCGTGTTCTTTACTTGATTCTTGTTCATAGTTCCTGATTTGTTTTCCTAGTTCTTGTTTCTTAGTTTCTTGAGTCCACCTGAGTTTCCAGCAATAAAAGCTGCCGATTCAAGTTTCATTCCACGTAAGAGTCCTGTGTTTGGGTCCTACTACCTGCCTGTCACAGCACACCATGACAGAAACTTTATAAACTCATTCATATTTCTACACGAGTCTCCAGCTATGTTAAAGATTTTTTTCTTTCAAACATTTATAAGAATCTCTTATGGTTCTCAAAATACTTCCACAAGTCCAGTAAGTGTAGTGCAGTAACATATTGATGGTATTATTTTTCATTATTTTTAATGCACTTTGAACTGAAACTGGTATATAAAATGTACTTCCTGTAGAAAATGCAGTGTGAATGCTAATAGCTGAATAGTTTGAGTTGAATTTTTATAATTGCTGAGATTTTTGGTGAAAAACATGTTACAGTTTTTGCCCGTTGCTTGAACACATTTTGCAAAACGTCGCTCATTGTGCCAAAACTCTAAACACAAGTAAACATGACACAACAAAATATACCATTCACATCTGTGCCAAACTGAAACTCTGCTGTCAAAACCTAACATTCCTCTGTCAAGATGTAACTCTGTTGACAAAATGACACATACTTGCATCACATGCAGATCAGATCAGGGGGACACACTAGTCTACTTCATATAAAACACTGCAGTCTTTGATTGTCATTGGTTATTCTGAAGGCATATTTTCAGGAGACACAAACAACCAAAAAAGCAAATAGACCTCAGTATTGTCCACTGCAGCACCATGAATTCAGATCAAGCAAAAACAACATAATACTGCAATAGAAAAAACACTATACTGTACACACAAAACATGACAATTGTGCATACGTGGGCTCATGGATCCCGCCGTCTGTTGGGGTCTGGCCACAGGACCTCATCGACATCGCAAGCAGTGTCTTCTCCCGCTGGGCACCGGGGAAAATATCCTCTTGCATGTCGAAACCATCCATGGATTGCTGTCACCTGACTGTCGCCGCTGGCCTGTTCCATTGCCTGCAGAAGAGGCATGCGGGCATGTGGTTGGCGGTCATATACTCGCCATCTCCAAGCCGAAAAAAATCCTCTATAGGGTTTAAAAAATGGTGAGTAAGGGGGCAAGCATACCACTTCAAATTGGCTGTGGTTGGAGAACCAGGCCTGGACCAGAGCAGCCGATGGAAACTGACATGATCCCATATCACCACAAACCTGGGCTGATCTGCTCTGTTCTGTACAACTATATCATGGAGAGCATCTAGAAATGTGAGTATATGTTGCCTATTGTATGGACCTTTACATGGACAATACTGTATTGTCATGTAAGGGACAGTTACACGTACCCGTACATATTCAGTTCGGAGTCCTTTGACCCCGTCACTGGTCCTCTCAAATGGGACTCTGTAGAGCTGCTTCATGGTGATGCTGAGTTTTCCCAAGATGCATCTGATGGTGGTGATGCTCACATGGTTTATGTTGTTGAACACTCGCCTGTCTGCAAGTATTTGCTTTCGTAGCTGGTGGAGACGGATGGCATTGTCTGCCCTCACTAGGTCCACAACGGCGAGTTCCTGCTGTTGTGTGAACAGGCGTTGGCGTCCTGCCCCAGAAGGTCTTCGAGTCATTCTAGAGAAATACAACCACATGCTGTCATCGCTTTGCTTACTTTACTGTATATAGTGTATCATCCACTGTACAACACTGTACTTCAATATAAGTAATCATGCTATGTTTCACAGAAACTACCACTTTGGCTGCAAAAGGAGCATTAGCACCCTGCAGTACCCTGCACACTTGATATGGTGATGTGATATACTGTAGAACAGTGCTATGAAACCATCTGAGTAGAGCAGAAGGCAGAGAGGTGAAGACAGACCTGCTTTCTAGTCTGAATGTTCGTATTACAGATGCCACTGTGAAGCAGCTTCGATGTGGGTGGACTCTCTGCCCAGCTTCCCTCATAGTCAGGCCGTGGTTGATGACATGGTCCACCAAAGTTGCTCTTATATCATCAGAAATATGGGTCCGTGCATGGCCTCTTCGACGACGATGATGACCTCCTCCTCCTCCTCTTGCTCTCCCTCCATCCATGCTTGCAAAGTTCTTGAATTGGCTAAACTGAGGGCTTTTTGTAGTTGGCTAATTGGTGTTCAGTTTTGCAGGTAAGTGCCTTCAGGTGTGTATTTGAGTGGTTGCAATTACCCGATGTGTTTTGTATTTTGGATACATGTGTTTTCCAAATGGCACCCTGAAATTTCATTTTGTGAACAAAGTGTCTTATGTATGAAATAGAGTGTAGTATGCAGGACCATGTGTGTTGCATAATTGCAACTAGGGTGCAAAGCAGCGCTTTTGTTTAAGGTATGAGTACATGTGTTTGAGGTATGGTAACAAAAGCTTCAAGTTGTGTTACTTTAGTCTAAGCATGGCTTTATAGTGTTCAAGCAACGGGCAACAACTGTAAATGGGCTGAAATACAGCGAAACATTCACCTGACAGCCAAAGCACAGAACTGAAATTCACACAGAAGAACTTTGAAACCAGCTGAACAGCTTGAAAACGTACATAAGAAAAACTGTCTACTGGTAAAAGAAAAATTAGAACTAGAACACATCTGAGTGAATATTACAGTTTTTTCTGAATGCTTAAACCCTAACTGTGATTCTTACAGCACAATTCCTAAAACTATTACAGTTTTTCTCAAATGCTAAAACACATGTCACAAACGTTACCACCAGGTCCCCCAATGTCCTGACACAACACCCTTCTCTAAAGCTACATAAACACAACCACACCTTCCCACTGCAAAACTCAAACTCCCACACCAAGAGAGCAGCTCGAAGCTGTCAAAACTATAAACACTATACACAGCATTACACACTACAGCAAAACAATTGAAAACACAATGCTCAATTTGTGAGAAGGTTCTTTGTTCCATAACTGCCAATGCATATTTTAGAAACTATACAGTAACGGATCGTCGTAGATCTCTGCAGAGGATTAGGCATTTAGATTTGTGAGTTTCATATGAGTAGTATAAATCTATGGAAAATCCTGCATGTGCGTACACTACTGTAACACAACTCAATGCAAAAACAGAATCTATTGCACACAACAGTAATCTTGAAAACATGAACAGGGTGTGAAGTTTTTTTATTTACGTTATTCACACCACACACACCACAATCACTGTGCGGCATCATGTCGCTGAGCTGTTGCTCGCATCTCGTCCGTAATGATGGTGCGAGGTTGTCTTGCTCTCCCTCCTGGACCTTCTCCTCTCCCATGTTGGCCTCCTCCTCTTCCTCGTTGGTCGCTCCTCTTCCTCCTCTCATTTGAACTCCTCTTCCTCATTGGCCTGCTCCTCTTCTTCCAGGGCCAGCTCTTCTCCCTCCTCTGCATCAAATTCCTCTTCCCCTGACTCTGCCTTCATCCATTGTGTTTGTTTGGAATCTTCAGCATACTGTGCACTCTGAACTTGCTTTTACATGTGGGTACAGCATTAGCAACAAGTGTCTTCAATTTTGAGTCATTGTGTGTAGTGACTGACGCCAGGTGTGTTCCCTGTGTTCAAAGATTGGTGACTGTGGCAAGCATTTTGCATCACATGGGCTTTCATTTGAGGATATGAGCAGAGTTGTTTTGCAACATGTGTTTTAGCAAGGAAAAATGTGTTTAGATTTATGAGTACAGAGGGTTGTGTTTTGTGAATTGTGTCTTCATGTGACATGTGTTTATGGTACTGGAATATGGTGGCTACATTTAGTAAATGTGTTTAGACTACTGGTCATTTGGGTTACAGGATTGGCTTTTGTGTTTTAACATTTGAGAAAAACTGTAAGTTACACTGTTACACCACTTCTTCCAAGTTGTTACATTTGTGCTAAGTTGTTGTGCTTGAGCGAAACGATTACAAGTTTAGCTACTTTTCAAATGCTGACTTCAGCTTCTTCAGCTATTTTCAGCAGACAGCTGCAGCCTTACAGCGTTCACGCAGCATTTCCCTAGTTAAGATATTTGATTTAACTTTTGTCTATTTACACTTTGACAGTTTCATTACTCTGTGTGTGTGTGTGTGTGTGTGTGTGTGTGTGTGTGTGTGTGCGTGCGTGCGTGCGTGTGTGTGTGTGGAGAAGGGGGGTATTACAAGCGTCAAGTGGAACAGGATATGACGCCATCTTCTCCGTGCACACAGCTGATCGGAGACAGAAACAATAACGGTCACACTCGTCATTACTGGCGATTTGTAACCCAGAGAATGTGAAGCACGGTGTTAGCATCCAGGCTCATACGCGGCTGACTGTCAGCGGAAGCTGCTGCAGTGGCGACGAAGAGCTAAAGACGCTTAGTTTTGTTACAGCAGAGGCCTACCTGCGATGCTAAGCTAAGTGCTGAGCTGTCACCGTTAGCACGGTAAACAGTTGGAGGAACAAGTGAGGGGGTCTTCCCAGCTGTAATTAGAGACGTTTGTGTGCCCGTGGCTGCTGCAGATGTGTGTGTAAGCCTGTCTGCTGATCGCAGCCTCTCGCAGACCTTCTCTTGGCGCTTTCGCTCAGCCGTAAGATGTGGTTGAAACTGTTCTTCTTGCTCTTATATTTCATAGTGTTGTTTACGTTGGCGAGGATTTTTGAGGCAGTAGTTTGGTATGAGACTGGTATGTTCGCTACGCAGCTCGTGGATCCGGTTACTCTCAGTTACAAGAAGTTAAAGACCATCCTGGAGTGTCGAGGGCTGGGATACTCCGGGCTGGTCGAGAAGAAGGATGTGAGCGAGCTGGTAGAGAAATCAGGTAAAGCCAGAGGCATCACACAGCCTTCATCATTAGTGGGTTCATGAGCTGCTGTTATTTTCTATGTGTGTGTGTGTGTGTGTTTCTCAAGTTCAGGACTTTGAAACTGCAAAGAAGCGAACGGTTCTGATAGAGAGGGCAGGGCTCGCCATGAAGGGTCCTCACAAGGGTACGGCACCATCAAACGATTGCTTCTCCACAACATGGAAGCTTTTCTCAGGCATTGTAATAACCAAGCTGGGTAGGCAGACGAGTCAATACATTAAAACGGCTCTGAAAGACGTTGTAAATGGCACCGCAGGCCAAAGCATCAGCTCAGGGTTGATAAACAGGGGCTCTTAAGACAGGGTCAACCAGCCTGAGCACTGTCTGGATGACTACACGAATCTAATGCCCCACACATGGATACTCCAGAGCCTGGCATTAAACAAGGGTAATTATGTGCTAAAAACATTGATGAGGAAGTCAGGGGGATTGGAAGACAACACTGAAGGCCAACTCCAAGACAACCCCACACATTACCATCAGCTGTGAAATATACCAGTGTGATGCATTGTCCCCACTCCTGTTCTGCATAAGCCTCAACCATTCAGTCAGCTCAGGGTGGACACAGACACAGATTCAGCTGCTGAGTGACCATCAGCCACCTCCACTACATGGATGGCATCAATGTGTATGCCAGGAGCGAGATATCGACTCACCGGTCAGCCTCACCAGGATCTACAGCCAGGATACTGGGATGCCATTCAAACTGGATAAGTGTGGCCAACTGTTTGCAAAGAGAGGGAAAGTGATCCAGACTAAAGAGATGGAGTTGCACCAAGGCAGAATAGCATAGAGGACCGCTACCAGGGCCTGAGTATCCCATGGGCCAATGAGAACCATGAAGAAGATGCACAAAGGTCAACCATAGTCAAATACGTCAAGTAGATGGGACAGGTGCTGAAAGGCACAAGATTCAGCTCATCAGTACATGTTCCCTATCAGCCATCAGATACCCTGCTGGGATAACAAGCTGCCTGCAGGAGGAGATGAATGCCAGCGATGCCACTGAAACACCTCACAGAGTGTGTGCGTGTGCGTGCGTGTGCGCGTGTGTGCGTGCGCGCGTGTGTGTGTGAGAACAAGTATCGAACATGTCACCTGTTTTCTAAGTAAATATATTTGTAAAGGTGCTATTGTCCGTCTTAACTCATCCACACGTGCGAAGAATCAAACCGTAGATGATCATGAATTATGTGTAATAATGAGAAATTAATTCGTTTTGAAATGTTTCTGTAACCAAATCTGTTCTTATGTTTTCCACCAATAAGGTTGTGAGTGTCCTGCGAGAGCGCATTGATCTGACCTGTTGTAGATGTTTCTTGGACATCTTGGTATTGGAACAGGTTCTGATTAGGGCTGCCACAAACGATTATTTTGATAGTCGACTAGTCACCGATTATTTATGCGATTAGTCGACTAATCAGATCATCATCCACTGGACGTAAAACTACAGCTTATTGCACCAGCAGCATCTGCTCTTATATAACTATCATTAGCTTACAGCTTGAAGTGTTTAAGGTCTGTGCTAACTAAAAATAAAGACAAGATGATAGTTTATTCAATTTTAATGAAATTTGCAGATTGTTTCGGTGAAGTTTAATAAACTCCTTGCTATCTAAAATATAACAGGACACCGGAGTAAATTCTCGAGCATCTCACACTTTTGATAATCAGCTGTCTGCTTGACGTTTATTCAGCTGTGTAAAAACTATAACTTTAATCTCAGCCAAACCGATTTACTCAGGAACAAATAAAATACTAAAAAAAAAAAGCCAAACAACAACATTTTTAATTTATCTAAGTGACTCATATATGTTTAACCTGAGTAGCGAAAGACGGCGGTGGGTTTGAAAACAATTTGCGGGGAGTCCGGTGTTCTCACGGCTCTAGTGACCTAGCCCCCGGCTCACTATCGAGCTAGTGGGTAACAGACGTCTCCGAAAACGTCGGAGCGCTTTTGAAAATATGCGGTGTCCTGATAAACTGAGCAGATATTTGAGGTTTACACAGCTACATTCTCGCCTGAAAATATGTTAAACGTTTATTTTGTGACCCAGAAAGAATAATAAGAGTAATATTAAAACTAACTAGCTGCCGCCATTGTTGGAAACTGAGCTGGGCCGCGCTATGAATTCTGGGACACAGCTTCTTCTTCTTCGGGGTTTAACGGCAGCTGGCATCCTTGTACATGCAGTGCTGCCATCTTCTGTTTCAGTCCGTTATTACACTCTTAAATCCTACTACTCATTCCTGCGTCTTTTGGGATCTTACAAAGCTTCAAACGACGCGTCGACTATTAAATCAGTCGTCGACGATTTTGATAGTCGACGTAATCGTGACTAGTCGACAAATCGTGGCAGCCCTAGTTCTGATAGGCCATCAATGGGGACTGAAGCAGCTAATATGAGTTTGGGGGCAGGATTGTCTTCTAATTGATTGATCTCAGTTGGTGTGATGACTCCATGTCTGTAGCTGTAGTTGAATTTCTTTGCCGGTGTGGACTGGATCGGTGGTTCCTGACATTTGCTAACAATTTGATGTGTTTGCTCTTTTAAAATCATAATAACAGAAACGACCCAAATGACGTTTTTTCTTCGAGTCCTGCCTGTTTGCCAGCTGAAGTCATTTGTGGAGTTTTCTTTGCATCCTAAACACTTTTTCTGGAAGTTGTGGCTGTAATTTTTGTTTTGCTACCTGGTTTCAACTGAATCCTTCATTCTTCAGGTCTTAGTTTGAACACTGCTGATACAGTCCCTTGGGTAGATTTTGATTTTCCAGCTTTATAAAATTCAATCAGTTATCGGTAGGATTTCTTTGTCAGCCAACATCTGGAACGAGTCACTTGTATTGCAGCTGGAGATAGCGTTTGTGTTGTACCTTGTCTATGACAAGGGGAAGCCAGGGTGTCAGGTAGCCAACTATCGGAACTGGAGAAAAGTGTGATGAAGAAAAGTGTGCCCATGTCTGAGGCTTTGGAAACTGCTAACCTCCTGAAGAGTCCAGTATACCAGAGATATAGAGTCCAGGAGAATAAACCAGCTTTTCTGCTCAGTGTTAGGGGAACAATATGAGGACAGCTCCACTGAGACTGGAAGGGCACATGGGACAAGGATGCAACACATAACAATGCTTAGACCGCAGCAGTGGAATGCTTAAAAATGTACACGATCAATAGGAGTCCGAATGACAGGCCAATGTTATTGCTGTTATTGCTGTTATTGATCTTAGTGGATCAGTGAGCTGATCTCTCATTCACTCCTAGCATGCAGCTCGATGTCATCCATGCACAGGAGGTGGATAACAGTTGCTCTGTTCTGTAGTTGGTTTCTGTAGCCAGTAATGCAGAACAGCAGTGGAGGTCATCTCCTTTGTAAATCCTGCACTTAATAGCAATGGCTGACGAAGTGGCATCATCAGGACATCAGTGGGATGTGGCAAACAGCACTATAGACCAGCCTCAAGTGAACAGCACACGTTGCCACCTCCTGTACATGGATGACATCGAGCTGCATGCTAGGAGTGAATGAGAGATCAGCTCACTGATCCACTAAGATCAATAACAGCAATAACACTGGCCTGTCATTTGGACTGGAGACGTGTAGGAGGATGTAACACAAAGGGGGAAGGTGATCAGAACTGAGGGGATTGCACATTGCAGGCAGAGAATGTAGCTGTAATACTTGGAGTCCCACAGTCAGATGGGAACCATGAAGAGGCTGTTAGGAAAGCTGCAACCACCAAACACCTGCAGAGACGAGTCCTGAGGAGTCGGCTGAACGGGAAGAACAAGATCCAACCAATCAACACCTGCCGGCTGTCAGATGCAATTTCAATTTTATTTATATAGCGCCAAATCACAACAAAAGGCGCCTCAAGATGCCCTGCTGGAACAATATAACTGTTTGAAGCCTCTGGCGTCAATACAAGAAAGACGTGGAAGCTGAAGGCGACAGTGACCTCCGTGGTCATCGGAGCACTCGGGCGGAGTTCTCCATACCTGGGCAGGTGGCTCCAGCAGATCCCAGGAATGACATGAGAGATCAAGAGCACAGTCCTAGGAACAGCAAAGATACTGCACAGGACAAGCTCCTCTTCTGACCACGCTCGAAGAATAAAGACGCAGGATGAAGAATTAGGGTTTGTTTTTTTATTTTTTTAAATAGTATGAGAGGGAGAAATTTATAGATACTGTTCATTTCGTTATATGACTGGCACAACACCGGTTCATCCTTTGATTTAGGTCCCTTATTTCTGTTTGCTTGATTCGTAGGTCAGCGTTATGTGGCTTATCAAAGAAGGAGAAAAAAAGCAACTTCCTTTGAAAATGGTTCCGTACAAAAACTGGACTGAAGAGTGAAAAATGTTTGTACTCAAGACCACTTTAACTGTCCCGGCCTTGGATGTGACACAAAAACAAACATGAGGTGGTTCAAGAACTTTGCGCAGTGTGTGTATGTAGTCTTTGCCTGTACGTAGACCACTGCTGCATGGATGTCAAGTATCAGTGCTCTTTAAAAGCTGCTGCACTTTGCTCTGTCACAGGAGAGCTGACACAGGGGGAGCTGTACTCGGCCATAAAGAAGCAGAAGGAGCAGACAGAGGACGACGGCTCCAGCACCACACACTTCAGTGGAGAGGTGCACTTCTATGAATTAGTAGAGGACACTAAAGATGGGATCTGGTTAGTTCAGGTAAAAGCACATTCTCTGTTAAACCTGTCAGTGGTGAATGATTAAGTGTCCAAAAAAAGAAACTTACAGGCAGCAGCAGCAGCAGCAGCAGCCGGGTGTTGCTACTCAAATGCGTTTGATGAATTAATCTTTAGAAAGTGTGACCACCTCCATTAAAGCAAACATACGAGTAGTTTGTCGGTCTGGAGCTTTCAGGGGTATTAATGTAAAGCAAAGGAGGAAATGCATTAGTAAAGAATTAACTGCTGCTGCCTATGAGAAAGGGCTTATTTATCTATTTATATATAAGGAACCCCATTAGCTTCCACGGTAGTGCTTGCTAGTCTTCCAGGGGCCCGAGCCATCAAGTATAAGCTAATAAAACATTACACAATAAAGTAGATGCAAAAATCTCCTCATAATTTAGCTCTTACATCCACAGTGAGGTTGTAAGCATGTAAACATCAATAACACTGAGGCACAACATTGGCCTCTTACAATGTTTACAATAATTAAAAACTGTGAATAGGCTTTTATGTTTTTAAACTAGCAGTAGCAGCCAGTGCTCTCATTGTGTGAGGCTGTTTATTCCACTTTAAAGATGCTCCGAATATAACAGAGTTTTTCAAAACTGACCTTTGGCTCGAGGAGTTACTGCACTGCAGTCGTGTAGCATAATTGTGTATCTTATCTGGAAGTCCAAGTAAGCCATGGTGTAATTTAGCTTGTACTGGAAGGTTTATTCTGCATTTGATCGATGCTGGTATAGTATGAACATCTTAACACTAATGCGGTCGCCTTATTCTGGACTAACCGAAGTCTGTTGAGGTCTGTCTCACACGCTGCTGACCAGATGATTGAACAATAACACTAGTGCGTTAATAACATCCTTCATGACAGAAGAAGTGATGTAGAAAGATCAGCGGCGCCCTGCCCCATGTTCTTAACAACAGTCTTTATGCTGAGACCATGAGAGGTGGTGATTTATGGTGACACCAAGTAGTCTGATCTGGGTGACCTGTTCTAATATTGATCCAGCTATGGAAAGGCTCAGGGTGTAGTTGGGTGTAGTTATAGTTACTCACAAGTGACATCAAAGAAATCTTCTTTTGCTGCCACAGGACCTGGAAGCCTCGCAGTTACTGAGGTGACCATGACGTCAACATAGCATAGCATAATTATTCTTTAGTCTAATATGAGCACATCTGTTTGACAGCTAAAAGTCACTGTGTCCGTTCAGAGCTTCATAACCCAAAGTGTACTGCAAAAGCAACCCAAGACTTTCTGCAGGCAAAGAAATGTTCTTCAGTGGACAAGTCGGTCACCCTAATGAAGAATAAGGTTGAGTTACTGAAGACAAGATTGAAAGGAGAGATCCACAAACAAGCAGCAGCTGGAGATTGTTTTGGTAGTTGACTAATCTGCTAATTTTCTTTCATTATTCGATTACTCAACAAATATTTCAATAACTCTGATCTCCGCCTCTGTGGGCAGTCCTCCAGTTCTTCACCTGTTGTCCAGTTGTCTCAAAATAGGAAATGTATTAATTTGAAAATAATAGAAATGTATTTAATATTTACTCAGTAGGTCTATCAGAGTGAAAAATGAAATGAATCAAAATATTAGGTGATACAAAATATGATTACAGAGTAGCAGCAGCTGCCCCTCGAGCCCGCTGCACCACCCCTCCACTGCAGGGAGCCAGAGACCACGCCCCTGCCACGCCCCCGCCACTAAATGTTTTCAAAATCTGGCAAAAACTTGTTTCAAAGCAAAAATATATATTTGCAGTCAGTCTGAGTGTGTGTATGTTAGTCAGCTAACAAACTGAATAAAAGTTTGTACATCCAAAGCTGCATGCAGCTCCACTGCTGCAGCTCCACTGCTCTGAGATGGTGGATGTAAACGTTCACATCCCTGCACTGAAATTAAGTTCTTTAGGAAATTCAAGTAAAGTATTAGTTGGCATGTTAATCAAAAATAATGTGCTTTACTATTTTTCTGCTGCTTTTTTTGTAAATCAGGAAGTTTGAAATTTTAGCAATAACAATAATAATATTTTAGCATTAAAAATATTGTAATTCTAGAACTGAACTTGTGCTTGCTGGTGTAAACTATTTTAGTAATTACCCATACTGGGAGTTTAGGGCAGCTGTGGCATAAATCAAAGTAAATGCATGGGAAATGGCTGCACTGTCACAACAAAGCTGGTGCAAAGAGACAAAAGAAGCGACGTCGGTTCGCCCACAGTGACAGTCTCACTGGAACATGGAAGCCTTTTGTAATAAAGTGGGTTTAATCTGCAAATCATATTAAAAGCTGATTGTCCAGCACTACCAATGTGACCGTATCATGTCCCTGTGTGTGACGGCAGGTCATTGCTCAGGACCGGGAAGCTCTGCTCAGCCAGTCCAACTGGGGGAAGATGGTACAGAAGGTGTCCCAGTTTGGTATCAGAACTGGAACCTTCAACTGCTCCAATGACTACAGGTGATATGCTGTTACTCCACAGAAAGAGACACTACGGAAGTTGAACAACAGTTACACAATCTGACAGTCACACTAGGAAAGAACATGGTGGAAGGCTGCACCGCGACCCTGTGCAGTGATCCTGCAGTCTTTGAAGTGGTTGCTTTGAAGACGGGGACCAAGTCTAGGACCAGGTCTGTGACTTCCAGCCAGTGACCATCTTCAAAGCAACTACCATGCCACAATAGTGACAATATGGCGATAACACACGGTGTTGAAAATCACAGATGAGTTTGAATTTCAGTGACCTCAACCTCAAGGTCAGAGGTCAGTTGAGTTTCATTCATTTTTATTCATATAGTGCCACGTGGTGGGGCGGCTGTAGCTCAGGAGGTAGAGCAGGTCATCTACTGGCTCCAGTCTGCATGTCAAGTATCCTTGGGCTAACTAACTAACCCCAGGTTGCTCTCGGATGCATCCATCGGAGTGTCAGTGTGTGTGAATGGGTGAATGTGGCGTGTTGTATAGAGCGCTTTGAGTCCTCCAGGAGAGCAGAAAAGGTCGATATAAGAATCAGTCCATTTGCCATTCACCACGTCACAACAACAGTTGCCTCAGAGCGCTTGGGTCAGGTTTTCTGAAAGTGTTGTGAACGAGGCAACAATGGATGCCTCAGGTGTATCTACCAGGAGGCTGAGATCTGTTTGAGATAATACGACGATCACCTAAAATAACTAAATACTGTTACTCTGTTGATGCAGGTTTACAAAAATTCACGTTAAACAAATACAAATTTATATAATTATTCATATAAACTACTAACAGAGTCCAGGCAGAACCTGACACATCTGAAACAGGAATTCCTCCACAGGACGGCGGTTTGACTGCAGCAGGTGCTCAGCAGCTGTGGAGCACAATCAGATGTTCACAGGTTGACAACCGGCTGACGTGAGTCCTGTACTGCAGGAGGACATGTCGCAGAGTAGTTGTGCTCATTGGCACAGATGGATTCGGACTGATTGTATGCTGGGAAACTGGTTTCCTCCCAGCAGACAGCGTGAAATCAGCAGTGTTTGCTCACCTTCAGTTGGAGATGTTCTCCAACAGCAAAGATTCACTGTGCCACCAGCTTGGTCACGAGGAGCATTTATTGAAAAGCTGTTTTAGTTTCATTGACCTCTCAAAGCCACTTCATCCTTTTTTTTGCACAAACCAGGACATGATCAATGTTTCCTAGTTTGAAGGACAGGGTCTGATTGGACCGCTAAACTAAAACAAGCTGAAGTTCTTTGCTGTCAGAAGAACCAGTCAGAGATGAAATGTTGCTGTCACGGTCTTTGTGATGTGTGACATGTGCTGTTGGCAAACCCACTCTGACTACAGGGACTGGATGCAGTCCACTACATGTTCAGACACACACCCTCTGCCACACAGCAGCACAACTACGACGTACTGTATAACAGCGCTGGTATGTCGTGGAGCAGCAGTGGCTTTATATGGGGCCATAAAGCTGAGCGGTTCCAGTGGGACAGATGAAACTGCATGTAGATTTGACCTGCTGTGGATCACTGTTGGTTATGTCTTCTGTGTGCTAGGTCGTGCATCAAGCGTGGCTGGCAGCGCTCCACCCTGATCATGTCGGTTCCCCAGACTTCAGCATCAAAGGGCAAAGTCATGCTTAAAGAGTACAAAGGGAGTCGGGTTGAAACTGAGCAGATCTTCCGCTGGATGACCTCACATGTGGCTCATCGAATCAAAACCCTGCATCATTCTGAGCAGCTGGTGGAGGAGTGGCGTTCTGACCCAGCTCATCCACTGAAAATGTTTCTGTTTGCCCGCCTGGCCCAGCCGCCGGCCTTCTTCTCCTCGCTGTCTGTTAAGTTCACCGGCAGGATCGAGTTCATCTTTGTGGATGTGCGTCGTTGGGGTAACTATAGCAGCCTATCAGAGATTGGTGTGACACGCAGCCCCGCCTACATCCTTAAGATGCCTGAGGGCATATATCACTATGGCAACAGGTGATGACTGTTAATGAAGATGTCTGATTTTTTTAAAAGCACGTTTTTTATGTAAAGAAATTAAACTGCAGTCTGTGTTTCGTCCCCAAAGCACCGGGGAGTTCCTGTCCCTCGCTGCCATGGATACGTTCCTGCGTTCGGTCCAACCAGAGGTCAACGATCTGTTTGTCTTCAGTTTGGTCCTCATCAACTTGCTGGCCTGGATGGACCTCTTCATTACACAGGTCACTGTTTCAGTCTTCCTTAGTTGTAGAGGTGAAAGGGGACAAAAAGCCTCTACTCTCTACTTTGTGTTTTTACTTTACATTTACTATGTTCTACTCGAAGTTTACTTGTTCGTGCGCTACATTCATCTGACAGCTTTGATGCTTCTAGCTACAGTTACATTAGCTCAGCCTAACTACACATGCTGTCTGTGCTGCTTCATAGACCTGCACAGGAACAGGAAGTTTCTCCCAGAAATGCATCAGTTGTCCTTTTCTTTCTTCTTCCTGCCAATATTATTGTTATTACTGTCAAGTCTGAGTTTCTTCCTACAAATGATTTCAGACAGCATACACAATCAACTTTTCTTCAATCCACAATGTTATTTTCATAATAAAATAAATTATTCAGCTTTACAGTTTTCCCCACATTGCATTGAGTTACAGTTCTTCTCTCATTGAAACAAATAAAAAGTTTTCTAGTACTACAGAGATGCACAGGGAATTACCTGAAAAACTGCCATGCGCCTGTCTTTACCTGGAGTATTTTAGCTGTTAGTAAGCATGCATGTTGTCCATGACCAGCTCGGTTATACGTGATGCTGATTGGCCGATCCCTGGCCACTTGTCTGGTGCATCTTCAGTCCTGTTACAGACCTGTACGTCACTGTAAGATATCCTGACTGAACAGCTCTCTTCAGCTCTTACTGCAACATCTCCAAACCTGATGTTACTTTCTTTCCTTCTGTGTTCGGGTTTTGTTGCATTGTCTTTGGTCTTCTAGCTTCCAGGTCATGTAGTGCTGTTCTGAAATTCTGATGTGAATCGTTAACATGCTTTCAGGGAGCAACCGTGAAACGATTTGTAGTTCTGATCCGAACACTTGGGACCTACAACTCCATACTGCTGGTTTCCTGGCTGCCAGTTCTGGTAGGGAATCATCGGCACCACTCAGTCCTCACGCCTGACGTTTTTCTTGTGTTAAGCATTTTACTTTCAGTTGCTGCAGTAAAGAAAAAAAGACTGAACGAGAGCTAAACAATAACGATTTATTTACATAATTTTAAAAAAGTGGTTTTTAGCAGTCATCTAGATTTAAGGCAAATCTTCTGTGATTTATTAAACATTTATTAAAAGTCATTAATACAAAAATACTGAAAATCCATTTTAATACTGATTGAAATGAATATTTGGACGGGCACAGGGAGCGTGCTTCGTGTCCGCAGGAGGAGGCCTCTCCTACTTTATGCTAACTAATAAAGATATTAGTGTTTCCATTTTAGTGGAAACACTAATATGTTTATAAAGTTTTCTGATTTTCTTCTTATAAATAGATTTATAAATGCTTGGATTATTGTACTACAATGTAATGTGCTGTTCAGGGCGACTTAAAGTGAGTGAGTTTTCACTTTTAATGGTTAGCCAACTTAAAGCTCTAAAACATCTGTTCCAGTGCATTTGCAGTTAAGCTGCATTCATTTGCACACATATTACTTACATAAATTTAAAAAATAGGAGGGACTTTCAAATTAAAAGCGACAAAATTACAATTTTCCACAAAATCACAATAAACAGCCGTCCACTGTGGGCGTTTCCTGGAGAATGTTGGTGGATGAACCGGACCTTTACCTGTCGTTCCAACCAAAGGCCTGCATGTGGCCTGCAGGCCTGCACGGTGCCCAGTTTTACATCCACCAGGACATCACGGAGCATTTGCCCTCGTTAGCCTTCATGGCAGTGAATCAAGTACAGTGCAGTTACTCCACAGTAACCAGGGCTGTGTGTCGCACTTTACTGCATTCGTATCAGAGAGAATCCAAACTGCTCTGACAGTATGTAACAACAGACTGCATGTTCTGTTTTACTGAGTAAAACTGTTAATAATTGTCACTAATCCCTGCCTGCTCACTCTCTCCAGGCTCTCCTTCAGCTGCCCTATCTGGACCTTCTGCACGGCTACAGTCTGAAGCTGCTGCGTTATGCTGACACCACTACACTAGCCAGCCTAGTGAGAGCTGACTGGACCTTCTACTCATCCCACCCAGCTCTCTTCCTGTCTACCTACCTAGCCCACGGCCTGCTCGTCGACTACTTTGAGAAGAAACGGCGCTGTGGTACCAGGAGCCAAGAAGACAGCCGTACAAACCTGGAGTGGCTGGCCAGTCTGTGGGACTGGTACACTTCCTACCTGCTCCATCCAATTGCATCACTACAGCAGTTTCCGTCTGACCACTCAGAGTGGGAAGATGATCCTAACTTCTTATTTGAGCATTTGGCTTTTCCTGATCTGTGGCTTCGTCCATTAGTAAACATGGATTACATCAAAACGCTGCCGACCTGGAGGCTCAGAGCAGCTGGTCAGTCCGGGTCGGAGGCCTGTTGTGAAAAGGCGGATGAAGAAACACGTAGTCAACATTCAGACGAAGAGAGGAAGGAACCTCCACATGGTAGCAGCAGCCACAAGAGATCACTATGTAGTGTGAACTTCAACTCACAGCTTCCTGCGTGCGGCGACGTGGACGCCAGCGGCGGCCGTCAGTGTGCGTGTGCTGCTGAATCATCCGGGAATGGAAGCTCGCTGTCAGCTGACAGGGCGGTGAAGGATAACTGCGTCGTGTCTGACTGTGTTTCTAACCATCAACACTGTGATTGGTCAATGTGGCCCTGTGACATGCTTCAGTGTTCAGAATGTGTGGTTTGTCTGGAGACCTTTGTGAGCGAGGAGGTACTGATGGGGCTCCCCTGTGGCCACGCCTTCCACCAGCAGTGCATTGTGGTATGGTTGGCAGCGGGCAGACACTGCTGTCCAGTATGTCGCTGGCCCAGCTACAAAAAGAAACAGCAGAGGGCTGCTCAGAGTAGTTCTACTGACAACACAGTGCAGGACTGATGAGATGGCCTTCAGCTATCGATGGTGACAGTTTCTCCTCTTCGTGTCTCTTCAGACTCTCTAACCATCAAGAACAATTAAGAAGGAAACGTGGTCGGTAAGCGTGATTAGGGCGGCGTTATTATGAGCCATTAGTAATCTTTGCTTCCATTCCTGTTGATGAGCTGGGCTGTCAAAGCCCAGCTACAATGCTTCTTATCTAGACGGGACGTTGACTCTCACAGTAACCATGTGTGTAGCCACAATAAACAATGTAGTGCAGTGAAAACATTTTTAATTTTGCTTTGTCATTCTTAAAGTTTGGATGTTGTCAGTCTGAGAGAAAACGTAATCGCCCCAATAACGCTACCAGCTGGATTTCTGTCAGGACGATAAGCTGAATGCATCAGAAGACATTTGTACAGAAATCTATGTAGACTGTGCTTCGTCCTGTGTCATCTGCACCTGCAGCAAAGAAGGCCTTTGCTTTGTGTTTGCATTTTGTCCTGAACTGTATGAAATGAAATGGCTTTGTCTCCTGCACACTGGTCACCATAGGAGAGGAGCAGAATTCAAATAAATTAATTGGATAGAATTGCTGAGAAGCACTTTCCTGTAACTCTGACCGTTTTCCCCAAGAAACATCTGGAATTATTCAGATTAAACTTTGTCTCCTGTCTGTTGCAATATTTCACCAACACAGATTATGGTCAGAGGTCTCACACAGTGAACAGCTGTTGATGTGCATGCAGGGCGACAGGACTGACTCTGACTGGAGCCCTTTGAACTGGTCACCTGAAAATGAGGCTTTGGTGTTTGTGAGCTGATTCAGAGTAGCAGTAAAGTGTGACCAGTTCTAGACTTCGTCATTATCGTTTACCTTGATTTTCTTTGTGGTCTCTGAAGACTAAACCAAAGCAAATGTCACAAAATTGGGGTTCATATGTGCGAGAGCTAAAATAAGGTTCGTTGCATGCTTCAGAGACGAGTCATGTTTGGAGTAAACTGTGTGGGTGATCACACTGTCTTACATCCACTCTAAGAACACTCAAGCAACACCGCTAACCTGATGGCTGCGCCTATGATCAGAGTAAGCAGTACCAGCTGTGCACAGTCCCACCCAGGACAGATAGTTTCAGCTTTTACCAACTAAGAGCAAGACGAGACCCCCTGTTATGGGACCACAACAGCTGCATTGTCTGGGAGTTTTTAGACTCTCCATCTTCAAAAGAATTCTGTTTTGTATGATATAAATATGTTATCACAGGTATGCCCTGATCAACTGAACCCAAACTATCTGCCTAGTATTTTTTTCCTAACATGCTCAGTGCTTTGACCCGAGCAGTTTTCCCATCAAACAACATTTATTATCCTGCTAGTTTTAGCTGTTGCACCACGGTGGGCGCTATAGGTCTGCAACAGTCTGTGGGTGGATGGATGCAGGGTTTCCCTGGCAAATATTGTATTGTAATTAAAAGATTAACGTTATTCATCTCTCAGTGGTTATTTGGTGTAGTTAATCAATACCAAACTTGCATGTGGTTGCAGAAGCGTGTGTGTGTGTGTGTGTGTGTGTGTGTGTGGTTAAAACCAGCTAAACTTTTTGCAGCTGGTAACAAAAACACAGGTGAAACTAACTGATCGTTAATGGTCACGTACATACCCCTGCTCTGGCTCACCTGTGTGTCAGGTTTCATCTCAAGCCACTGCAATATTCCTTTGATGTTAAAGTACAGTTATGCTCTAATTCATCCTGGTTAATTGAATATAATATGTATGACGAGTACAGTGAATGCATCACATTCAAAAATGATTTAAAAATCACTTTAGAAATTAGTGAACAGTTCTGCGCAAATTCAACAAGGTTAATGTAATAAACACAAATGTAGAAAAGCTGCAATGAAATTAAATTCTACCATTCTGATCGAAAATATTCCTTATTCTAACATTCCTTTCTCCTATTGAAGATCCATTTATTTTGCTCGTTCCAGTCGTTCCTAAGTTCACTAATGTTACTTTTCACTTAACACGTGACAATAAATACAGACTGGAAACAGGAGGAGAGACATGAGGTGGGACACACGGCTGGAAACGATGGACGTGTCGAGGCAAAGAAAGTAAACGACACGAGTGACAGGAAGCAATGGACACAATTAAAGAGGAAGACAACTGAATGGAGAACACAGGGATAAATACTGACAATTATAATAATAATGGCATTAATATAGCGCTTTTCAAAACCCTCAAAGCGCTTTACAATTCCACTATTCATTCACTCTCACATTCACACACTGGTGGAGGCAGCTACAGGTGTAGCCACAGCTGCCCCGGGGCAGACTGACAGAAGCCAGGCTGCCACGATTGCCCTAACCACTATAGGACACCAAGGAAAACAGAAGGGAACAAGTCTGATGAGACAGGAGAAGTAATACTCAATACCAAGCACCCGACTGTCAAACAGAACTTTGAAGACCAAGGAACCCATCTGAGATGTCGGGGATGAAAATGTGGAGAAGTTTAAAGCAGGGCCAGGTTATGAAAACATCTCACAGAGCCCTGTTCAAGCCATCACCCAAACACAGAAAGAGCTATTTTTACAAAAGTTACAGTGTCTACACTTTCCAAGCTGGTAGCGACAAGCCCTAAAAGACTTAACGAGACTTGCATTTTTAATTGTTCACCACCTCGTGCCTTTGTAGTCACCATATTGATATTGTTTGCGGATTTGATAAACTAGCCTGCAGCTCCCACATTCCTCTTTTACACCAATGACATTAGAACAGATGCTTGTTATTTTACATCATGCAGGAAATGATGTTAATGGTCTCTGGTACTTTTGAACCTGCTGTATATCTGATAAAAGCAGCTACTGTGACTGGTAGTTGTGCTGATGTTGTTATCAATATAACCCGAACCTCCACTGCAGAGATTAAAGGATTGAAGAACTCACATAAACAAGCACACACAGGGCAGTTTTTAACCTTCAGAAAGCTTAAATATACATGATTTCCCTCAAAGCATTCGTAACACTTGTTTCCACATCTGAATAAAAAGACATAGAGAACATAAAGAATCTAAGCAGATTGTCAGCTGACCTGATCCTGGCTGCTTCTGTGCTTGCCCCATATCTAATTATACTTCTGGACAAACGTTGTGCATTTGTCATTCTTGGGGATCATCAAGATGTGTTCTGGCAAAACCGAGAAAACCTTTATGCGGGCCATTTCCACCCATGAACTCTGACCTTAACTTTGACCTTAACTGAGGCCTGCAGTTCTTTACATGTTGTTCTGGGGTGACCTCTTGGATTAGTCTTCTCTTGGGTAATTTTAGTCTGCCCGCCACTCCTGTGAAGGTTCACCACTGTTCCATGTTTCTAACGTTTGTGGATAATGTTAGGGATGGGAACAGACGTTTCGACACTGCTTCTGAAGCGTGGTTGCTTCGAAACACTGGTCAGAAGCGTGGTTTAAAACATCCAGATCACATGGCTACGACTGAACAAGGTTTTGGTGTGCTTCACCCCAGCTGGGACGTACCTGCTGCTTTGAGACATTGCGAGGTGCCAGGATTCCATTTTTATGAAGCAGAATCATTTGTAATTACTGAATTATATTTTTGATACCACCTCTTTCTATTTCTTATACACACATTCGTAAAAAATGTTGTCTACTTTCAACAAAAAATGTTATTCGCTGCATCACATCCTCACTCTAACATCCTGCCGGTGTTACAAGATAAAACATCCACAGGAGGATAAAGGAGCTTCTTCGTGGTTCAGCGGTTGCTCAGCAGCACGGATGTAGACAGAGGGATCAGTTTGTTGAAGCACAGTTTATGACAATCAAAGCCTGCTGTCTTTAACAGTCTCAATCTTTTTCTTGCATTGTTTGTACAAGGATTTAGCCAACAGATGTGCAGATCACCATTACTGACAGTCTGGTATTATAAGTAGCTTTGTTGTCTGCCACATTTTTTCGCAGAATAGCATTATCGACATGTGGCAACAGCCAAATTGGCGAGCAGGTGTCACTGTGGAGACGTTGTTTCGAAGAATCGATACAATTGTGGCACAAATGTTTTAAATGTTTAACGAAGCCTCGCTTTGTGGGGTTTGTTTGCGTGCCACGGTGGATCCTCTCTGGATATACTGTCACTCTATTTTCTTTTAGTTTTGAATCGTTGGTTTAAGAGTATTTTAATACAATAGTAACAAATAAAAACAGTACAATTAAAGTACAAGAAAAGACAGTTTATTATTTTAAGTACTGATAAAAATTATGTTTAAGTTTTATAGAATTATTTTACTAATGATTTTGAATAAAGCGTACTATTGTAAACTTGATTTATTTAATGCATAATTTAAGATTCTATGTTAATAGAAATTAAACATGTAGTTTCACCTTGAGTAAAAACGATTGATTACGGCAGTTTAATGTCAACTAATTGTTGGTCAGAGTGTAGGTAACAGACATCTTTACTGCTGCCGCAATAAAACACAAAAATAAAACGAGAAAATAATTGGTTAAATGCTGAAAATTGTTTGCATAATACTCAGAGTTGTGTGACACTATAGTTTATGATGCATCAACCTCTAATAATCATGTTGTTAGGCTTAACTTGCCAGCCAAGTGCCAATTGCTTTATGTGTAATAGAGGATTTCTCAAAAGGGTCTGGATCGGTCCTAAACTTAAATAAATGTCAGTTATTACCTGTCAAAGAGTGTAATGTTCAGAGTATTTGTAATATAACAGTTAAAAATGAAGCAACATATTTAGGTCTGATTATCTGCAAAGATCCAAAAGACAGAATTTTACTAAATTTTCCCCCAATTATTAAAAAATCTCAAACCAAATTAAATCAATGGTTGCAGAGAGATTTAAGTTTAAGAGGAAGGGTATTGCTCTCAAAAGCAGAAGGTCTGTCTCGACTGACTTATGCAGCAATTTCTCTGCATGTGGACGGCAAAACTTGTAAGGATATCGACCGAATGCTCTTCAACTTGCTCTGGAAAAACCGGACACATTACATCAGAAAAAGTGTATTGATGAATGACTATGAACACGGTGGTCTCAATGTTTTGGATTTTACTACTCTAAACAATACATTTAAGATTAATTGGGCTAAACATTTTCTTAAAAATCCGGTATCCATTTGGAATTTTATTCCTCACTACATTTTCTCTAAGTTTGGTGGTCTAAGTTTTATCTTAGGTTGTGATTATAATATAGATAAGCTTCCAGAAAACCTTTCGATGTTTCACAAACAACTTCTATTAGCTTGGTCCCTTATATATAAACACAACTTTACACCCCATACGTATTCAGTTTGGAATAATAGGAACATAGTGTATAAAAATAAATCATTATTTTTTTCTAGGTGGGTTGAGAAACGGATTGTTTTAGTGAATCAGCTGTTTAATCCTAATGGGCAGCTTATGTCCTATTCAGAATTCTTAAACACCTATAAATTTCCAGCCACGCCCAAAGAATATGCCATATTATTTGATGCAATACCTACGGGTATTATAATGCTTTTTAAAGGTATTCAACCTTGCATATCATCTGTTTCTCTCCCCAACCCTTTAGATTCACACATAGGAAGAATCTGTCTAACAAACCACAGTAAAAGTAATAAGAATATTCGTGCTTTGTTCCAGACAGAATCTCTAACTGTCCCACATGTGGTCTCTTATTGGAATTTCTTTGTCAGTGACATTAACTGGAAAAGAGTATGGACAATTCCTAACAAGTATCTGGTAACGAATAAAGTGAAGGAAGTCCCATTTAAAATACTGCATAAATTTTATCCTGCTAATCATTACATGACAAAGTTCAAAAGGGACATAAATGTGAGCTGTGGATTTTGTGGAAGCCATCCTGAGACTGTGCAGCACCTCTTCTGGATCTGTTCATACGCTAGAACATTTTGGAAAGACTTCAGTAGATTCATTGCTGGACATCTCTATAAAGACTTTACTGTGAAATGGGAAAATCTTGTATTTTGTTTCTTTCGAAGGCAAAAAAAGAAGATGTTTACTTTATAATAAACTTGTTAGTTATCTTAGCTAAATTTTATTTTCACAAATGCAAATACAGTAACAAAAAACCTAATTTTAAACATTACTATAATGATGTTTTATGTTACATAAAATTGATTAGTGGATCACTTAACAAAAAGGCTATGAAAACTATTACTATTTGTAGTAATTACAAATTATTTGAATGTTTGTAATTCTTTGTATTACACCCCCTGGCATATGTTAATTTTGTTCTGATTGTATACATGTTCTGTATACTGTTTCTTAATAAAGTTTAATATTAAAAAAAAAAAAAAAATAGGCTTAACTTTCCGGGAGCTGCGACAGTTGGTACCGCTGCCGAAAACTGTGGCGGTGACAGGAAAACGGGACGCGGTGTCGTGAGTATCCGCACCGGTGATAGAGTTAAGCCGAGCGGTGAAACTGAAGTTGTGGGGAAGGTTGTGGATTGTCCCACGAACTGCAGTCTTTACCAAAGGCAACCGTATCCTAACTTTTGTACACGCATTGCGTCACGTCTACAAAGTCGGCTAGCTAGCGAACGTTTGCAGAATATTTCCTATTCACTATTATTGATTAGGTCACAGCACACTAAACTCGTCAGTGGATTACATCAGAAGTACGGAGAAATTCGTACGTAGGAATGCTGTTTTGAGGTATCCTTACTCCAGGTACCTGGCTCTGCAGCACAGCTGTAGGTGGCGGCAATGAGCAGCTTGTTTCAAATCGGTTTTTGAAACGAAGAAGAGAGAAACCAGAAGGAAGGACTGCTCTCTGTGTGATTGGCTGAGATGTGACCAATGGAAAGCTGACAGGATATTATCGCGTGTTCGCGAGCGCGCGCGCGTGTGTTTGGTAGTAGTGTGGATAGTGCAGCAGAATGTTAGGAAAAGTTTTGACTTCGCTGCTTCTTCTCGCGGTCTTCTTCTATGAACCCGCGGAGGCGCAGAAGAAGAAAGAGGTGATGTCTTCAGTGGTGTGTAGCCAAGGAAGTTGTTAAACTTTGGAGGGAGTTTTTCCAACTTCGTCAAAGTTGCACGTCGTCTGTTTCCGCATCATTCTTGGTAGCTAGCTTAAGCTAACAGCTGCTAGAAAGAGCTCAGTTACTCATTATCTAAAGTAGTTTTAGCAGTTACAGCAGTAGCTTAAATAACATGCTAATTTCATCAGACAGCATTAGTTTGATCACAGTTGTTAGCTCCGACTAACCCAACTACTGGTTGTAAACTTGACTGGGCGTTATTAAACCGGAAATGAATTAAACATTAATTACCTTTATTCTAACGCCTAAATGGCGCGTTTAACTGAACGAAAATAAAATGCATAGACAATAGAAAGACGTTTGTTTTTGCTACTGGAGCTTTAGCAGTTGTGTTGGTGTCTTTGTGTGTGTGTAGACTCTGCTGTCAGAGAAGGTGACGCAGATGATGGAGTGGGCCTCCAAACGATCAGTCATCAAAATGAATGGAGATAAGTTTCGTCGTTTTGTCAAGGCTCCCCCTAGAAACTACTCAGTGGTCATCATGTTTACAGCACTGCAGCCACAGAGACAATGTGGAGTGTGCAGGTAACAAGTAGCAACAGGAAGAACATGCACTGCTTTTATTCCAGCTTGCATTTGTGACTTTTAAAACATGTTTCCTTTTCAGGCAAGCTGATGAGGAGTTCCAGGTGCTGGCTAACTCCTGGCGTTTTTCTTCTGCCTTTACCAATAAAGTCTTTTTTGCGTCAGTCGACTTTGATGAAGGATCAGATGTGTTTCAGATGGTGAGACATTTTATTCTGTTTTCATGCATTTAAAAACATCTCAGTCAGGCCAACTTGTGTATATATAATGAAGCAATCTCAGAGAAACTTTGTAATTTTATAATAATTTAATGCTGGCACTCATTTGGTTTAATGAAAACATGTTTTTTCTTCATAAAATCATGAATAAAATGAGTGGTTAGATCGCAGACTGCTTCAGTTATTTTAATATTATCACACTTTCGTTTTGTACAATACATTTGTTTAAACAAATTTAGTTGACCTTAAAATGTGTGCAGTGTTCAACCCCTGGGCTGTTTCCCTGTTGTGTTTGCATGTTCGCCCTGTACCTTTGTCTGTAGTAAAAGATGATAAATATTAGAACATATTTGATTACATTTAATCAGACATCCAAAAGGAGTCTAACTTGTTAAATCCCATCACTACACGTATCTAATCTTCTGATTCTCTCTGTATTTTCAGCTGAATATGAATTCTGCCCCAACATTCCTCCATTTCCCATCCAAAGGAAAACCTCGAAGGCCTGATACGTATGAGCTCCAGGTCCGAGGCTTCGCGGCTGAGCAGCTGGCTAGATGGGTGGCAGACAGAACTGATGTACAAGTAAGTGTCAAACGTTTCAATGAGATCAGTGAAGATGTTTGCAATAAAATGAATTCAGACTTCTAATTAAGGCAAACAAACACATTCAAACACGGGCATGGTGAGAGCCTCTGGAGTCTACTCTCATGTTTGTGTGTTTCAGATCCGTGTCATTCGTCCTCCCAACTATGCAGGGCCTCTCCTGCTGGGATTCCTTCTGGCTGTGATTGGTGGACTTGCATATCTACGAAGACACAATTTAGAGTTTCTCTTCAACACAAATGTCTGGGCCTTCTCCGCACTGGTAAAAACTACCATCATATACACACACATGCTGAAATGCTTATTTGCTTTTTCTCTGGTGATCCAAGTTCAGAAAAAAAAGATCAAAATCTTCTGTCGTCCATCTCCACACCATGTCCAAACGCACGTCAGATAGCCTTATAGTGTTGTGAAATGTGACGGTATACATGGGTGTGCACATTATCTGTGGCTCAATACAAGTCACACCACAAACGAGACAGAAACAAAGTAGATCTGCTGTAGCAGGTGTAGCTCTCCTGTGGGCGCTTTCCTCCAGTTACTGTAAGAACTGTATTCTACATTAGTGTGCAGAAGTCTTGACTTTGTTTTGCTTCCATAAAGCCAGACTTTCAGTTCTCCGAGCTGTCTTTTGTTTCAGGGTTTCTTTAGACACTGGCTGCTTTTTCAATCGTTTTTGGTTCAGTACTTGTACCTGACAGTTTTCAGAGGACTTAACACTGGCTTATGTATAAAAAAAAGGCATCTAGCTCAAAAGATTAACCTTTGTTGTGTCTACACAGACGAATGATCCAATAATCCCGGCACTTTGCTGCTACCAGCCTGTTGCAATAATACATTTCCCCCAAAAGATGACTCCCAAAGAGCTATTAGCCAAACGCTTGGATATGTCAGCATCTTTTTCTAATTTCGTAGAACAAAATAATATTGTAAAAGTATACATTCATTACAATGACATAGGAGCAGGCACCGGTTTGTGGAAGGTGACGTGTTAAATACAGTGGCCAAGCTGTCATTGTATTTTACAGTGGGTGGAGGAATTTTGCCCCACCACAATCACATGACACCGCTTCCTTTTGGTGTGAAGGAGAGCCTGTTTGAGTTGGGTGACACTGCAACAAGAAGCCGGAGTCAGAAACAGATTTTTCCTTGTCTGTCCGGGCGCCCCGAGCGGAGCGATCAGCACTATTTTATCCAATAAAATCATCGTTCTCTTCCCAATCACATGCAGACGCTCTACATGCCAGTCAAGTCACAAACGTGTTTCTTAGTGACGCACGAACAGGAATCCAATCAGCACGATGTGGGGAGGACATGACTGTGTTTCAATAAGAAACCTGTTTGTGGAGGGATGTGCATGTGGTGCCTGTAACTGTGAACTGCTTAGTTTTAGGTGGGAAAATAGAGACTGTGATTTCATTCAGTAGTGTTGGTTGCATGTCGTGTTCTGCTCTGACAGCTGATTGTGTGCCTCTGCAGTGTGAACATGGACCGTGAGTTTTAACATAAAACTCACTGTTGCAGCCAGCGACAGCACAAACTCGACCCTCCAGGCCTCCACGGTGCAGGTTTATACATGTAGTGTTTCAGGTCCAACAAGAAATACAAACATGCAAGTCACAACAATCTAAAGAGCCTAGAAATGTTAAAGAAAGAGACGGAGCTTCAACCATTCGAGTAATTCAAGCAGTTGTTTAACACAGTGTGCTTCACTGACACGTGTGACTAAACACAGACCTGTAATACAAACGTATTTAGGAGCAGCATGTGAGTAAAAAGTCTGACATTAAGCAAACACAGTCTCTAGTTTTTCAATAAAAAGGGCAAAATAATTTCCAGGCACTGGGTATCATTAAAATTGTGACAGATGATTTTCATGACAGAGAACTGAACAAAATGCAGCTAATGTGCGAAGAAGGGCTTGATGTGTCCTGAAGATCGCTCAAAGAGATCGCTCAAAGAGATCGCTCAAAGAGATCGCACAAAGAGATCGCACAAAGAGATCGCTCAAAGAGATCGCTCAAAGAGATCGCTCAAAGAGATCGCACAAAGAGATCGCTCAAAGAGATCGCTCAAAGAGATCGCTCAAAGAGATCGCTCAAAGAGATCGCTCAAAGAGATCGCTCAAAGAGATCACAAAAAGAGATCGCTCAAAGAGATCGCACAAAGAGATCGCTCAAAGAGATCGCACAAAGAGATCGCTCAAAGAGATCGCACAAAGAGATCGCTCAAAGAGATCGCTCAAAGAGATCGCACAAAGAGATCGCTCAAAGAGATCGCACTGTGTTTAAAAGTAAAGGTGGTCATACCAAATATTGGCTTTCAGACTCGTTAGAATATGTAACTGTACTATATACTGCATGACTTTGTGTTTACAATTCCATTTCAATATTCAATATTCTGGTTTTGTTAGCAAAAGATAAAGAAATGGCGGCGCTCAAGACTTTTGCACAGTACTATACATGCATGTGATTCAGTGTAACTGGTGCAGTACATCGGATGAGCTGGGAAGGACCAACTGTCAGTTTAATTCTGTACGTTTGATATATAATGATCATAAAACAAACTCTTTCTCCATAGATTTTGGAAACACTTACCTGGAATAATCTGGAGACGGTGGAAACAACCGGAGAGCTGTTTCCTTTTTGTTTTTTTTGTGATAAAATGTGTGAACAAGTGAACCTCTTACAGTCAAATGAGATGTTTTTGTTCACGTAAAACACCCAACAGCTCCTACGTCTTTGTGTTTTACGCATCTGATTTGTGTTTCAGTGCTTTGTCCTGGTCATGACCTCAGGCCAGATGTGGAACCACATCAGAGGACCACCTTATGCTCACAAAAACCCCAGCACAGGACAAGTTGTAAGACACACATACACTTCACTCATGTCACTAATATAACATGTTGGCTCCAACAGAGTTACTACAACTATTTAACAACGCACTTAACTGACGTGTGTCGCTGTGAGCTGACTGAAGTGGTCAGGAGATGACATCATCATGACCATGAATGTCATGCAGGTTACCGTGCTGAATGATTGGACGACACGTCTTTAATGACTCGCGCTGAATTTATTTTGGATTTTCTTTATTCCACACATGGCCTCACACATATAGACTAGTCAGTAGAAATAAATAAAGGAAGTATAAAGTTGTAGTGAATAATGATCACTAACGAGAAACGAATCCGTCTTAAAAGATTAAAAGTTGTGATCCTGTGTGGAGAAAATCCCAAATAAACTCATATTTGTTAGAGAGCACGCAGTGATGGGTTAATAAAGGTGTGCGCTGGTCACCCTGACACTCATGGCCACATTTACTGCATGTAATCTTTTGACCAGTCTAAGATGTGACTGTGTGTTTTCAGAGTTACATCCACGGCAGCAGTCAGGCACAGTTCGTGGCAGAGACGCACATCGTCCTCCTCTTCAGTATCCTTCAGCTTTCTGCAGATGAACACTTGTGTGGCCGTGTCCACTAAACACACACACTCTGTCAGCTCAACAACCTTCCATGGATAACAACGGCTTCCCTCTGCACCAAACACATGATCTCCTTTTTAACATATTGGGCCATTTTTAAAAAATTCTGTTTTCTGCCACTTGTGCGGGGCCGGGTCACGCAGGCGGCAGCCTAAGCTGTCAGTCCAAGACCTCCCTCTCACAGCCACCTCCTGCAGCTTCTCCAGGGCCACACTGAGGTGTTCCCAGGCCAGATCTCGGGCATGTCCTGGGTCTGCCCCGGGGCCTCCCTTTGGTGGGACACAGGGGATTTCAGCCATGTCTCTTAGTTGTCTAACTTATGCATGTTTGACAGAATCACAGGCTGTGATCAGCACACCTGTCTCCACTGTTGAAATAACTTCACGGCCCACAGTGTAGCTGTGACACGAAGCACCTTTGTAGCTTTCTCATGTTTCTCAGTTTGATGTGCGACATTATTCTGAATTAGCACATCAAACTGTAAACACCACCTGTGTTATTCCAAAATCCAATACAGACACTTTTTGCCTCAAAAGTTTACACACAGGAAAAAGTGAAAGTTTGCTAGCAGCTCTTTCTTCTCAAGCACCATTCGATTTTATTAAAAGTGTTGGTTTACAGCCATTTTCAAATCTGTCCGGAGGGATTCAGCCACGTTCAGATCTGGGCTCCTGCTCTGCTGCTCGAGAGTATTTTACAGAGTGGTCCTGAACCCACTCCTTGTCCTATTGGAAGCTCAGCCTACCCCAGTCGGAGGTCCAGAGCGCTCTGGAGTTGGCTATCATCATCGTGTCTGTAGATGCATCTTTCCTCGACCCTGACTGTCTCCCAGTTTCTGTTGCTAAAGTTTATCCCCACACTGTGATGCTGCCACCACCAGGCTCCATTGTAGGGATGGCACCGTCCAGGCGGTGCCCGTTTTCCTCCAGACATGACCTTTGGGATTCAGGCCAGGACTTCAGGCTCTGTTTAATCAGAGAACTATGTTCCTGGTCTGAGAGTCTTTCTGGTGGCTTTGGTCCAACTCCTGACAGGTTGTCCTGTGCCTTTCACCCAGGGGTGTCGCTACTAAGACCCTTCTGTCCCGATCAGTCAGCTTGGCCGGGCAGCCAGCTGTAGGAAGAGTCCTTGTGGTTCCAGGTTCTTCCATTTACTGATGATGGAGAAAACGTCGCTCATTAAGACCTTCAGTGCTGTAGAAATGTTTCTGTACACTCACCCAGAGCTAAGCCTCACTACTGTCTACAGACCACTGCTTGGACTTGGTGCATGTCAGAGTGTGTGCCTTTACCACAGCTGGGCCTCAGTCACATAGTAAAGCAGCAGAAACAGGACACGCTGCTTAACTTCGACTTTCATGCCAAATAAATATTTTTGTACATGTGATAGTTTTGGGTTTTTAATTTTGCATAAATTTGCAAGAATTTCCAGCAGACTTTCTTCACTTGGTCGTTTTGGGCCACTGTGTGCAGAAGCTTTTTCAGGGATGAGCTCTGTGTGCAGCAGTGCTGTGTCAGCTGCAGGAAGCCAAGATGCAGCACAATGATTCCATTAAATGTTAGTGGTGATTCATATCTGAGTATATTTTTTAAATTGATTACATTTTTCCCCTGGAGGTACACAGAGAACAGCTGGGCCCTGTCCCAGTGGCTCAGGCCTTTGTTCCTGCTCCATTTCCTGGCAGAGTCTTGGTTCTCGTAGCCTTGTCTGTGTTTATTTCTGGGGTGAATGGTGGTAATAAGGTAAAAGCTTGGCTGTGAGTAGATGGATGCTATGAACTCGTTCAACCCTTGACCCAGCTGTCAGATGCGGCTGTTACCATGGGAATAGTTCTACTGTGTGAAGCTGCTACTTCAGACATGGATATTGGAAAGAGAAAGAGTACGTGTACACACACACACACACAGATTGTGTCTTCGGGTTGTCTAAGATCATTTTCCAACAGAGAGCAACAAGAACATCTCAGTTGTACGTGCATTCCTGTGTATGATCCAAGTTCTTCTGACCTCAGAGCATCTGTGTACGAATATAGAAAACACAAACACTCCACAGTTTCCAGATAATAACTTTGTCTAACCCAACCTTCTCTAAACCAGTCAGTAAATCATCGTCCCTGAGTTTGTTTACTTGTCTGCATCATGCATAAGGAGGTATAATCGCAGAACCCTGCGTGTCAGTTATGTGTGTTGCAGGTATCGGTCTAGTTATGCTGTTCTTCAGTTGGTTGCTGTCGATCTTCAGAGCCAAGTACCATGGATATCCATACAGGTGTGAACATGTTAATGTTGGATTCTCCTGTTTAATCGACTGCGACCGGCTCAGATGGTGCTTTGTGTCGTATGGACTGAAAGTTGTCTCGTCTCTGTTGCAGCTTCCTGATGAGTTAGTGCTGATCAGCTCCTCCAGAGTCAGAGCAAGTATAAGTCGGAGGACAGACGTGCTGCAGGGTGCTGTCCACAGCATCTTTGATGAAAAACTGTTTGCCAAGCCATGATTGTCCTCTGATCTGTTTAATAAAGTCAGTACATCATATACATACGGTGCCTTTTACAATATCACAAGTGGTTCCTTTACAACAACAGAGCTCTGATCGCTGCTGTGCAACATGAACAGTCGTGTACCAAAAGGTGTCTTCTTGGTCTGAACTTGGGCCAAATTGTTTGATTTGTGATTCATTTCTAACCTGCAGACTGTGTTTTTGTCTTAAAGTGCAGACATGAGTCAGGACTGTTTAGTTCTTGTTGCTGAGACCTCAGCAGACATTAGTCTGTTGTTGCTGTGACTCTTAGGATCCAGCAGCAGTACTCTGTGTGCTATTTGTACTAAAAAGGTTTTGTTCAAACATCAGTTGAGACATATATGGATCTGTTGGTGCACTTACACGTTTCTTTTTTATGTACAAATGCTTCCCTCCTTTAGTAATACTCTGCTTGGTTTTTACTGAGTTTGTACACTTGTGTTGCAGTTAGGCAAACAGTCAACAGAGAGCATAGTTTTGATTTTAAACCTACATTTAAATTTAAATGTGATATTTGATTTATTTGCCGGAGTAACTGTTAAAGTTAGCTCTGTTTCTGGAACAGAAACGCTTCCTGTGTTTGGGGTTAACAAACTAAACCTGTTGTCGGCATCACGGCCCTCACATGTAAAATATGATCTGTAGAAACAAAAGTTACTTTCATTACATGGCTCAGTAAAATCCCATAATCAGTAATCATTGGTGTCTTATTATTGTGATCACGGCCCTTTTGTTTTTAAATGGAAAATGTCAGATTGATGAAAATATGTTTGTACTTTGTTGTCAAGCTAACTGTTCATACTTCTTTCCAAATGGGCCTTATCTGCAGAGCATTCATGGGACGCATGTGTCTTCATGTGTGTGTACATGAGGACTGGGAGAAGGTTGCATTTTGTGTGTGGTGTTTTAAATGTGTGTTATCAAGTTCAACAAAGAGGGAATATTTGATCAGAGCTGACTGTTGCTGATATTAAAGTGTCGTAACTGAGGATCAGTGTGTGTCATAGACACTTTGTGTGTGTGTGCGTGGTCATCAGACTTTACTGAAACTACCTGAGTCAGTCTGAAAGTGTTACTGGTTTAGTTTCTCAGACATGGATTAAGAGGCACATTTCTGCTGCAGTCAAACGTAACACATGATTTCTGGTATTTTTACTGTATAATTCCACATATCGCTTCAGAAAACAGATGTCAGTGTGACACTTTAATATTTTCATAGTTATATCAATAAGGCGCCTACACAGAGAAACCTTATGAACACTATCTCGGTTGGCTGCTCCCTCTAACCATATCATACATTATTAGTACTGTATGCTGCTCAGTAACATTCAACATTTATTATTTACCATTTCCAGTTCTGTAATTTTTAGTTAAAATAAATAATAAAAAGTCTTAATAAAAATCTAATCAGCTATGACAGTTAAGTGGACAAAGTATAACAAAAGGTCCAGTTGGGGAAATAAATCTTGTTTCTTGGCCTTTACACAGTAATTGCTACAGTGCTGAACAGGACAGACAAAATACAAAAAACATTAATAATTAATTAATATTATGGAGTTAATATTATTTTATAAAAGCTTTTTTCACCCTTCGGGTCAGATTATGAGCGACTATAGAGAGACTGTAGTATATTTTTATTTCGTAAGTCTTACGTGTTATTTTAACGTTTGCCTGCAGGAGGCGGTAATACTGAACTACACTAAAAACAGAAGAAGAAGAACGAACCCGGAAAATATTGCAAGATGGCGGAATCGGAGAACAGCAACAGTGTTAGACAGCCATTAAATGTGGACGCAGAACCGCTTAAATTATCAGAGTTGTTAGATCGTGGTTGGAAAATATTCGAGGAGGTCGACAGCACAAACGAGCCTCTTGGCTCAAACAGTATTCAGGTGAAAGTTAAGCGCGGGGTTCAAATGTTAGAGGAAGCCTCCCGGATGGTCGCTCAGCTCGACTTGTTTAGTCGCAACGAAGAGCTCGAGGAGATCGCCACGGCAGACCTGAAGTACCTGCTGCTGCCCGCTTTGTTAGGAGCTCTGACCATGAAGCAGACCACCCGGGACAAACGGTTGGAAATAGTCCAGACGGCCCGCGCTTACTTTATGGATTTTTTAAGGAGATGTGACGAGTATAAGGTGTCACCGTTTAAACTGCCAGACTCCACGGGTGAAAAAGCACGGCCTGACGGAGGGTCAGAAGATGGAAACGCTAAAGCTAATGTAAGTACCTAGCTAAGAGCAAGTAAATAGCAAATGAGCTAACCCTCCGGCTGTGTTCATAAACACTACCCACTCAGCTTGGTCGTGGTCAGAACTGGTCAGCAGCAGATGGGTGGGTTTGTTTCTCACTAACATCCGTTGTTGTCATGAGCGTTTCCTGTATCCTCAGTGGGTTTTCGTGTAGAATTGAAAGTACACTCTGGGATAAATAATTGATTATTAAGCGTTTATTATTTTTGTGCTGGGATTCTGTTCATCTGGACGTTTTCAGTGGGAGAAACGTTTCGTCATCATCCAGGTGACGTCTTCAGTCTCAGCTGACTGCAGGTTTCAACCTTACATTTGCATAATGACCCACCGGAGTGGGTTTAGAAAAAAGTCCCGCTCAGTGTATCAGTTAGATCACATCATCCCAATTTCGAAATGCAAAAGCATTTTTAATCAAATAATTACAGCCTCGTTTAATTTAAGCACCACTGCAGCTGATTGTATATCAGTGATTAAGTTTCAGTGATTTTTATGCGTCGTTACTTTGTGTGAATCCGGGAACATCCTTCATTGGTAGCTTTCAGAGGACTGATCTCCACAGGACAAAGTGTGCTTCAGTCTATGATTGTGCCAACCAAAGCCAGTTTTCTTCTGAGGAGTTCTCTCCTCTCTGTGTGGAGTTTGCATGTTCTCCCCTGGTTTGTGTGGGTTCTCTCCGGGTACTCCAGCTGAACACTGGGTCAGGTGGCTACTTTGAAGAGTCAGAGGTTTAGGATATATTTTGGTCTATAAACTGATTCCATGATTGCTTTTTTAACTCCAGGTGCTTATTTGTACCATGGTTTAATTTCAGAGTGCAATGAGACATCAAACTGCATCATTCTCAATAGAAAACTGCAAAATTGTGGTGTTTTCAAACTTTTGACCTGTAGTGTATTTCAAAGTGTAAAGACTGTCTCCAGGTGGAAACCAGACGGACCAGATTGTTCTGTAAATATATTTATATTTTCACACATTTTTGACGTTTACAAGTTCTATTTGCATTTCAAGCCACACTGAACACTATGGTGAGAGAGGAGAAATGTTTCTTTGTTTTTAGTTTGTCTACAAAATTGACATTAAAGAAAAGCTGTTGGAGTGAAATCCTCGAGCTGCTGTTCACTTCATGTTAGCGACCAATGAGTTGTGAAGTAAACAACAATTGAACTGATTGGATCAGCCATAAACTGTGTTGTTGGTCTTTGATCTAAATCACTGGTACATCCCTAATCACCTGTGCCTTTGTTTCTGAATGAACTAACACAGCACATTGAACACCTTTACTTTGAACAAGCTGCAGTGTTCACATAACAACAGGTTCTTTCTGTTAACTGCACTGTTAATGAAGGCTGTAAGTCTGGGTTTATTTATGTCACATAAGTCAGTCACAGAAAAGTGTCCGATGGGAACATGTCACCAAGCTCCACAGATTTAAGTCACACAACCAGAAAGTGATGCTTTCTTTAGTTGTTTACATGAAAGCTTCTAAATAACAGAGTTCACCTGTGTGTGATTTGGAGGATGTGTCAATAATGAATCGGTGACGTGTGCTTTTTGTTTCAGTCTTTCCCCGGCCCGACCAACCTGGTTGCTATGGCAGCACAGAGACAAGCTAAAATTGAGCGGTACCGTCAGAAGAAGGAGCTTGAGGCCAAACTGTCTGATGTTCGGAGAGCTGTGGAGAGCGGACAAGCTGATGATGAAGTCACCAGAGATTTTTACCTCCTGAATGTCCGAAGATGGGTCGCTGTGTGTTTGGAGGACATAGAGAGCATTGACCAAGAGGTGGAGATACTCAAAAAGATGGATATGTTTAAGGAGAATGCTCCCAAGCAACCCACTCACCCACCCAGGCCCCCCATGAAACCCTTCATCCTCACCAAGGATGCTGTGCAGGTGAGCTGGTTTGTTGTTGTACGACTGATTAAGGTGCATGCAGTCACAAGGTTGCACGTGCAGCCTGGACTCTCTTAATCAGCCTTTATTGTAATTTGCTAAAGTGGTCTGCTCGTTAGTCATCTGTGAGGATGATGCGTCACACAGCTTCAGTGATGTTCAGGGTCTGGGGAGGCCAGTCCATGTCTCATACTGTTGTAACAGTGTCAGCGTGATACGGTTCTTTTTCCCAGTAATGACCCAACACGGATCAAAGCAAAGCTCCAACATGCACAAACATTTGACCTCACAACATGTAATGAATTGGCACAAATGTCTTTGATATGCTGCTTAGTGATGGTGTTCGTGAGAACGCCGTGAGAATCAATAAGTAATACTGATAATGGGATCACTGAATTCTTATCAGTTCCCGACTCCATGTGACTGTAATCCACTGTGACACGTCTCAGTCCATCTGCCCCCTGTTCATGTTTCATTGCTGCACTGACAACATTATTGATGAGCAATAAGAAATAACCAAGAGTTCAGAATGGTCATTTTTCATTGGCCTGTGGAACGTTATGTTCATGCAGTTTTATTAATATGATGCAGTGCTCCCTCGCTATAACGCGCTTCACCTGTGGCGGTCTCACTGTTTCACAGATTTTTTTTTTTTGTGTGTGTGAAATTTCTTTTTCTTTTTGAAACGGCGTATTGTGTCCTGCGTCCTGATTGGCTACGTTCAGCTTGTCACATTTACATAAATCTTCGATCACTAGCAGCGTGACTCTGAAGTGCTGGACTGTATGTTTGTAAGTTTTCTCCCCAACAAACAACAGTGTCGATGAAACGTCGTCACCTGCGGGTTCCTTTGGTTTCATTCTGTAATGCTGGACTGATTTTGAACTTTCAGAGCTTAAACGAGAGAAAAGTGTGAAAATGTTCCTGCCTGTCTGAGAAACGAGTATAAAGTGTGTAGTGACGGGTTTTACAGCCTTAAAGCATCTATAGTAATTGTAAAAGATAAAGTTGGCTACTTTGCGGATTTCACTTATCACAGGTTATTTTTAGAACGTAACTCCCGCGATACGCGAGGCCGCTGTGTTTCATTTCACTAATGTTACAAATCCTTGGAGACAGGCTGGTAGACCTCAGCCTGCTCTGTGGAGGAATCACAGCAACAAGGTGGGACGGCTGCCACCAGCATTCAGCAAGCTACCGAATTTAAACATGGTATCAAACTACGATAACAGTTCATCTGTCTGTTTTATGTAGCATCTGAAGCTTTACTGTAAAAGTTTGAATTAGGCCTTCTGTTTGGATCAGGCGTGTCAAACTCACGGCGCAGTTATGTCACAGGTCTGTCAGTATGTGGGACTGAATCTTCAGCCCTGCTGAGGATCCATGCAGGCATGGATGCTCTTTATTTTGATGGACACACCATGCAGCCAATTACACGCAGAGACTGGGATCATACCATTAGTGAAAGAAGGAAGGGGGGCATTGTGAAGACAGCAGGTGTAGTGGTGCAGGCCAGGTGGACAGAGAGACGGGGAGATGGATTTAAACGGTGACGGGATCAAGTGAAAATGCAAAATGAGCAGCACCTGGCTGCATTTCAGTGACGCTGCAAAGCTGAGTGCAGAATGTGTAAAATTAGGAGCTGAAATGATCCCGTTTTTATTTTTGAGCCATTTTTTCACTGCGGAGGACAAAAAGGTCTCAAACTTGTCCAGGCCTTAAACCTCACCTGTTCTCCCCAGTGGAAGTCAATCTATAAAGATGAGGCTGAATACAAACTTGTTACAGTTCAGTGTTGAACATTACATCAAACAGAAATGTGTGCATGTACTACACCGACTCAGTGTCGCAATGAGTCTCACAGGTTATTTATCATTCCTGTGGTGCTGATCACCACAAACAAGCAGAACGTTTCAGTGTTTCCTACTGATAAAAACCCTCCTTTATGGCCACTCGCACTACACAGAGTCATGACGCATTAGACCAGGGGTGGCCAACCCGCGGCTCTCGAGCCGCATGCGGCTCTTTGCCTGGTTTCATGCGGCTCTTACGTTCATATCAAAGTTTGTGTTTTGATTTTTTTTATGTTGTTGTTTTAAAATGTGCGCGTTCGCTTCGCTTGAGTTCAATACGGTATTTTCATCAAATGCGCATGTGTGTGAGATGAAAATACCGCAAAGTTTCCCAGTAGGAGCAAGTTCGCCCTTAAAATGGCAGGAAAAAAATGCACAGCAAAAAGAAAATATGAAGATGAACACAGGACGTTTTTAACAGAGTGGGAGAGTTTATATTTTTTTGTTGAACGCAATGGTAAGCCATTCTGCCTTATATGTCAGACGTCATTAGCGCATTTCAAAGCTTCAAATCTTCAGCGCCACTTCAGCTCACTCCATGCTAACATCGACCAGGAATTTCCAAAAGGGACTGAACTTCGCAAGCACGAGTCGGCCACTTTGAAAAGTCAGGCAGAAAAGCAGATACAGTTTTTCCAAAAATTTACGAAGCGGTCAGAGACCATAACGCTCGCATCCTATCAGCTGGCTTGGAACATTGCACGGGCTAAAAAGCCATACGATGAAGGGGAGTTCGTTAAAAAATGCCTCAGTGATGTTGTTGAAATCTTGTCTCCTGAAAACGACAAATTAAAACGCATGGTATCAGACGTCCAACTGTCCCGCCACACTGTTGAACACAGAATATCGGACATTAACACGGCTATTGAATCACAGTTGCACTCTGACCTTCAAGCATGTGAGTATTTTAGTGTCGCATTGGATGAGAGTTGTGATATACAAGACAAGCCTCAGTGGGCAATATTTGCACGGTCTGTTTCAAACGATTGTGTGATCAAAGAAGAGCTCCTGGATATTGTGCCATTAAAAGACAGAACCCGTGGCATAGATGTGAAAGAAACCATGATGGCTGCATTTGAAAAAGCAAATCTGCCCATAACGAAATGAACTGCAATAGCCACGGATGGAGCACCAGCCATGATGGGATCTGTGAACGGGCTTGTGGGGCTGTGCAAAGCTGACCAAACTATTCCTGACTTTTGGAATTTCCACTGCATCATCCACATGGAGCAACTCGTGTCTAAATCATTGAATTTAGATAACGTCATGAAGCCTGTGATGGAAATCGTCAACTATATCCGCACACATGTGCTTAACCACAGGCAATTCAAGAATCTCATCGCTGAGCTGGACCAAGGGCTTCCAGGTGACCTGCCGCTGCACTGCACTGTGAGGTGGCTGTCAAAAGGCCAGGTACTCTCTCGCTTCTTTGAGCTTTTGGATGCCGTGAAACTGTTTATGGAAAAGAAGGACAAGGACTATCCCGAGCTCTCGGACCTCAAGTGGATTATGGATCTGGCCTTTTTGGTCGACATGCTGTGTCACTTGGACAGACTGAACCTGACCCTGCAGGGTAAGTTAAAAATGCTCCCTGACCTAGTGCAAAGTGTGTTTGCGTTTGTCAACAAACTGAAGCTGTTCAAGACACATATTCAAAAGGGAGATTTAACGCATTTTCCCACTCTGCTAAAAGCCAGCGGGCAAGTCGCCAGCGCTGCCCTGAGTAAGCAAAGAGCCAGATATGCAACGCTGATTGAAAACTTGCACGAAAGCTTCGTGACCCGGTTCCATGATCTACAATTGAAAAGGCCACAGATTACGTTCCTCGTCGACCCATTTAATGCAGAGACCGGCTGTTTGAAAGTCCCGCTAGTCACAGATGAAGCTGCGGCTGAGTTGGAGATGATCGATCTTTGTGAAGAGGACCAATTGAAACCTGCTTTAAGGGAAGGGACCATTGAGTTCTGGAAAAGTGTGCCAATGGAAAAATACCCCAATGTCAAACGGGCTGCGCTTAAGATACTGTCAATGTTTGGGTCAACATACGTCTGCGAGTCTGTGTTTTCTACCCTAAAACATGTGAAATCAAAGCATCGATCTGTTCTGACTGACACACATGTGAAAGAATTGCTTCGAGTGACAACAACGGAATACAAGCCAGATTTAAAGAGGATTGTTCAAGGCAAGGAATGCCAGAAGTCCCACTAAACAACATGCATTATAAAGTATTTTTGTTTGTGGACTTGGTTGAACTGTGTGTGTGTGTGTGTGTGTGTGTGTGTGTGTGTGTGTGTGTGTGTGTGTGTGTGTGTGTGTGTGTGTGTGTGTGTGTGTGTGTGTGTGTGTGTGTGTGTGAGAGAACAGTAAAAAAAAAAAGTGGCTCTTGGTCTCTGACTGGTTGGCCACCCCTGCATTAGACGATTAAATGACATGGTTTTCTATAGAAAGTTATGTTTTTTTACAGCTGCAGTTAAAAAAAACAGAAATCTGGAATCGACCACGAAAAGCATAAAAGTGTTAATATCTGAAGTCGGCTGTGATATGTGGATCCACTGACTCATCACAGTGTCAGCAGACTGAACCGAAAACATTCAACCAAATACTGGAAATTTAATTTCAGTCTGCTTAAAAATAAGAATTATTGTCATAAATGTAGCTGCTAGTCCCAGAGCTCAGTGCCTCTGAACACTGACATTTACACTGGAAGCGGATGAAACATTGGTTGGGTTACAATTTTTAACAGAGCTCAACTGAATAGCTGGAAACGCTGATTAGCTGAAGTTTTCAGCAAGTGCTGTACTTGAAATCTGATGAGTGATCAAAAACGTAACAAATGTCACTCTGCTCTTTGTACTTGAACATCACGCCACTCAAAAACATAAAACTGAAGGTACATTTTTGAATGTCTTCATTTAACAAGCTCATATCAGATCAGTTATTGTTTAAAAAATCTGAGTCACTTTGTTCCGATTTGCTTGAACGTGGATCGATGTCTTTAAATCCATGTGTTCACTTTGCACACAGGCTAAGGTGTTCGGGGCCGGTTATCCCAGTCTTCCTACCATGACAGTTGATGACTGGTATGAGCAGCACAAGAAACGCGGCGTCCTGCCTGACCAGGGTGTACCCAGGAAGCCCACTGCGGAGGATCACGGGGATCCGAGCGAGACGGACGAAGAAGAAAAAGAGAAGAAGGTTGAAAACGATGACGACGAATCTCTGCTAAAGGCCAGAAACTGGGATGACTGGAAAGACACTCACCGCAGAGGTTATGGGAACCGCCAGAATATGGGCTAGCTCATGTGTTCAACCGGGCTTGTCTCTCGCTTCATTTCTATACTAAATGAAGAAAAACACCACCGCATCAATAAATATGTACATTCAATACTTTGTCTGCAGGTTAGTTGGTCTGGAGATGAACACTACTGCTGATTAACTCATGTTACAACCGTTCTGTTGATTGGATCACATTCTCCTATGTACCGTCGTGGTTTCCATTTACAATAAAAAAATAAATAATTCGGCTGGAAGCTTGAAACCATCGTGCTTATCCCTGTTGTTATGTCATGGGGAGTGTGACTCCTCGTTTCCCCGAGGCTTAGGAATGACCTATCAAACAGCTCTGAAAGAGTTCGTGATCTCTGACACTTCACTGTCTCTGGTCTGCCTGTGACCTGGAATGTCTCCGTGCATCAGCTGCTCAGTTCCCACAGCTGCGTACTGGAAGCGTTTTGCTCACACACTGATTTGAAGATGATGGCTGGTCTGTTTGATTTTATATATAAAGACAGCAATAACAACCTTGTCCTACAACATCACGACATATTACACTGGTTCAAATCTGTTTAACAAAAGCTATGTCCATGCTTACTGCTCCCACGGGAATGAAAAATAATAATAATGATAAATGGCCTGCATTTGTATAGCACTTTACTCAGTCCCTAAGGACCCCAAAGCTCTTTACACTACATTCAGTCATTCACACACTGGTGATGGTAAGCTACATTGTAGCCACAGCTGCCCTGGGGCGCACTGACATTATTTATAAAGCACACTTAAAAACCAAGGGTATGCCAAGGTGCTTAATGAGTAACAGAGAGAATAGGAGGAGGATAATAGAAATAGGACCAAAGTAAGTAGGTATGCAAGCAGGTAGCTGTCACTGATACATAGGAAAGCAGCAGATACAGAACAAACAAGGAATTAAATGAGCATAAAAGTGCATGATATAAAATCATAAGTGAAGTGTTAACTAGAGGGAAAGGCAAGATTGGATAAGTGGGTTTTTAGTCGTGATTTAAACGGTGCTACAGATGCGCGGATATCAAGAGGACCGGGGCAGCCAGAGCAAACGGTCACCCCGAGACTTCGGCCGACATCTGGGTTGGTCAGTAAAAAACAGGTCGCAGCCAGGTGGGGCTGACGACACTCACTGATATCCTCCATGTGCGTTTTTTGCGGTTGGTGTTGATACAGCGGCAAGGAGAAAAACAGCAGCAGCGGTCTTAATGAAGCGACCGCTGCTGCCCGTTTCTGGGTTATACGAGCATTTTCAAACAATCTGAAGTCCACCGGATGTTCGGATCGTTTTCTCTCTTACATAAATGGCTGTGCACGAATCGCCTGACGCACAGATCACGTGAGTCTCCCAGACTCCCACAAACGTAAGCCAGCATCTCCCTCTGTGTCTCTGGGCTGTACTGGAATCTCATCACCATGGCGGTAAAGACACGACTGCACACGCGGCACAGCTGCGGTGTCCGGGGCGCAGTGCGCAGATACAGAAACCGAGATGTGCACGAGATGTGTCGCGCGACACTGCAACCATAGCGGGGCTATATCAGTGCCATTTCTTAAATGTGTAAAATCTGTAACATAATGTTTGGAGTTTAGTCTGTTACTGTTGCTATTTTTACCATTTCTTCTTGGAGCAACTGTAACCCACATTATTTCCTTAGGGATTAATAAAGTATTCTGATTCTGATTGTTTCAGGATGACCTGCCATCATCCAATCACACATCTGCTTACCTCCATCTGTTGCTCGTTTCTCCTCGTCTTCTTTTCTCTTTTTTCTAAACTGAGCACCTGATGGCTTTGAACTTTTCTTGTCCATCTTGGTTTTAATTTTGCACTCCAGTATGAACAATCATCCCCCAACTCGAGGATCACCACAACATGATCTAACAGACCTACACCTTAGTTCACAGATTCACTTTGTTTATTCCTGGGATTTCACACAACCCAGGATTCAAATCATGAATACATAATGGGCTTGGATTTACAACATTATGAATGAAATGTGCTCTACTTGGAAGCAGCAGGTCTTCCTCCCCTTTCGACGGGTTGTGTGTGAGACTTTAAATCATCAAATAAATATAAATTTTAAATTGTTATTGATCCTTTACCCCGAGTCCTAAAGTGTATATTTATTTTCTTACTCTTCTTATATATACTGTTGGTTTACTTGCACTGCTGTAACTGGAGCCTCGTCGTCTCGTCTCTCTATATCCTGGACTGCATGTAGCGGAGATGACAATAAAGTTTACTTTGACTTCAGCAGCGAGCATGCGCACCGAGGGCTCTCGCGCTCACTTTTCGGGTATAGAATTTCGAAAAAGACATCGGTGCAAATTATAAGTCTGTATCATGATGTCTGGTGTTTTCGTGTTTGTATTTATTTTCTTTTATTTTGCGAGTTGGTTATTAGACGCTGCCCCAGCCGGTCAGAGACTCCCCCGCCGCCCCGCCCTCTCCTCCCTGAGCCGCAAGCAGCAGGCGCACCTCGCAAACGGAGGGCGCCCTTACTCCCAGCAAATGGGCGATAGAAAACCGATCGGTGCCTGTGACATCCCCGCTATGCGCTGGCATGACGTCGGGCAGCATGAGTGCGAGTAAATGGGCGTAATGCCGCCCCCCACCACAATGCCGCCGCGGGCAAGCGCCCGTGTCGCCCTTATCAAAAACCGCTGCTGACATAATGTGGATCCGAAGGTCCACAATTGGCCTACCTGGGGTTGAAAGTCTCGATAAATGCAGAGCGTTTCGGCGGGTACACCGGCTTCCGCGAGTGTGCCGCTTATTTTGAGCGATGAAAAGATAATAAAATATAATTTTATTTTTATATTTCAATATCACAATAATCTTCCAATTTAGAACTACAAGTTAAAAAAGAACTAACATAAATAAATTACACTTCAGCTAAATACTTTAATTTATTTCCCCAAACCACGCGGAGCCGCAGCTTGCTGACCCCTGATCTAACGTAGGTGTTTTTGTTCAGTTATCCGTGAGACCGGGCAGCACGGTGGCGCAGTGATTAGCTCTCTTGTAGTGATGTGCGGATCGATCCTGAAATATCGATTCCTCCGATACCAATCATTTATGTTCTAGAATCGATTCTCACATTAAAATATCGATATTTTAGTAATTTAGAGTAAATTTGTAGTTTATCATTAACAGGAACACAGTGGAAAGAAACTATAACATTCGGATTGTCTACATTCAAAGGAACTACTTCCTCCTCCGCCTTTCATAGTTATGTGCGAAATACGGCTGTATAAATGTCTCGCAGCCCCTTGGCGCGCGCACTCACAACAATGGCTGAGCGTAATTGAAGTCATGTGCGGACGTATTTTACCTCCACACACAGCTGAGACGTGGTTTGCGATACATGTGGCAAAAAAGTGCTCCAAGAGTGAGGTGTTGTGGCCATACTAGGGAGACATTCAAAAGGGCTGTTGGAGGGGGGGTGTAAATAATTTTACAGGGTTTATTTATCGGATAAAATACGTTAAATGTCACCGTTATTATTGGCCGGCCCGGAAACAGCGGGGGTGTCCAAATTCAGAGGCTGCTTCCACCTGAGGACCCGGCCTTCGCGGTCTAAAGAAAGCCGGGTAGTACGTCACGAGCTCCCTCGGTGGAGTGAAACTCTGCCGTCTGCTCCTTGCTATCTAAAATATAACCGGGCACTGACGTAAACTCTCGACCGTCTCACACTTCTGTTTAACCACGTTTATTCAGCTGTGTGAAAACCCCGGAGGAACCCTTCCGAAGGATTAATAAAGTCAAATTTAATTTAATCAAATCTAATAACTTTAATCTCAGCCAAACCAATTTACTCACGAACAAATAAAACACCGAAAAAGCCAAACAATAACATTTTTAAGTTATCAAAGTGACTTGTATATCATGTTTAACCCGATTAGGGAAAGAGGGGGGGGGGGGGGGGGGGTTGAAGACGATGTGTCGGCTCAGATATTTGAAGTTTACACAGCTACATTCTCACCTGAAAATATGTTAAAAGTTTTTTTGCGACCCAAAAAGAGAAATAAGAGTAATATTAAAACTAAGTTGCTGCTGCCATTGTTGGAAACTGGAATTGGCTGGGCCACGCTATGAATTCTGCAATATGATTTTTCAATTTTGTTGTCCTAGAAAATCGGGCGAAATTCGGGAGAATGGTGGCTCCGGGAGATTTTCGGGAGGGGCACTGAAATTCGGTATTCTCTCGGAAAAATCGGGAGGGTTGGCATGTATGGTTGTGGCAATATCACTAACCTTGTCAAACACCTCAGAGTAAATCATATCACAGAATATGACGAGCGTATGTTGAGGCGAACTGAAGAGGAGGAGAGAGTCAGGTGCTGCTAGGGCAAGACAGACGTCTCTCATGGAGTCCTTTAGTGCTGCAGGCAGGCAAAGTGTTCAAATAGCACAACTTCATTTTTTTAATTTCTATATGATGAACCCTACATTATTAAGTGATAAGAACAAATAATCTGATGTCCTGTAATCATTATGATGCTATAATTTGAGATACAATAAATAAAATAAGTTTTTGTACAAAGTATCGGTATCGGATCAGTATCGCCGATACCACCCTGAATATTACTTGGTATCGGATCGGAAAGAAAATCAGTGGTATCGCACATCACTACTCTCTTGTCTCACAGCAACGTGCTGAGTTCAACTGCACCACCTGATCGGGCCTGTGGGGGGTTTGCATGTTCGCCCCGTGTTTGCGTGGGTTCTCCCGCTTCCTCTCACAGTTTAAGGTCCATATGCAGTTAGTTAGCGGTGTTAGGTTAATCTAAATTGCCCATAGGTGTGAATGTGAATGGTTGTCTGTGTCGGGCTGGTGACCTGTCCAGGGTGTAAACCACGCCCCCTTTGCTTGACGCACAGATGTGTAAAATAACTAATCGTCGGTGATGAGCAGATGAAGCCTCATAAAGCCTTGAAGCTTTCCATTCAGTTGCTTCAAACAAAGGCTCATTTCTCGAGCTTCATGTGCGCACAAAGCCCCCTGCTGGTCAAAGTCTTTATTGTCGTTTAAATTGTCCGTGATTGCCTCTTGCAACAGTGTAGGCATGGAATGGAAATACAAACACCTTAATTTGATTTTGTGTGGTGAATTCATTCATCTAATGTGTTTTTGATGAACATGTGGATAATGGAAATAAAGCCCTATCAGTGTTAGAATGCATGGCAATAGGATTTCAGTCAATGTTTGATTAAATGTAATAATGAAATGTTAAAACTGTTCCAGTGGTTTCAAAAGACAGTGACTGTGCGTATGAGTACTGGGGTGATGGTAACTTTAGTCATTTTATTAAGAAATAAATATTTTTCTCGCCGTGCTTGGACTCAGTTGATTGATGTTTTTAGAAATAACCTTTCTGGCTCTGGAGAAAACCCTTGCACATGGTGCCAGGAGGCAGGGTTAAACAGGTTAGTTGTACTGCTACACTTGAGAAGGTTCCTCCACCTAACAAATCCCACTTTAAGCCTCGGTGCCACCGCTGCCAAAACATTCACAGCATAATCAGTTGTGCAATCTAATAAAACAGCAAGCAGAGCAGGTGCAGGCTCAGCCAGCATTTTCATATTTTCATCTCTGGGGATTTCTGGATGTGATATATTTAACCAGTTGTTGTGCCAACAGCACCTTCAGTTTTCATTAGTATTTGACTCCTCCCATAGATATTTATTTGTTTGTATTGTATTTGTATTTTTTGTATTTCCTTCTGATATCTGTACCTGAGCTGAGGTAACGCAAAAATTTCCCCGTCGTGGGATCAATAAAGTCTTATTTTATATTGACAGTTGACACTGTCACACACTCCTGACACCTTTTAATTCTGCTGCTTTTTGTTCTTAGTAATATATCTGAATATACTTGAATCAAGATATAGGCCTGTGTTCCTGAACTCACAGTACACACACTACTAACATATGATTTATAAAATATGATCCTGGAAGAGAATATAAAGTATTCAAAATAGGTCAACCTTAAACATAACAAAGTCCAGCAGGAAAGGAAGCTGAGAGATTACTGAAAGAGAAGTAAAGAAAAACACAGTGTAATGAAGGCAGCATGGTGTTAAATAAGGTGTTTGATCATTCTGGTTTATCAAACGTAGAGTACTTGCTACTTTTTCAGTTACTAATAGTTTTTATTGAACATTGCAATGAGCAAAGCTGCTGAAATAAACAACAGAGAGCATCAGTTCAGGCTTACGTTTTTCTTTTACAATATTAATTCATCCATCCATCCATTCGCTTCCGCTTATCCTTTTCAGGGTCGCGGAGGGCGCTGGAGCCTATCCCAGCTGTCATCGGGCGAGAGGCGGGGTACACCCTGGACAGGTCGCCAGTCTGTCGCAGGGCCAACACACAGGGACAGACAACCATTCACACTCACATTCACTCGCACATGCACACCTAGTGGCAATTTGGATTATCCAATTAACCTATCCCCACAAATATTAATTCATTTAACATTTATTTTTACTTCTGGTAGTTTATGCACAGTTTTCCAGTACTACAGTTTTATGTGTAATGAAGTGTTTTGTTTTCATGCTGTTGTATAAATTTCTCCACCACATTAAAGACAAACTGATAAGCATGTTTTGATGGACTGCTGTGTTATAGAGGCAGACCTCATGTCAATGTCAATAATAACCAGTGATTATAACGAAAACTTTGGAGAAAACCATCAATTGTTTATTGTTTCTGCACAACACTGACCTAAAGGGGGCAGCAACACATGTTTAATGCGTATGGCCTGCCGAGAAACTCAGAAGAAGAAGAAGAACAAGCTAACATTGGCTTGTGCTAACGCGTCTCTGGCTGTGTTTAGTACATTTTCTGTGGAGACAGGATGGCTGAGAAGAAGCTTCACGGAGACTTTAGTAGAAACATACTGGTAGGTTAGAACCACCGTGTCAGGCCTTGATAAAGGGGCCAGGTTGTGACTGCGAACCCATTGTGTGGAGTACGGTCTTAGCAGCGGCTGTGCTATCTACTAAGCTAGCTTAAACGAAGGCTTCTTTTAACTTTAAAGTATAATTTAACGAACCTGCCAGTCGTAAAATAACCCGAGTGGTAGCCATCACATTTAAATGGAAGAAAATAAATAATGTGTTCTTTTATTTTTATTAAAAGGTCTATTTGTTTTTCTTATGTTTACCACCAAACATGAATATTCGTGCATGTTGATGACGTAGCGTCCCTGAGTGCACAGTAATTATTGGTTTTACATCCTCACTTCAAACACGCAGGTCTTGAACATAATTGGTATTAGCTTAAAGTGTCCTCAAAGTAGGTCGTGTGGTATGAGTCTCCTACTCCAGTTTACCCATCTTCCCTCATAATGTGTCCAGAACTGAGGTCCCCGCTCGGGATATAGAAGCTCCAGACTTCACGTGGGAGGATATGATACAGCAGTAATGGGTCCAAGGAAGAAGTCTAATAAATTCCACGCTTTGGTGGGCAGCAGTGGGGAAGATCTTGTGCAAAGACTCAGTGAGCCCAAAGACTACATCAATGAGCTGTCCCATGAAGTCCTCTGTCATATATTCAGGTATGCTGCGCTCAGGCTACACTTATCATTTGTCGTATTTACTATGCGTTGTAGAGACCAGTGTGTTGGCTCATTATGCCAGTCAGTATTGGTACCTTTGACTGCCACACACCCACTGGAAAACAAGATAACGTTTGGTCCATGATGGTGACTGTATGTCAAAGAGAACAAGACTGTGGACAAGAATGGACGTAGACTGGGTGGAAAGAGAAGAATGTAACCTGTTAATGTTGCGTAGATGGAAATAGGCAGAAAGGTACACCTACGGCTTCCGTTAGGCAAAGTCAAGCTGTATAATTCAAGCACGGTCTGAGACTAAGTCAGCAGCTCATCTGCATATGTTATTACAGCTCTTACTTCTGGAGCCTTACTGCAGATTTCTCGCTGTGTAAAACAAACCGCGGTGGCTGGAACAGCTGCAAAGTTCGCTTTTCTTTTCTTCATGTCGGAGTTTGTTGATCGGAAGCTTCGATGAAGGACTCCCGCTCGCTTTTCCCAGTAAAAGTTTTAATGGTGATCACAGGAACAGCTTCTGAGATTTTAAACATCGTTGTCTTGTTTGTAGGTACCTGCCCATGAAGGATATCATGTGTATGGAATGTTTATCTAGAAAGCTTCGAGAAGCAGTAACTCTGTACCTGCGAGTGGTCAAGGTGGTGGACCTGTGTGCTGGTCACTGGTGGGAGTATATGCCTTCAGGTACAGTACAACCAGTCTGCCTTTCACCAACATACAACAAAGAGCGTGCTATGGTACCCTTTTTTTGGCATTGCCGTTCCCAAATATGAATTCTGATGTTGTCAGTTTTAATAATGAATGTATCGAGCCTAAGCTCCAGGTCAGGCTGAGAGTTTAGTGGTGTTTTTACTGGCCTGCAAAAATCTTTTATTTTTATATCTTAAAATTTTAAGATATTTACTTAATAACAGTAACTCTATAAAATAATGGTCCTGAATGTTACAAACGGCCCATGTTTCCTTTTAGACTCACTCCTGTTTTGCTGTGTAACTTCTGGTGATGTTTCAGGTCATATTTATGCAGAGTGTTTTTCACCTCCAAGTAAGTTTTAACACCAAAACACAAAGAGCTTTGGTTAGCAGGAGGTCCTGGACGTGTCTAAGTCATACTCTGACAGTGCAATAACATGTGGAGACCCTTAAACACAGAACGGGATAGAGATGCATGTTCAAGCCTTGCAACTTTAAAACTAAAATGAGCAAAAATATCTTTGCTCATATTTCTAATACAGTGGAACGCCGACTTACGAAATGAATTCGTTCCCGAGGGTCTTTCGTTAGTCGAAGCACCCATCGCTCCTTTGGAGTGAACGACAGGCTTTAGGCTACTTGCTAACTGCAACAACAATACGTCGTTCAAGTGGAACAGCGAAGCGCAAATACGAAAGCCAAGAGGGCTGTCACATGATTCGGAAGGCATTGTGGGCTCAGCCAATCAGAGCCGGCGGATTTTGTTACGCAGGCCCGTAACACGGGCAGAAATATTGGCGTTCAGTCCCTGCATAACTTGAATTTTTCGTTAAATGGGGCATTTGTAAGTCAGGGTTCCACTGTACTTTTAACGACTTAGGTTTTTTTCACCTTCTGTTTATATGTGTGTAAATGCGTCCATAGTAACCGGTTTATGCTGCAACCCCCGGGCTTTTGAAACATTGAAAAAAAGGGATTTATTTATGTTTGTTGTGCTTTATCTTTAGGCTTTACAGATAGCAGCTTTTTGCTCCTATTGAAGAAGATGCCAGATCTGGAGCAGCTGTATGGTCTCCACCCACGATACCTGGAAAGGAGACGAATCCGTGGTTTTGAGGCGTTCAGTATTCCAGGAGTCCTGGAGGCTCTGCAAGCCTGCCCAAATCTGCTGGTGGGTAAACAGTATGTGACTGATCTGCTGTGTATTAAATAATTAACACGTGTTTTATGTTCTTTATTTGTTGCTACATTCTCTGACCTGGTAGACTGATGATATGTGTAAAGGCCCTTTGCTGTAGCTAGCGCACGCCGGGTCCCATTTGAAAGAGCCTTAAGGTGTAATCGTTGAGTTACGTTTGCAGTTACCTTCGCTGATGTCATTTCAGGGTGTTGAGACTTCCCACCTGGAGCTGGTGGAAGCCATTTGGAACTACATGCCCCAGGTTCACATTCTCGGAAAGTTCCGCAACCGTAACGGAGCATTTCCCATTCCCGCTGAGAACAAACTCACCGTCCCCATAAATGCCAAGATCCAGACCCTCCATCTGGTGGGTGAGTACAACATAATGACACAGACTTGGTCCAAATACATCAGAGCTACTATCCAAAATTCTGGATGTAAGTCGGCGTCGTGTCTGCTGTTGTGTAGATGTGTGGTTGTTAAAAAGAACAGAAGGATAATCTTAAGGTCTAAAGTATCTGTGTCCTTTTATATTTACCAACCCAGGTGTGAATGTTCCCGAGATCCCCTGCGTGTCCATGCTACGGCACCTTTACCTGAAGTGGGTCCGCCTTACCAAACCACAGCCGTTTAAGGACTTTCTGTGTGTGAGCCTAAGGACCTTTGTTATGCGCAACTGTGCAGGGCCGACCAACTCTCTCAAATACGTTCCCCTGATTACCGGCTTGGCTTCAGCCCGGAACCTCGAGCAGCTGGAGCTGGTACGAGTTCCCTTCTTGGGAGGGCTGATTCAGCACGTGGTGGAGGACAGCTGGAGATCGGGTGAGCAGCTGTTTGTAGACACTGCTGCACTTTCAGTGCATCTTTAAATCACACTGTTGTTCAGTAGGATTGATTCATGCATGGCTTTGCTGTTGTTGTTTTAATGCCTGCGTGTTAGAATTTACATGTTCATGAGTGTCACATGGAAATGAATCACATTACCTGGAAACAATCGTTAACCCTTTAAAACCAGAACCATGAAATTACTACCAGAAATCTTTATTTTTTGATGATGGAGTGTTTGTTGAACCTTTAGACAAAATATATATAGAAATATGTCACATTTTAATCTGCATATATGAGTATTTGTATCACATTTGCTCCATAAGCGATATTTTTGCAGTGGCGTCATTAAAAATGTTTTTTTGAGGGTAAAATAAAAAAGCTACACTGACGATGCAGAAGTCTCAAAAACACATGGATCACATACGATACGCTCGGCTTTGAAGGGTTAAACTCGCAGCCCACGTCACCCCTACTGTGGCGTGAAGAATGTAACGCAGTTTGGACCCCGAGGTGACTTTTGTCGTTCGATTGAATATGGTGACAATACGAGCAGAGAGTCCCAACATGCTGAGGTTGTGTTCGCTCAGTGACACACTAGTGCGCACACTTATGTCTGCAGTTTTATTTAGTTAAACACCACACAGTGACAGAGCTGCTGCCACATGTCTGCACAGGCAGAGAGCACCAGTGTGTTCATTGGGTCGTTCAATGAAAGGCTCCAGTTAACAGGGAGGAAAAAGATGTCTTGTTATACAATATTTGAAATTTAAAACAAAACATTTTCAGAAATCTTTGTTTTCTTGTTTGTTTTCGTGCTGCTTGAACAGTAAAGTGACCGCGACCCTGACGCAGCTTGTTTTCGTCTGTGTTTTATAGCAAAGAGTCTTTCAGGTGTTTTCACTCGTTTGTGTCCGAGCTGTTCAAGAGTCTGTGGATTTACATGACGTGTCCCTACGTTTGTCTTCAGCACTTCAAACACTACTTCACTTCTGTACTGTAGTAATATTTTGCTGTTTGTTTTGATGTTGACGGCGTATCCAGGAGGATTTCGGAACCTCCACACCATTGCGTTTGGAGCCTGTAAGAATGCCCTGGAGGTGGACTTGGGCTACCTCATCATAACTGCTGCTCGCAGGTACCTGCTTACGAACAGTGCTGTGTGAGAGGGATTACAGAATCAGGACATTCTGCTGCATATTTCATAGCTTCAGTGTTCAGATGTGGTTAAAACATAAACAGTAGAGTAAGACGCCAGAAATAACTCAGAATAATATGTGCACCAGGGCAGTGACATTAACAGGTTTGTGACACATTTGACACGATTGGATTATTTGATGTTTGCATGAAGATGCAGGCGTTGCTGAAATTCTCACTTCCTTCTGTGTTTTGTATCAGGCTTCACGAGCTGCGTATCCAGCCTTCACTGACGAAAGATGGAGTCTTCTCAGCTCTCAAGATGGCTGAGCTGGAGTTTCCCCAGTTTGAGACTCTTCATCTGGGTTATGTGGATGAGTTTCTGCTGCAGTGTTAGTGCTTCCTCTCAAATATCTTTTGCTTTGATGAAAAGGCGATAAGCAGCTGACGAAGCCTTAAACCAAGAGGAGAATGAATAGTAACTCTGTAATAAAGCCCCATGTTCAGTACACTGATGATGGAAACGAGGCTTTTCCTGCTTTTATTTAAACTCAGGTAAAATGAGCCATTCGGAGCTGGTGAAATATGGGCTGGCGGATGTTATCGAGAACCCAGGAATCATCACTGATATTGGGATCAAGGTGGTGAATGAGGTGTTCACCAATATTAAATACCTGCTAATCTACAACTGTCCTCACCTCCACAACCCTCACCACTGGATTACTGGTACATTTTTGGTTTTGGTGAATAATAACAAAGCAGCAGAGACAAATGCAGCCTTTATTATGCTGCAGTGTTTTTCCCTCTCACATCATTGGAAAAGTATAGTGTTGTCATGCATTTGGACCATGCTGTCCCCGTTTCTGTCTGCAGATCAGTCCAGATGGAGCCGTCTGGTTGATCTCACTCTGGTTCGCTGTCACGCCATCAAGCTGGAGTCTTTTTCCCAGTTTGTAGAGTTGCTGCCCAGTCTGGAGTTCATCTGTCTGGACCAAATGTTTCGAGAACCACCCAAGGTACGTTTGTTATGGTCGCTTTCTCGAAACGAATCATCCCAGAGACGCGTCGTCTTCAAAGGGAGCAGATTTCAAAAGAACTGCATGGCAAGTGTGTCAGGCTCTTTACAGAGGATCCTGCACTGGTGCATTCATGCAGTGCATCAGTGTGACTGCCGTGCTCTTAATGAACCCGAGTAGCTGGACTCATTTGTACGTGTTAGTCCTGTGCACACAGGGATTTAGTCGTTATCACCTCACAGCAACAATTTGTAATCGTTTGTGTGTTTGTGTGTGCGCACCTGTGTGTTAGGGCTGTGCCAGGGTGGGTCTGAGTGCAGGAACTGGGATCGGTGTGTCCTCAGCACTCGTCAGCAACCAGAACTCAAACAATGACAATGAAGACCACCATCACCACAATGAGCCAAACATGCCTCCCCCACCCATCAACAACATAAACAACCAACGGCGGCGGCAGCAGCAGCAACACGATGGCAAGTCTCACTGGCTTTAATAATTAAATACCAACAATTGTATTAAAATAAACGTCATATGTTTTTAATAATGCTGATGGCCCACAAGTTGGATGTCGGTTAGAAAATGAGGAGGAGTTCTGGAGTAAGTTGGATGAAGCGGTGGAGTGTTCCCAGAGTGGACGGAGTCGTGGTTGGAGCAGTGCTAAAGGACACATGTGCTGGATGGAGATGGCTATGAACACATACTTCAGAAGAGGAGGAACACTGAGTAACATAAGACTAGACGCGCATAGGTAGATTATATCTTATACAGATGGAGGAACCTGAACGAGACTGGAGAGTACACAGTGGTGTCATGGGCCATGAAGTGGTAAAGGAAACTGTCAGGGAGGTGTTTGGTGTTTCCTCTGAGCAGAGGAAGGAGGACGAGGAGACTTGGTGCTGGATGATGGAATGAGAGAGTACAAGAAAGTATTTAAAAGAAGAGATTTGCAAAGAAAAAGTGTGATGGTTAAGAAGACCACAGTAGACATGAGCACTAGGAAAAGGGTGTGTAGTTCGTGGTGTGTGAGGGTGGACACTAAGAAAGAAGAGAAGGATGTGCAGCAGATTTGGTTTATTAAGGATAAAGACGAAATGTTAAAATGAGGAAAGTGTGTGTGTTGAGAAGACAGGAGTGCTGACACACAGCTTTTCTTCTCTGCCTGAGCGCTTAATGCACTACAACATGACTTTTTCACACATTCATACCAGCTTTGTTTTCTGTGCTTAAGTGCTTTCTAGCTAACGTTTATACACGTTGATGGATGAGTCACAGAGGAACTTGAGGCTGGTATCCTGCTCAAGGATGTTTAGCATGCAGACTGGAGCAAACGGGGATCGAACTTTACAATTAATAGTTTCATGGCTGTAGCGATACCTCGTGAGCTACAGCCAGGACTGACTGAGGAACAACCCCCTGTGAGCAAGCACTTGGCAACAGCGGGAAGGATAAACTCCCTTTTAACAGGAAGAAACCTTTAGCAGAACTGGGATCAGGGAAGGGCAGCCATCTAGTCCAGCCCTAACTATATGCTTTAGCAAAAAGGAAAGTTTGAAGCCTAATCTTGAAAGTAGAGATAGTGTCTGTCTCCTGAATCCAAACTGGAAGCTGGTTCCACAGAAGAGGGGCCTGAAAACTGAAGGCTCTGCCTCCCATTCTACTTTTAAATACTCTAGGAACAACAAGTAGGCCTGCAGAGCGAGAGCGAAGTGCTCTAATAGGGTGATATGGTACTACAAGGTCATTAAGATAAGATGGGGCCTGATTATTTAAGACCTTGTATGTGAGGAGCAGGATTTTGAATTCTGGATTTAACAGGAAGCCAAAACAGGAGAAATCTGCTCTCTTTCTAGTCCCTGTCAGGACTCTGGCTGCAGCATTGTGGAGCAGCTAATAAAAGCATGAACTAGTTTTTCAGTGTCCTCTGAGACAGGATATTTCTGATGTTGGAGACATTGCGCAAGAAACCATACTTTTTAAAAAATAGAATAAAATATGTGCATTGAAGGACATGTCCTGGTCAATAATGACTCCAAGGTTCCTCACAGCGTTACTGGAGGCCAAGGTGATGCCATCCAGAGTAAGAACCTGCTTAGAGACCATATTTCTAAGCTTTTCAGGGCCGAGTACAATAACCATATCAGCAAATGCAAGCCCTGATATGAATCCTGTGACAGTTTGACTGTGTGCTTTGTACTTATCGATATAATGTGAGAACGATTAAACCTACCGTGCTGGGATAGTGCCTCGGACTGAATCATTCTTTGTTGCATTAATTTAAGTCAGACTAGAGAAGTGGTTGAAATTCTCAGTGAGGGAGTGCTGTGAGTTATTCATACATGCCTTTCCTGTGTTTACAGAGTCATGTGTATCATGTGTAAACATGATTAGTAAAGTTACACCAATACTCACCATGACCTAAAAAATGCTGAACCAGTCTGGCTGTTTAAACAGATGCTGTCTTGTTTCCGTCGCTGATCCATTGTGGGTGAAAGTCTCAGTCTGCAGTCGCTTAGTTGGAGCTTGGGGGGACAGTCATGCATGTTTTCATCCCTCACTCTTTTTGTTCCAACGCAGCTGTAGGTTGACAGGGCGCAGCGCGTCACACACGGCGTGGAAATGTTTTTCAACCTGTGGTTCTGGCATAGTGCGACCTTTAACCTTCACTTCTTCAGTTATATAAAGTATTTTACTTCGTACGCTGTCGTAGAAGATGATGGACGTAATGTTGAGTTACAGAACTAGTGCTTGTTTTTACAGCACCAGCAGAAGTAAATGGAGTGGAGGAAGAAGATGAAGAGGATGAAGACGAGGTAAAAATGTTCTGTATTTCACCCTGTGAGACCCAACCCATCACAAATAGCCAGAGATAACAGATGTTTATTAACCCTGATAACAAAGCCCATAGAATGTTTTTGCTACATCATGTTGAGTATGATATAGTTCTATGATATAGTTCTATGATATAGTTCTGTGATATAGTTCTGTGATGTAGTTCTATGATATATTTCTATGATATATTTCTATGATATAGTTCTGTGATGTAGTTCTATGATATATTTCTATGATATAGTTCTATGATATAGTTCTGTGATGTAGTTCTATGATATATTTCTATGATATAGTTCTATGATATAGTTCTGTGATGTAGTTCTATGATATATTTCTATGATATAGTTCTATGATATAGTTCTATGATATAGTTCTATGATGTAGTTCTGTGATGTAGTTCTGTGATATATATTTTGTATGGTTGGGTGTTTTTGGCGAATTGTTGTTAACAACAATGTTCACTTTAGACAAAAAGAGTTTGGAAATAATGACAAGTATTGATCATGTTGATGAGACGGAGGTCTCAGAAACGCACGTGTCAAATATGATAGATTGTAGGGCTGATAGTCAGGGTTGGGTTCTGATATGAGTGTTAACTTTCTGGGAAGGAGAACATGGACGTTGAGCCTCAGATCGAGCTGAAGGAAGCAGAGGCTGAAGAAGGCGACATGGCTCCGGGGCCCAGTCACCAGGCTCCAGCATCACAGCCACCTGATGAGGAACAAGCAGGTCCGATGTTGGTCTTTCACTGAACAAAGCAAGCAGTGTTTGGAAAAATGAAGGTATAAATGACATGTCTTGCATACACTTTGCACATTAATATTTGATTTTAATTCCAGGTCCCAGTGGTTTAGTCCAGCAGTGCAGATCAGCTTGTGCCAACGTGCCCAAACCTTCACAGGTCATCTCGGACTCGGACAGCGAGGAAGAGGAAGGCCTTGTTTCCAGGTTAATGCCACCTTCATGTTTGGAGCAGCCGGCCTCATGTACAAAAGGTGATGCACGATACGGCTCACAGCCAGAAGGCACCAGCAAGTGCTTGATGATTGGATCGTGAGATGGTGGACAGACATTCAGGATGTGTTTTGATTCAAGCGTCTTTCTTCATGTATCAGTCCGATATTCTTAATTTGATTGTAATTATGACGGCTTAAAAACTGGCTGCTGGTGTCGAGGTTTGTAAAGGGTGTGTTTCGTCTCCAGGTAAAGGAAAGACTCCGCTGAGGAGGGGCAACAGTGTGGCTATATCCATGGCAGTCGCTGATCAGCCAAAGACTCACGCTGCAGAGAACAGCTGTGAGAAGAGCTGCCAGGTGACCAGTGAACAGATTAAGGCCGACATGAAGGCTGCTACTGAGAGCAGCAGGAGGAGCAGCGGTAAAGGAACTACTACTGAGGCTGTGGAGGCCGCGGCAAGACCAGGAGCTAGCGGGACATCAGAGGATACTCCAGCATCAAGGACTGGAGTAAGGACAATGACCGGCTCATTGGTCAGAGTTGGACCTGCAGGAGCCACATCGGGCCATGCGGGTGGATGTAGGAGCGTGGTGATGGATGCCACCCATGGAACAGCCCCTGACAGAGCTGCGAGTGGCAGAGAGGGCGCAGAGCGACCCTCTGTCCCTCTGAGTTCTGGTCCTGCCAGTGTGGACAGAGTGGAGCCCAGAGGTGGTGCTGTAAAAAATGATCCCAGGAGACCAGGACCTCAGACTGCTCAGGGGAAGAGGCAGCCTTCCTCTGCTGCGAGCTCAGGATCACAGCAGGAGAACTTTGTTCCAAGGCGACCTTTAACCCGATCGTGCACCCGCACGTCCTCTGTGCCGTTGGTCTCAGAGACAGGTAAGACTGGAACAACAGGAATCCAGCTTCTCAGGAGTGAAACTTAAAGCTTTTCTTTCTTCTATTCATGGCTCCGTGCAGATGTTAGTATACATCAGGCTCAGTACATCGCTGTGTTTAAAACCTCTGTGAAGTTGTTTGTGATTCGGTTGCTATTTACTTTTGTTCACTCAGAACAAAATCTGTCACACATGTTAACATGGCCACGCTGATCCAGACATCAGGCAGCATGTGAGAGGTAGATGTGCAACGAATATGAAGATCAGAAGGAGAATCTTTTAGTTTTGGTTGCAGTAGGTCGGGAGGTGGAGCAGGTCATCCACTGATCAGAAGGTCGGTGGTTCGATCCCTGGCTCCCCCAGTCTGTGTCCTTGGGCCAGATACTGAGCCAAGTTTCTCTCCGACCATCAGAGTCTGTGTGTGAGTGTTAGCTGGTGCTTGGATGAATGTTGTGCTACGAAGCTGATTATTAGAGACTGAAGCATTAATTAATGGCAGGACTTTGAGCAGTTTTGTAGGAATGGGGTCTAAAAGACACGTTGATGGTTTGGAGGAAGTAATTATTGAAGTTAACTCAGAAAGATCGACTGGAGAAAAAGAGTGACTTAACATCAGTGGTGCTAAGAGCAGCTGTAGATAATATTACATCTGTGGGATGATTATTGGTCATTTTTCTCTAATGGTTCAAATGTTATTCATGAAGTCGTTACTAGTTAAGGTTAGAGGGATGGTTGGCCCGACAGAGCTCTGACTGTCAGCCTGGCTACAGAGCTGAAGAGAAACCTGGGGTTGTTCTGATTGTCACAGGAGCTGCAGGAGCTGCAGGATCCACAGTCCAACCTAACGAGGATGTGAAATTATTAACAAGATCATTCAGAAGCTAAGCTGAGAAATTTGCCTCAAAAGTGATACGAGTGCGTACGATACGATCCACAAGTTTCTACAGTGATTTGGCTTTTAAGGAATTACATCCGCACGCACACGAACTTTGAGCAGACAGTTTTTGACAAACCTCTACATTCAAACCTGAATAAATGGACTCACGCGTGTCCACGTGGGGTTTTAAAACAAGTTTTACTTTGCCGCTTCAGCTGCACAAATGGAAGCTGTGTTCAGGTTCCTGTGTACAGCTGGGACATCGAGGCTTCCTCTTTGTTGCAGAGCAGCTCTGCTGGGAAACAGATTTACCAAATGTAGTAAATGTTCTGTATAAGTTCTCAGTGACGTTGATCTCACAGTCAGAGGAAGTTTTCTTCTTTTAAATTGGTGCCACGGGTTTGTCTGCTGGCGGCTGAGGTACAAAGCAGTGTTACAGCCACATTAGCAATAAAAATTGTATTGAGCATTTTAAGAAAAAAGACTGAACGCTGTTTTGAGGAAAAAAGTGGAAATCTACTTGGAGGAAAAAGTGAAAATGTGCAGATTACATTGTTGTTTCCACGGCTGCTGCACCGTCAGACACGCTCCGTGCAGAGGAAACAAACTGATCGGCCTCCTTGTGATACAGCCTCTTTATTGCAGGAGTGTGTGACCATCCAGCCTTTTCATGTTGTACAAGTCCACTCTCCCACGTTTGTGGGGTTTTCCATCTGACCTGATTCACCATCTCACAGCAGTGTCTTTTCAGCCTCTTTGCAGGCAGGTGTGTTTAACCTTGGACTCTGTTATTTTGTGTAGATCTTTCCAGAGCCAGGCCTCGAATGGCAGTGAGGAGGAAACGAATGGCTGACAAATCAACCAGCACTTCGGACCCGGTGACTGAGGACGACCATGTGCAGGTACGTGTGCGCTCGGACACAAACACGGGGACTGGCACTTTACTCTGTGATCCAAAGAAAAGCACACAGATGTTTTTGTCCTTGGTTCCTTTCTGGTTAAAGTTTGGTCAAATGGTTCTGCAGTGTGTTTTTATCAAAGATGTACTGAGATGGTTTTGCTTGTATAGATTTTGTCTCTGAAGAGCAAGAACCTGGTGGGAATCACTCTGACCAACTGTGGAATCACTGACCTGGTCCTTAAAGACTGCCCCAAAATGATGTTCATTCACGGTACTCATATTTGATAATTAACTTACATTAATGTTTTGTTCTGCCAAAAACTAAAAACATAAGGTGTGTGCTATCAGAGTGCTTCTAGTCTTTAGTTACTTTTTAACATTTAAAATGAACTGCAGTAGATGTAACTGCAGTAGATGTAACTGCAGTAGATGTGACTGCTGCTACTTTTCTGAGTGTTCGTGCTGCACATGAGCTGTAAAATGTTCTTGCATCTCCCAAGGTTCTTATATTCTGCGTTTGAGAAACGAATTTGTCTGTAAATGAGTCACAAAATTGTCAGTGCTGGTCACTGCATGTTCAAAACAATTAGTCTTCACTCTTGTTTGTTAAGAGATCATGTTTAGGCCAAACAGTGGGAAGGAAAAACTCCCTTTTAACAGGAAGAAACCTCCAGCAGAACCAGGCTCAGGGAGGGGTGGGGCCATCTGCTGTGATTGGTTGGGGTGAGAGAAGGAAGACAGGATAAAGACATGCTGTGGAAGAGAGACAGAGGTTAATAATAACTCATGATTAAATGCAGAGAGGTGTACAGGCGCTCTGTGAAGCACCCAGGAGCCCAGACCTCCTGTGGAGGATTCAGGGTCACCTGGTCCAGCCCTAACTATATGCTTTAGCAAAAAGGAAAGTTTGAAGCCTGATCTTGAAAGTAGAGATAGTGTCTGTCTCCTGAATCCAAACTGGAAGCTGGTTCCACAGAAGAGGGGCCTGAAAACTGAAGGCTCTGCCTCCCATTCTACTTTTAAATACTCTAGGAACAACAAGTCAACACTAACTAGTTTTTTAGCTTCAATCTGAGATGAATGTTTTTAATTTTTGGCAGATTGTGCAAATACAAGAAGTCATTACTAACTTTTGTACTTTTTAAAAATCAAATTGTCGTGTTTCAAACGCTCCAAAGTGCCCGCAACATCTTTGGTTATGCTGAGTTGGAAGGTCTCGAGTAATCAGCGTCTTTGTGTGTTTACACTCTACAGCTACCAGATGCCGCGTGTTAAAGCACCTGAGAGTAGAAAGTGCCCCCATAGTAAACAGATTTGACTACGCTCAGTGTAAGAAGCTAGACATGGAACAGGTCCTGGATCAGATCCTGAGAATGCCCCCTGAGAGGAATCGCATAATCTACATGCGTCCTATGCATCAGGTTGGTGACCTTTGGTCATTAGAAATCTTAACTGCTGGTGTATAAAATGTTGTAATGTCGCAATACTGCAACAAAAAGCACTTTTCCTGTGGCCGGGGTGTCAGACTCACTTCACATGGCGAGCCACATACAGCCACTTCGATCTTACAAAAAGCTTCAGCAAAGACAGAAACTGTAAAAAATAAAGGTTTTTACTGTAGTCGTAAAAAAGCAGGACTGTGCTACAGTGGAAAGTGAAAAACAAACTTGTTAATTACTTTGTGTTGTATGAATGGCAATGATGGAGGTTTTTACCTGTGGGAAAAACTATAAACTTATACAGATGCAGTCGAATGTTCTGCTTGTTTGTGATGAGCAGATCAAACAAGTTGAGCACTATAACTTCATGCAGAGCCTGAGCCATGGCTCTGTGCTGCACACATCTCTGCCATTCACAGACTGTATGGAGTTTATTTTATAGACTACAAGAAAGCGAGAAATGTATGAAAAATAAGAGAAAGGTACACATTGGGCAACATGTGTTATCTACTTACTGCTACTATTACCAGGGAGAACACAGGTGAGGTGTTTGAAACGTTTTGTCCCCCACAATGGGAAAAGGATCAAAATAAAAATGGGGATCACTTTATTCTGCTGGGCGAATGTGGCCCGTGGGCTGTGTTTGACACCCCGGCTCTTCAGACCTTTGGTTGTGCCTGTAAAGCTGTTGACAGCAGATATAACTGTGCTTGCTGAAAACAGCTGGAACATCTGGCTACATAAAAGAGAAGCTCTCAGACTCAGACATGTTCTCTCTGCTAAAATCACGATAACGTTAAACAAGATGAAGATAAACAAATGTTCGTCTCATTTTCCAGACACTTCTATGTGAAACACTCAGTGTAATTCTGTCTGTCTCATGTTGTCAGATTGACTCGGTAGCATTGGAGCGCCAGCTGTTCCAGGGGCCGTATCCTTACCACATCGCTATAGTGCACGAATTCAGCAACCCGCCAAATATACGCAACAAAGTTCGCATTCGCAGTTGGATGGACACCATAGCTAACATCAGCCAGTGAGTAGTGTCACATGCAACATTACACAAGACAGCAGTGGGCTGCTGTGTGTGTGCGTGGACGTGTCTGTGTGTGCGTGGGTGGATGCGTGTGTGCGTGGGTGGATGTGGGTGCGTCTGAGCGTGGATGTGGATGCGTCTGTGCGTGCGTGGGTGGGTGCGTGTGTGCGTGCGTACATGTGTCCGTGCGTGGGTGTGGGGCCTTTGATGGTAGTGTTTCGTCAGCATAACAGCTGCTGTGGACTTCAGTAACACATTTGCTTATAGGGCCACTGATCTGTTATAGTCACACGTGTTACATGAACAGGGTTGTGTTGCTGCTTTTATTTACCAAACTTCAGAAAACTGAAGGGTTCTTGTACAGATGTAGATGAAGCAGGTACTAGCAGCCAGCAGCTGGACGATGATCCGGGTGATCTGGATGTTGGACTCCTTCATGGGGCTGCAGTGGGACATGGTCTGAACCGAGGGCATCCCAGGAGGTAATAACGGTGCAGACGACAGGGCGGTCGAGCCCTCTTACCTGCTGGGACAAAGTGTCCCTCAGCCCTCTGTTCGAGGTGTCCATCTGCATGAATGAAGGGGAGTCAGACGTTAGGTGTGTGAAGCAGGGGTCCCCCCTTCTTTACCTGCACAGATGCTACCTGGCACTGCTCCATGCACAAGTTTGGCATGATTGATCGATCGATTGAATCTGCAGTGATAACTGTCCCCAAGAACCGCCTCACCTCTCTTTTGGTCTTGGGATACAGGCTGTTGTTTTCTCCGCCTGAGGACGTCTTCAGAGTGGTACCCCAAATACTGCACCTCCATCTGTCCAACGGCACACTTCTTCAGGTTGGCTGTGAGCCCTACCTGCTCCAGAGGTTTTAGAACAGTGGCCAATCGCTGGAGGCGGCGGGGCCTCACGAGAAGGCCCTGCCATCTCCTCCTCCCCAAAGCCGGCGTCGCACGACCTCGTGTCACCACTGAGTACAGCTCAGACACTACAAGCCCCGCCCACAAGCTTCCACTAAAGGTTTTTAAAGCGCATCTCTCAATCCCAATCCGTCGACGCCGTTCAGAGATGCTGCAGCCTTTACTGCGTTTTGCCCTTGTATTTATTTGTAGTGGCACTATGGGATATTTGTGTATGTCCCCATGCACGCACCTAACCTCCACCTGCTCTGCCTCCACCAATGGCCCTGGCTGAACCAGGGTCTGCGTGCAGCCCTATTCCATCCCCATATACCCTCTTGGCACCTTACCAGTACGTCCCTCCTGGACCGGTGGAAGGTGTTGGAGGGCTGGTGCCCCACCTGTCCCACCTCCATCAGCAGGCACTCCTGGCGCTGGTGTCCCGGCCGCCCACACCTCCAGCACTTCCGCTTCAGCATTTGCGAGGCTCCCTGCGAGTTAGGACATCGCCTTTAGTTGGTGGAAGGTGCGGGGCGATGGTGGCGAGCGAGTTAGAGGCTGGCAGTCGTGGCAGCTTCTCCACAGCCAGCACGGTTGACGTAGAGCCCCGACCAGCTGTGGCTGCTCCAAGGGTGACCCGGCCACTATGTCAGGTTTGCACTCGGCCTGGATCCACCACTGTCTGCATGGTGGTTAGATCCACCAGCATCGTGGCCACTACCTCTACTGGCTGTACTGGTTGCAGGCCCAACACATGCACACTGTTGCTCTGTTTTATTTTAAGCTTTTTTCCAAGTTTGCTCTGTGCAGGACTCGTTCCTGCTGCAGCTCGCTCCTCCGGGTCCAGCTGGCTCCTGAAATAGCAGGAAATTATCACCAAATCATTCCCACCTGTGCTGCCAGCCTCCTGGCACTGCCCCCGAACCCTACTGCACCACCGCTCTGCAGTGGAGCTGCAGACCACATCCCCACCACAGATGGCTGTGGCCTATACTGTGTCCACGCGCTTAAAACAAGCGTGACTGGTTATTCTCAGCACAGACGTTAATGAGCAAGTTTCAAACAAGAAAGAGCAAAACGAAACAAAAATGGAACAGTGGTCATTAGTAAGGGAGTTATGTACTGTCTATAGAGTCACTGCTCTTTATGAAGCCAAATTTCAGTTTTTCATATATGTGTGTTTGTCTCTAACAGAGAGCTAATAAAGTACGAGTTCTTCCCAGAAGCCACCAGGACAGAAGAGGATGTGAAAAAGTTTCCCAGATACCCCTGGGGCCGAGACATCTACACACTGGAGGGTAACGTGTTTACGTCACATCGCTTGTTGAATTTTTTTTCATAAGTGCTTGCTTATATTCTGCCTCCTCTGGGAGTCGAGGTTTGTTTTTGGTCAGTGACGTTATGGAAGGAAGGATCTGTTTGGTGTAGTTTCACACTGAGCCGGGCTCAGGTGGGAGGAAAGGTGCACCGCTCTAAACGTCACTGTTTTATCATCTCTGATCTTGTTTCTGTGTGGATGTAAATGTGAGAAAAGTGATGGCGAGTCTGTAGTGTATTGATTGTTACTGGCCATCTACAGATGGTTTTCACTGCCTCACCCAGCTGATCATTCCTGGGTCAGCTGACTGCTTGCTCTACCTTTGCAGCCACACTGATAAAATCCACCCTGGATGTAGAAACTTCTCTTCCTTGTTTGAATAGCAGTGACTTATTTACTACACTGGTGAACTAGCGCACTGAAGGAGTTACTGACAGGCTAGTTCTTAAGCTCCTCATCAAACACACACTACCGCTCAAACGTTTTACAAAAAAAGTTTTTCCAGTTTTTATTGAAAATCATACAGTTTAATGTCTCATTGCATTTTGAAATGAAAGCATAGGACAAATAAGAAGTTAGAGTGAAAAAACTATCAAAATCAGTTTATAGACCAAATATATTCTGACTCATCAAAGTCGCCCCCTGTGATATAACAGCTGAACACAGCCGTGGCTTCTTTCTACAACACAAATCAAATCTTCTCCCACATCTGGAGCAGATGTTCCCATGAATGTGGACCTTGTAGCTGCTTTGCTTTCGCTCTTCTGTCCAGTTCAAACCAGCTCGATGGGTTTAGGTCTGGAGACTGTGCCGGACCTCCATGTTTCCAAGCTCATCTTGTTCTTTGTTCCTGAGGTGGTTCTGCCACAGCTTGGACTGTGTGGGGTCTTTATCCTGCTGTAGGATGAAGCCCTGACCAACTCGGTGCATGTAGGAAGTAACAGCAGCAGCTTTCAAGGCTGATCAGCCTCCGTTGCTGCAGAACAGATTTAAAATGTTTACCCGTGTTGTCCCTGAAAAAGGCCTTTTTGTATAATTGTGAAATGTACATTATTTTACAGTTTTGGTGACCTTACCTTTGTTTTAAACCGCTGGCAGCTCAACACTTACCTTTGTACCATTTCAAGCTGTTCACTGGACTTGAACGACTGCAATAAATAACTGTATAACTGTTCTCAGACGTTTGACTGGTAGTGCATGTTCTCACCATCAACTCTTTGTGATGTCACTGCTCAGGATTGGTGGATGGAGCGCCCTACAGCATGATAACAGACTTCCCTTGGCTCAGGACCCTGAGAGCAGCGGATCCTAACGGCTATTCCCGCTACGACTTTGAAGACGATGAAAGCAGTGAGTGCGTCAGTCTGTCAGCAGTTTCTCCGTGCGGCTGCTCTCTGTACTCAAACGGTTTTCTCTCCTGTGTTAGCCACTATCTACGCCCCACGGCGCAAAGGACAGCTGTCGGCTGACATCTGCATGGAGACCATTGGGGAAGAGATCTCGGAGCGGCGGCAGAGCAAAAGAGGAGTGTTTCAGAGAGTAGTGGTCCTCTTCCTTCATCACTGTGATACTCCAGGCGAACCCGTGGATGACGACTACATCTAGAAACCAAAGACCGAGAACCAGAAGGATGTCAGCCTCGACGCTCGGGCTTCTGACTGAAAACACTTGGTTTTATTAAAAAATGAGAAAGTTGGTTTCCTGTTGAAAGCTGCAGGTCAGCACTGACATGCACATAATATTTAATGACTCTTCAGTAGCATTACGGAGGAACAGCAGAGTCTAAGGCTGCTCACAAGGGGGCGCTAATGAGCTGGACAGTGAAACGTGGACACTGTGGGGAGAGGGTGATGATGATGTTTCATTTGGCTCACACCGAAGGCCGACTCTTTTCAATTCTTTGAAAAAATACAAGAACATGCCTTCAATCTTTATTTGGGGGATTTGATAAGCTCGAGATCTGTGCTGGTTTTCTCTTTTATCATACACGACTCTGAACGTATGGTAACTCATTAATTCCAAGAGTAAATAAAAAAGGGTCAAACATGTGACGTTGTTGATTTTGTTCCAAATAAAGGCTCGAGTCCTCCTGCCTTCGCTGGCAGCATTGTCTGCACGACTGCAGTTTTCTGTCGCACTGCAGTTGGGAAGCGTTCCCGTGTCGCTGTTTGTCGAGTTTGTTTCATCAGAAAGCAGAATAAGCAGAGACCTGTTTGTTGCTGAAGGATATGTAAAACAACTTGATGGTTGACCGTCAGTCACCTCTGCACCTTTTGAAGCTCCTCTGTCGGAGCTACAGTCGCATCGTGTGATTGAGTGAGAATATAGATATGTAGCTCTTAATGTTGACCTGACGTATTCACATTGCACACTCGGAGCTAACTCTGTGTTGTCAGAACCAATCAGAGGGCCCGTCTCCTAGCATCCTTCTGTGGCACATCTAAAGTTGTGCTGATATAAGCTGAGAGTTACACAACAGCTGATGTTCTCAGGCCCAGCAGCTACAGTCGTTCATTCGTAATCCTTTGGCTTCGTGGATGCTGAACGTGGACTTTGTTAAAGGATTAAGGTCGTCTGGCCTCGTACGGTCGGGCCGCTTCTGTTTTCCTAGCCCGACTCTGCTCCACACGTCCTTGGTGTTTGTGGTCTTTCTGCTGTGAAATGCAGCCCCTCCCCGACGTCTCCCTGTGCCGATGTGCTTCAGTGACTCGTCTTCTGCTCGTCCTCTGCTTTACAGACTGTTCAGCTCGGCTTTGTGTGAACTTTGAACTAACTTACTAATTTAACCACCCAGCAAGTTTGTTTCATTGTTCATCCACCTTTCCACTGTCTGCTTCTTATCCAGTGTTGGGCTGCAGGAGCAGTCGTCTAAACAGGAGACCAGGACCTCCCTCTCCACCTCCTCCAGGTCATCTGGGGAGACGCCAACGTGTCTTTCAGCTGACTTGGGAATCAGTGCATCCTCGACTTTTATTTTCACTTATTTTGAACCAGCTGTCCTAATCATCCCCGCACCGTCCTGATGATATCCACCTAAAAATGAGCCGCTTTGGTTTGAAGTGTAGTTCTGCAGAGCTGTCGCGCTTATACTCTCACAGCTGTTTTAGTCTCCAGTTCATTAGTGAAACATTACGTTTCCAGCTGTGTTGGTCAGTCTTCTGAGAGCTGCTGGCATCTATAACGACTGGCTGCTCGTCGAGTTCGTTCTGATCAAGTTACCACTCAAATACATTTATGAAATCAATAGTTCTTAGAGAAATATCCATATTTACTGTGTTTCCAGTTATACAGTTACAGGAGAGCCAGTGGGTGACACAAACCAGAGCTCTGGCAGCTGTGGAGACATGGCAGGTATACCTGCATATTTCATCCCATTTCTGGCTCCGCTAATCGCATCTCTTCCTGCTTTGACAAGCAAGATGGAGTCTTCCATGTTTCCAGTGAATGTGACTCCTATCCTGCTTTCAGTCAGTGTAAACACAGGACTGTGTCTCCCGCCTCCGTCGAGCCTGCACTTCCTGCTGCTGCTGTGGGCTTCTTGTGACATAGACCAGCGTCGATGCTCTGCAGCACGGGGCACTCGCTCCAGGCCAGATAGCTGCCTGCTGGACCTCACACTGGCTGTGTCACTGTCCATGCTTCCTTCTTTGTCTTTTATTAGGTACAAGCACTACTTTTGTAATTCTGACCCTTTGAAAAACTGATACAGAGTCTTTGTTTATCAATAAAACGGCCCTTTGGTGTCATTTTCCTAAAACGTTCCAGGGAATCCAGCCGTCACTTTCATCTAAAGTCACTTAGCCATAGCTACAAGAGAAAAGGGGGTAACAGTTACAGAGGACGGGAGGCCTGCATTAAGAGATTTTAGGTAGTGAACAAATTTGGAGTATTATTGGCAAAAATGCAACATTACATTAAAATGACTCATTTATAATACAGCCCATCTCAGAGTGTCACTCATATACGAGTGCTGTGAAATGTTAGCTTTGTGTAGCAAATACTTCTCAAGATATGTTTAAATGTTCTGTTGACTCGCTTTCAGTGCTTTGAGATCCATATTTGAACACGACTGTGGTAAAAACTGCTGAAGACAAAGGCCTGAGTCA